>NC_134910.1:21607148-21714648 GCF_041734735.1 Babylonia areolata | reverse complement strand
ATATCTATATTTCTGTTGATTGAAGTGTTTTAATATATGCTGCAGTCTCTGGCTTTCATTGGATAAACACATGTGTTGGTAAATGTATGTATTGAAGACTGGGTGTTTGGGTGACGTTTTGACAGAATCATCATCCAACTCGTGCCTTAAGTGTGTTCGTTGTGATTTGAATCTGTCCCGGTTTGATGAAAACAACATGATAATCATCATCACGCTCCTCCCTCTCCATCTGAGCTTATCTGTCATGCTCCTCCTTCATACACTGAGCCTGTACGTACTTTCTTCCATGTCTTTTTGTGTGCCTGAGTTTAGATCTTACACGTAGGCGCGCTGTACATATCTAAATATGAGCATCTCGTTCTTTTCCCTGCAAAGACCCGGTGGATGGTATTGTTGGAGGCAAGTGTGACGGGAATGACTGTAAGGACCCTAATGCTGTCTGCAATGAAGACAGCGGAAAGTGTGAATGCAAGGAAGGTTACGCAGGGACCCCACTGACTTTGGCTTGTGGTAAGTTGAGGCCTGTTTTTTGTCCCACGTGTGTGAACAATGCGGATGTATATTATTCTCTCTCTCTCTCTCTCTCTCTCTCTCTCTCTCTCTCTCTCTCTCTCTCTCTTTCTGTGTGTGAGTGTAGGGGAGGGGGTGATGAATTCAGACTGAATCTTCTTCTTCTTCAGCTGGAGTTTGAGGAGCGGTGTCACACGATGTGTGGGAAATTCTCAGTTTGTAGAGATAGGAGAGGAGCTGGCAGTGGTCTGTGCGCAGTCTGAGGATGATGACTTGCTGACCTCGACCCAGTTGATGGATGCTGTCGTCCTCTGCTCCCAGATGTAGCCGTTCTCGCCACCTGTTTCTGAAGTGGCTGCACAGAATGGTCTTCGCCTCCCCAAAGCTAAGGGGGTGGGCAGTTTGGGTGAGTCTGCTCGCTGCTTTGGAGAGCTTGTCTGCCTCTTCATTTCCTGCAATGCCACAGTGAGAGGGGATCCACTGTAGAACCGTTGTGGTTCTGGCACTTAGGGCCTGCATCTCAGACTGGAAGTCTTGCTAGGTTTTGTCCCTTACTCTGGTCTGGAGGCTTTGTGGGTAAGGAAGACAGTGTGGTCAGGCAAGCTGTGTCTCTGGTTGAGGACTTGGGCTGCAGCTAGCAGCGCAGATACTTCGGCTCTGAACTGAAACTGGTTGAGGTGAGGCCAGTAGCAATGAAATGCCTCACCGAGCTGCCATCTGGGAATCGGATGTAGACACCACCTCCCCCCGTTCCTAACAGCATTCTCTGCAGAGCCGTCTCCAGGTGGTGCTCAGGTATTCCCTGTCCGGTGCTTGCTTTACTCTGAATGCCGGGGAAGTCAAGGACAACGGGAGGAGAGGGGGAGGGCAGAGGGGGGGCGGGGGGTGGGGGGGGAGGGCAGACGGGGGCGGGGGCGGGGGATGGATAATGATGGGCGTGCATCACGTCACGAGTCTTCAACAGGTTAGATCCTGTCAGGCATGTACTGGCCATGGGTCTGGTGTAGGGCATGACTGAATAAGTGTTCCTTTTCAGTGGGGAGTAAGCATGTAATCACTCTGATTCAAAGCGTGTACTGGGTACTATCAATAGCTTTTTTTTTTTCTTCACAGGGACCAATCTTTGCAGACTGATGGCTATTCACTAACAACATTCCAATGATAAGTACGTGTCCTATACACAGATTAGTAAAGTTAGTCGAGATGTCAAACTTAGTCGAGGTCAAACTTAGCACTTGATATTGCTAAAAATAACAAATCTGTACCTGACAGAACCTGCATTTTACCAATCTTTGCAGACTGATGGCTGTTCACTAACAACATTCCAGTGATAAGTACGTGTCCTATACACAGATTAGTAAAATTAGTCGAGATGTCAAACTTAGTCGAGGTCAAACTTAGCACTTGATATTGCTAAAAATAACAAATCTGTACCTGACAGAACCTGCATTTTAGTTGATGTACTGACTGGTTATAGTGACAACATGACATTTGCAGTTGGAAGTCAGATGTCAGAGGTCAAGGCTGCAATAGGGTGTCATGGCTTGCAGCTTAAATTATATTACGTCCATTCCAATCTTCGTCCACCTTGGCAACATAAGTATCCGTCAGTTTCGAGAGACAATCGATTTGCCTTTGATACAGCGTCGGGTGTGGCTTGACAGGCCATTTACGAGAGTGCTAGTACTGCACACACCACAGTCTATTTACCCCAGAATGCAGGGCAAGCATCTCTTTGAACTTAGAGAGAGACCATTCTGCACTGACCCCAGTGTTTAAGTCGACGTTCAAGGCCGTCAGATCTCTCTCGCAGATGTCTTTATAGAGCTGTTGGGATGTGCTTGTGGGATGTTTTGTCTGTACCGGTCCTCCATAAATGATATACATGAGAATCTTGCCATCGTCCATTTTCACCACAAGACCAAAACAGTGAATGCATCTCTGTTTCTTCAGGGTGTGCATGCTGTGGATTGCAGCTCTCCCCATGACGATGTTGTTTAGAATTCTGTCCTGCCATGTGATGCTCACCATGCGTTGGAGGCAGCACGTGTGGAAGTCATCGAGTTTTCGTTCTGGTCTGATATGCAGTGTCCAGAACTCACTGCCGTACTGCAAGGTGCAGTGATAGGAGCCCTGTAAACCTGTTTGTCCATACTCTCTTTCTCAGTCTGGCTATGTTGGTAGCTGTCATGCTGATAGGATTGTTTAGCTAAATGTCAAGAGTGAGTGAGTATGAGATCGTCGAATCTAGGTACACAAAGTCATGAACAACATCTAGTTTATGGTCAGAGTCCTTGCCCGATTGCATGACTTTTGTTTTGTTCAGACTGCTGGTGAGTCCAGAGTCTCACAAGCCTCACAGAAGCGGCTCTTGAGCTGTTGAAGGCTTTCAGCTGAGTGAACAGTACTGCTTCGTCGTCTGCGGAGAGATAGTCTGGTAGACATTTCAGATGACTTGTCATGTCAAAGTGGGCAGACAGAAGAGGATGAACAGAAATGTTATCATCATTTAGCGAATCGAGGAAAGCATTTTAAGAGAGTGATTCTCATGTTATGACCTTCTCTAGAAGCAGATTAATATTGGTGAAGGAGTTCATATTTTTAGATGGCAAAAGAGTTGGGCCAGTGTCGCTCAGTTTTGACCTGAACAACAACTTACAAAGAAATTGGTATGCAGTCGTGTAGACAGTTGTGCTCTACAGAGGGCTGACAAAATTTGATTTGTGACCAGTTGGAAAAAAGAGAGTCACTAACAGTATCAAATGAATTGCTATGACCCACACGTCACACTTACCAAATGCTTTTACGTCAAAGGACAGGTCTCAGCAGGCTTTTTTTTTTCTTCTTTTTTTCTGGACAGCAAAAGCTGTCGATCAAGAGTGTACGGATGACGAGGAGTGTGTGACTGGAACGACTTGTGATCCTGCAACTAGCAAATGTCGTGAGTCTGAGGAATCTGAATCTGAGTCTGAATCTGAATCTCTCTCTCTCTCTCTCTCTCTCTCTCTCTCTCTCTCATTGCTCATTGTATAAACGAAAGCTAAATTTCCATTACTGTGTGTGTGTGTGTGTGTGTTATTACATATACTCGCGTTGTAAGTAAACACACACGCAACTAAATTTAAACCGAATGAATAATAAATAAGATATTAACACGTAGGGATAAATCGCATGGAAATGGACAAAGGAATAGAGATAACGATTACAAATCAATGTTTCCCCCTTTGTAATGTATTCACGCATAATATCACAGTTAACTTTTTGTTTGTGCCACTGTTTATATCGAGTTGTTTTTTTCCCGCCCAATGCTTGTGTCGAAGATGTTAACGTGCGTTTGGTTTGAAAGACCATGGCAGATTTTAGTGAACAAAGGTAGAGAGTTCCAAACAGATCGACATAAAAAGTAAAGGAAAAAAAAGAGAAGAAAAAAAAGAAGCTAAACTCGATTCGCATTACTCAGTTTATAAAAAAGGAAGAGGTTGAATGTAATTATTTGATTTAAAATGTTTTGGTATCCTTTGAACTATATATGGTGGTAACATGTGTACTTTGAGCATAACAATTTCTGTGTACTTTGAACATAAGGACCGTTTCATTGTAGTCGAACTGCTTGAACAGGGATCGTATTTCCAGTGTTGTTAATTTTGCAGTTGTTGATAGACTCGAGAGAGAGAGAGAGAGAGAGAGAGAGAGAGAGAGAGAGAGAGAACATACTTGCAAAAACAAACAGTGCTTGTAACAGACTATACAAAGGAGTCTTTAAAACCAGCATCAGACGAAAGGAACAAAGATCAGCGTTTACAGAGTAGTTGATCTGACCACCCTCTGCTTTGTTTCCTGCTTTGTTTCCCAAGATGTACACATGTGGTGGTGTGTGTCCATCCAGATCGATGATGACCATCGTTGTCATCCAGATGGGGGATGGGGGGAGGGTGGTGGGCGGCGAGGGGGGGCCGGGGGGGGGGGGGATGCTCATGAGTCTATCTGTGAATGCGCAGATGGCTGAATAGTCCAATCTGCGCACGAAATGTTCGCTGACAGTTGGGGCAGACAAAGACAGGCATATCATTGTCAGGGAGCTTGTTTGCCCGTGACTTTCTGGCCTGCCTCTTCTGAACAGCTGCAGCAGTCCTGTTGGCCTCGCACAACTTGGCGCCTTTGTCACGGTCCATTGCATATTCCTCCCAGGAGTCAGGGTTGATGTCAAACGCTCTCAGAGAGACTTTCAGAGTGTCTATTGGTTTTCACATGTACCCGTCATTTGGAAGCCTTTGGAACAAGTAATCAAGGATGTTTCTTCCTAAATCAGACAATAAACTGCAATTGTAGGAAATTATGCTAATTTTCAACATGATTAAATATTAGACTTCATTTTGCTCCGTGCAATGTTCTATATCTATAAATGCAAAATGAGAAAGAAAATATCTCATTCAATGTACGTTGTCAGTTTTATAAACGTGAAACATAAAAACAACAACATATCTTTCGTTTACCTAAACTCTATTTAATGGCACACAAACTGGAATTACCATAAGAATAAAGAATAAAATTACCATATATCTATATATCTATGTATCTACATGTAGATAAATATATATATATATATATATATAGAGAGAGAGAGAGAGAGAGAGAGAGAGAGAGAGAGAGAGAGAGAGAGAGCGAGAGAGAGAGAGGGAGATTAATGACTGTTGCAGGAATAGATTTGGGGCAGATGTGTGGCGGAGACAAGGACTTCTGTGTGACAGGAGCGGTCTGTGACTTCGATTCCGTGTGTAGTGAGTGTAAATAATTATTTTTTTATATAAATAATTATCAAAGTCGAGTGAAAAAAAAACATCAATTCATTCACGCCAGAGCTATGGTGTCCAAGTTTCTGTAAATATTGTAGCCAATAATCAAAAGGAAAAAAAACAAAAACAAACAAGAACGAAGAAACTTCATAGCAATAGTGAAACAAATTATTCTACAATATTTAGTTCAAACAGTATCAGTATCAGTAACTCAACGAGGCGTCACTGAGTTCGGACAAATCCATATACGCTACACTACATCTGCTAAGCAGCTGCCTGACCAGCATAACCCAAATGCGCTTGTCAGGCTTTTGAGAAAGAAAAGGTAATGCTAATAGATAAATAGATAAAAATAAGATAAAAGACAATAATGATAATGAATAAACAAATAAGCAAATGAATGTTAAACATACAGACACACACACGCGCGCTTTGTTTTCCAGATTATTGTTTGCTATGATTGCTACTCCTCTCCTTTCAAGCCTTTGAAAGGCTGTGAAATTTATTGGTCTGCCTGAGCTTGTCCTGGTTTCTTCCAAACAAACAAACAAAAAATAACAAAAAAATAACCCCAAAAAATCAAATTCATATGCTAATTCTCAATTGGTGAGATTCTCATTCTCACGCTGGAGCAGTTCCAACTGCCGATTCTAAAGAATTTTGTTGACAGCCACTCTGCTTTTTGTCATTCTGCCACCAAAGCATAGTCTTGTCCCACCTTCTTTTGCCACGCCTGTTTTGGACTTTTTGGGATCTGCATGTATGTCTTGTGCAATGCACCTGATCCGTATGTGTTAGGGTAGCTGTTAGATACACATGATATTGTTAAAATGTATGTATGCAGTGTGTGTGTGTGTGTGTGTGTAGTCATATTTTGGTGTGTGTATGTAACATAGATGTAATGTTTTAAGTTAACAAAGCGTTTTTGTAAAGCACCTAGAGCAGATTTATGGATACTGTGCTATATAAGTATCCATTATTATTATTATTATTATTATTATCCCCGACGTACACACAAGGTAGGGGTTTGTTAGTATCCATAGAAGGGTGTGAAGGGTGCTCTATGTGGTGAGGGAAAATATTCGGTCGCCCTGACAGAGCCTCTTATCAGGAAAGGGCAATGTGTGGAGTCCGTCAGCCTGGTGTCGCCCAAAAGCCACACCGCATACAGTTAGTGGCTGTTTAACTCACTCAGTACGGCCAGTCTTCTCTCCTCCTCTACACAGACCCCCTCGGATGTCCAGTGGGTGTCTGAATGACCCAACCTTTAGCTTCCGTCATCAGAATTGTGGTATTATTTGTCAACATTCACCTTTTCAGTGTAAGAGCCTTCCGCTTGCAATATTTTGATGATGGTAATTGGGGTGAAACGCTGTTAACGACGTCTCTTTCGCCGTTCGTATGGAGAGAGTTAAATTAACCCAACAGCCATTCATCCCTTTGGTACTGTATGAAAGCCGTGGGATTGGGGATTTTCGTCAGATTGTCTCCTCTAAGAGGTGGTGGTGGGTGGGGGGGGGGGGGGGGTGATCTAGGTATCATTCGGTAGAAGCTGGTACTTACTTGACAACTACTGTTCCTTATTTGATATGATATTTAATGCAAAATCACTTATCTTTATCCTTAGACTTGCACTTTGACTTGAAGAACTGGTGTCGCACTGTCCGCCGTGTTTGCTCCGTCCGACATGGACTACACTGGCATGTCGTGCCGCGGCTGCTAGAATGTTCTCAAACTGATGGTGTGACATTAGTGTCAATCTTAGCGTGGCTTGACCCGTTGGTGTGTGCAAGGTTGGAAGTCTCTTAATAGTTCAATAGTTCCGTCCCGTCCTGCCCTGCCCTGTCCTATCCAGTTCCGTCCTGTCCTGTCCCGTCCTGTCCCGTCCCTTACTGTCCCGTCCCGTCGTGTCCTGTCCTGTCCTGTCCTGTCCTGTCCCGTCCCGTCCTGTCCTGTCCTGTCCTGTCCTGTCCTGTCCTGTCCTGTCCTGTCCTGTCCTGTCCTGTCCTGTCCTGTCCCGTCCCGTCCCGTCCCGTCCCGTCCCGTCCTGTCCTGTCCTGTCCTGTCCTGTCCTGTCCCGTCCCGTCCTGTCCCGTCCTGTCCTGTCCTGTCCTGTCCTGTCCTGCCCCGTCCCGTCCTGTCCCGTCCTATCCTGTCCTGTCCTGTCCTGTCCTGTCCTGTCCTGTCCTGTCCTGTCCTGTCCCGTCCCGTCCCGTCCCGTCCTGTCCCGTCCCGTCCCGTCCTGTCCTGTCCTGTCCTGTCCTGTCCCGTCCTGTCCCGTCCTGCCCTGTCCCGTCCTGTCCCGTCCTGTCCTGTCCCGTCCTGCCCTGTCCCGTCCTGCCCTGTCCTGCCCTGTCCCGTCCTGCCCTGTCCTGTCCTGTCCCGTCCTGTCCTGTCCTGTCCTGTCCTGTCCTGTCCTGACCTGTCCTGACCTATCCTGTCCTGTCCTGCCCTGTCCCGTCCTGTCCTGTCCTATCCTGTCCCGTCCTGCCCTGTCCCGTCCTGCCCTGTCCTGACCTGTACTGTCCCGTCCCGTCCTGTCCTGTCCCGTCCCGTCCCGTCCCGTCCCGTCCCGTCCTGTCCTGTCCTGTCCTGTCCCGCTCCGTCCTGTCCCGTCCTGTCCTGTCCTGTCCCGTCCCGTCCTGTCCTGCCCTGTCCCGTCCTGACCTGTCCCGTCCTGCCCTGTCCCGTCCTGTCCTTTCCTGTCCTGCCCTGTCCTGTCCTGTCCCGTCCTGTCCTGTCCCGTCCTGACCTGTCCTGTCCCGTCCTGATCTGTCCTGTCCTGTCCTGATCTGTCCCGTCCCTTACTGTCCTGTCCTTCCTGTCCCGTCCCTTACTGTACTGTCCCGTCCTGTCCTGTCCTGTCCCGTCCCGTCCCGTCCCGTCCTGTTCCGTCCTGACCTGTCCTGTCCTGTCCTGTCCTGTCCTGCCCTGTCCCGTTCTGCCCTGTCCCGTCCTGATCTGTCCCGTCCTGACCTGTCCTGTCCTGTCCTGTCCTGTCCTGTCCTGTCCTGTCCCGTCCTGCCCTGTCCCGTCCTGACCTGTCCTGTCCCGTCCTGATCTGTCCTGTCCTGTCCTGCCCTGTCCCGTCCCTTACTGTCCTGTCCTTCCTGTCCCGTCCCTTACTGTACTGTCCCGTCCTGATCTGTCCTGTCCCGTTCTGCCCTGTCCCGTCCCTTACTGTCCTGTCCTTCCTGTCCCGTCCCTTACTGTACTGTCCCGTCCTGTCCTGTCCTGTCCCGTCCCGTCCCGTCCCGTCCTGTTCCGTCCTGACCTGTCCTGTCCTGTCCTGTCCTGTCCTGCCCTGTCCCGTCCCGTCCTGTCCCGTTCTGCCCTGTCCCGTCCTGATCTGTCCCGTCCTGACCTGTCCTGTCCTGTCCTGTCCTGTCCTGTCCTGTCCTGTCCCGTCCTGCCCTGTCCCGTCCTGACCTGTCCTGTCCCGTCCTGATCTGTCCTGTCCTGTCCTGTCCTGTCCTGTCCCGTCCTGCCCTGTCCCGTCCTGACCTGTCCTGTCCCGTCCTGATCTGTCCTGTCCTGTCCTGTCCTGTCCTGTCCTGTCCTGCCCTGTCCTGACCTGTCCTGTCCCGTCCTGATCTGTCCTGTCCTGTCCTGTCCTGTCTCGTCCTGACCTATCCTGTCCTGTCCTGTCCTGTCCCGTCCTGCCCTGTCCCGTCCTGACCTGTCCTGTCCCGTCCTGATCTGTCCTGTCCTGTCCTGTCCTGTCCTGTCCTGTCCTGTCCTGCCCTGTCCTGACCTGTCCTGTCCCGTCCTGATCTGTCCTGTCCTGTCCTGTCCTGTCTCGTCCTGACCTATCCTGTCCTGTCCTGTCCTGTCCTGTCCTGTCCTGTTCCGTCCCTTACTGTCCTGTCCTGTCCTGTCCTGCCCTGCCCTGTCCTGTCCTGCCCTGTCCTGACCTGTCCTGTCCCGTCCTGATCTGTCCTGTCCTGTCCTGTCCTGTCCTGCCCTGTCCCGTCCCTTACTGTCCTGTCCTTCCTGTCCTGTCCCTTACTGTACTGTCCCGTCCTGTCCTGTCCTGTCCCGTCCCGTCCTGTTCCGTCCTGACCTGTCCTGTCCTGTCCTGTCCTGTCCTGCCCTGTCCCGTCCTGTCCTGTCCCGTCCTGCCCTGTCCCGTCCTGATCTGTCCCGTCCTGACCTGTCCTGTCCTGTCCCGTCCCGACCTGTCCTGTCCTTCCTGTCCCGTCCCTTACTGTACTGTCCCGTCCTGTCCTGTCCTGTCCTGTCCTGTCCTGCCCTGTCCCGTCCTGCCCTGTCCCGTTCTGCCCTGTCCCGTCCTGACCTGTCCCGTCCTGACCTGTCCTGTCCTGTCCTGTCCTGTCCTGTCCTGTCCTGACCTGTCCTGTCCTGTCCTGTCCTGTCCTGTCCCGTCCTGTCCTGTCCCGTCCTGTCCTGATCTGTCCTGTCCTGTCCTGTCCTGTCCTGTCCTGTCCTGTCCTGACCTGTCCTGTCCCGTCCTGATCTGTCCTGTCCCGTCCTGTCCTGTCCTGTCCCGTCCCTTCCTGTCCCGTCCCGTCTTGTCCTATCCAGTCCTGTCCTGTCCCGTCCTGCCCTGTCCTATCCAGTTCCGTCCTGTCCTGTCATGTCTTGTCCTGTCCTGTCCTGTCCTGTTCCGTCCCTTACTGTCCTGTCCTGTCCTGTCCTGCCCTGTCCCGTCCTGCCCTGTCCTGACCTGTCCTGCCCTGTCCTGACCTGTCCTGTCCCGTCTTGCCCTGTCCTGACCTGCCCTGTCCCGTCCTGCCCTGTCCTGACCTGCCCTGTCCTGACCTGTCCTGTCCCGTCCTGCCCTGTCCCGTCCTGCCCTGTCCTGCCCTGTCCTGTCCCGTCCCGCCCTGTCCCGTCCTGCCCTGTCCTGACCTGTCCTGTCCCGTCCTGTCCTGTCCTGACTTGTCCTGACCTTTTCTGTTTCAGAACTGGACGAGAAAGGAGACTGCAGTGGCCCCAACAGAATCTTCTGCAGGAGTGGTACTTTCTGCGACTATCTGGATCAGTGCCGTAAGTGGGTCATAAAAGACTGTTTGTCTCTGACTCTCTGTCTCCCCCACCCCCCCCCCCCCCACCCCCCGACCCCCCCTCGCTCACTCTTTCCCTTCCTCCCTGCCTCTCTCTCTCTCTTTCTTTCTTTACGATATTTCAGTAACAAGGCACCATCTCACCCACTCAGTACCGTGCTTTTTCTCTATCCACACGTTTTTGCTAACCATGTTACCGCGTTAACACTGTGGGGACAACCTTTAACAAACTTCGATCGACAAAATTAAAAGGCAGGATCAGGGCAGCGCAAAGTCTGTTGTGCGATAAGAAATTTCCCCAAGTCTGTGATCGCTCACACAACCCAGTGCAGGAGTTGCACTGAGGCAGAGATTCACATAATCACATTCACACACACACACACACACACACACACACACACACACACACACACACACGCACGCAAGCACGAGCGCGCGCGCACGCACACACACACACACACACACACACACACACACACACACACACACACACACACACTACGCAGACATGCACATACATTTGTATGAATGGTCGCACGATTTGTTGCATGTAATTGTTGTAGTATGTATGTTCCTCTGTGTGTGTGTGTGTGTGTGTCGGGGCTCGTGTACGCTTATGTGTATCTGTTTGTGCTTTCATATCTGTGAAACTGCATGTTTGTTTCATATCTGTTATGCATGTGTGCGTGTGTGTGTGTATGTGTGAATTTGTGTCTGCATGTGTTACATTTATTTTCTTATTTGTTTATTTATCATCATAATTGTCTTTTTTTTTTGTCTTTTTTTTTCATTTATTGTTATTATAATTTTTTTTCGTTATTTATTTATTTATTTATTTTTCTCAAGGCCTAAGCGCGTTGGGTTACGCTGCTGGTCAGGCATCTGCTTGCCAGATGTGGTGTAGCGTATATGGATTTGTCCGAAAGCAGTGACGACTCTTTGAGCTACTGATGCTGATACTGATACTGTTCCTGTAGCTGACTTGCATACATATTTTTTGACGGGGCATGGATTTTCATGGAAGGACAGGCGTCACTCCTCAAATGAAAAAAAAAAAAAAAAAAAAAAAAAAAAAAAAATTATTATCAGAACGTCCTGAGATTGCTAGTGCTTTCTTTCTTTCTTTTTTTTTTTTTTTTTTTTTTTTTCGTGAAGGGATTTTCTTTTCTTTTCTGTTTTATCCCTGACCAATGATTTTGTGCAATGAAAGAATAAGGGTTTGTTTCACTGTGCGCAACTTGCGTGCGCGCGCTTGTGTGTGTGTGTGTGTGTGTGTGTGTGTATGTGTGTGTGTGCGAGCGCGCCCGTGTGTGTGTGTGTGTGTGTGTGTGCAGATCGCGGTGTCGGTGATGTGTGTAACGGAAGCCAAATAGAAAATCAGTGCGTTTCTGGGGCCACGTGCGAGGAATCTAGGTGCACCTGTGATGTGGGGATCTCGTCTGTACATGGCGCATCATGCGGTAGCTCTCTCTCTCTCTCTCTCTCTCTCTCTCTCCATGCGCACACACGCACGCACGAACACAAGTCCACAAACACACACACACACACTAGTGACGTACACACGGAAAAACACAGACTATATGTTCATACACTCACCTACATGCATCATCAGTCCGTCCACCCATCAGTCACTTCATTCATTCAACCATTCATCCTCCCATTCATTCTATTTATGTATTTTGCACGTGCCTGTATTTTTTCGCGTGTCTGATATGATACCATCAGTACAGTTTCCAGTGAATATTTGTTTTGCATATCTCGGGATGTGGGGATACTTGTATGGATGTTTGCCTGAAGGTTTATATCAATGAGAGAAAGAACGAACGAACGAACATTTTTATTCAATAAAGGCTGTGGTCCCTCATGAAGGGGATCAGTGAACACAAATTGTCACATTCCAGAACAATGAAGAACAGAAAATATCTAAGTACAATTCTAGTAATGCACATGCACACACAAAAAGCACAATTAATCACATAGCAAACTGTGAATTTTGAATGCCTTGTACAAGTATATAGCGAACTGTTTTACAATGGTTTCATTTGTTGATGACATTAGCAAGGAAAGTCGAAACAGAGATGGATGTCTATGATATATTTTTTTGTGTGGAATTAACTGTAGCCTCAGGTCATTTAAGGCAGGGCAACGCAACACGAAATGAAGTTCATTTTCTTCAGCCAGCACATCTGCACAAGCGACAAATAATATCGTGACCATTCAATTTACTATAACGATGACGATGACAATGAGAGAGAGAGAGATGATGATGATGATGATGATGATGACCATGGTCGTGATGGTCATGATAAGGAAACAGCTTGATGTGCTTATCAAAAGAGCCGAAGAAAGGAATGCCTAAGGGAAGTTGTGACCTGGCCTGTGACGTGGACCACAGTGAGTGTGTTGACGGCACCTGTGAGTGTGTTGAGCCCTTCAAACCTGATCGACAGTTTAATTGTGGTAAGATGGTGTGTTTTTTTGTTTGTTTTTTTGTGTTTTTGTTTTTGTTTGTTTTGTTTTTGTTTTTTGTTGTTGTTGTTTTTTTTTAAAACCCGTCTCTTTGTCAGCGACTGTCTTTGTGTTTTGCTTTGCCTCTTTCTCTGTTTCTCTCTAAACATGCCCCTAAACATGTTATTATTCATTTATAGAAAAACAAAAAAAGCAACAAAAACAAAAACAAAAACAAAAAATCCAACTATTATATGTTATTTGGTAGATACACATGGTTGTGTGTATGTGTATGCAAAAATATTTATTCGTTTTGGATGGTCAAGCTGACCGATGTTATCAGCTGTTTTGTGTCTGTCTCATTTTCTGTATATGCATTATTTGTGTGTGTGGTGAGAATATTGATTTATATTATGTTTGTATTTTTGATCTTATGTCTCCTGATAATGTATTGCTCCCCCCCCCCCCACCCCCCCTGTCACAAGGACTGTACAGTCAATGACAGTAAAACATCAAAGCGTCAAAAAAGCGTCTAAACATGCCCCCAGGCCACCACACATACACCCCCCTACTCTTCCCGCAGCTTGATACATCAAGCAGATCAGCTTTTAATTAACCTGTGTGTGACAGTGTGTGGGGCTTCCATCATTTCTTGTATCACTCGGATACTTCTCTGCCTATATCAGGTTTTCAAATATATCTCACTCTTAACATTTTATATACTCGACGTTCAAGAGAAAGTGATTGATCTTCATTGTATTGCATCATTGAATACAATGCCCTTTGTTTTGTCCATGTAGAGCAGCCTGGTTAACTCAGTCGGTAGAGCATCAGACTTTTAATCTGAGGGTCAGGGGTTCGTGTCCCCTATTGGGCGCTGCCCCCTTTTTGCCAACGGCCATACCACGTTGAAAACACCGGTTCTCGTCCGATCACCGAAGTTAAGCAACGTCGGGCCCGGTTAGTACTTGGATGGGTGACCGCCTGGGAACAGCGGGTGCTGTTGGCATTCTTTCTCAAGGCCTGACTAAGCGCGTTGGGTTACGCTGCTGGTCAGGCATCTGCTTGGCAGATGTGGTGTAGCGTATATGGATTTGTCCGAACGCAGTGACGCCACCTTGAGCTACTGAAACAAACTTGGCCATGATGGCTGAATCCATGACACATGATCAGTGTTACCTCGTGTCACCTCTTCATGCTAACCCAGCCCCAGAGTCATTGGGTTCTGCTGTGGATAACCAGGGACGGGCAGACTGATTGAGGAGGGAGGGTCCGACATAGAAAAAGCTAAGCTGTCTGGGAGGGGGGGCTTTGGGGAAGCGAGGGCTTGATCCCCCCCCCCCCCCACACACACACACACACACACATACACGATTATAGCAGAGTACAAAACTAAAACCTATCTTTTAAATATATCAGATACAAAACACAAACAAGCTTTAACTCACTCAGTACGGCCAGTCCTCTCTTCTCCTCTACACAGACCCCTCGGATGTCCAGTGGGTGTCTGATTGACCCAACCTTTAGCTTCCGTCGTCAGAATTGTGGTATTCTTTGTCAACATTCACGTCTTCAGTATAAGAGCCTTCTGCTTGCAATATTTTGATGATGGTAATTGGGGTGAAACGCTGTTAACGTCGTCTCTTTCGCCGTTCGTATGGAGAGAGTTAACGAAACTCAGAATAAGCGCGCATGACCTAAAGATTGAAAAGGGTAGATATTTAAACATTCCACAAGAAAACAGATTGTGCAACAAGTGTAACATTCTGAAAGATGAAATCCATCTTCTTGATCATTGTATTAAATATAAAACCTTAAGGCAACAATTTTTAAAAGATACTCAAAATTCGAATAACACAGGAAATATTCCCAGTCAGGTGATGCTAACAGATGATGAGTATATACAAACAAGATTAGGAAAATTTGTTTGTGAATGCTGCTGCAATTTACTGCATTAACTGATTGATTAATTGTGTGTTTTTCATTCATTCATTTATTTACCATTGCACTTGTGTCTTATAAATCTTATGGTTTCATGACAATAAAATCTATTCTATTCTATTCTATTCACACACACACACACACACACACACACACACACACACACACACTACACATACACACACACCTCCCCTCCCCACCCCCAAATCAACTCAGCCAGAGAGGGATTTCAGTGGGTTCCGTACCCCTACTGTGGCCAGCGCCCTCCCACGAGGGCAGACCTGGCAGGCAACTCCGTTCAGCAAGAGGCTCTGGATTTACATCTCACTGGTCTCAGGCCCAGAAGCCCAACAAGTGAATATTCCGTCTGTAGATTGGAGCAACGTGATCATGTTTGCTTTCCCCGCTTACTGATCCTGTGCACAGTGGTTTAGAAAACAAGCCAGGTTGGAGAGTCCACAACCTGATCATGCCCAAGTGGCCGGCCCTACCTTTGGTACCCGACTCTCACGTTACTCCGTAAGGTCAGACTAGAGCTGTTGAGCGATCAGTCATCCGCCATTCCAACCCCCAGATACTTCATCTGCATGTGTGGATGCTGTGCAGTACGGACTGCTTCCATCAGATTTCAAGCTTTCTGCACTGCAGACAGCCTGACTGTTCTCGCCAGAGGCACCTCCTCAGTCCTTAAGACGTTGACTCTGGTTCGAGGCCGGGGACTTGGTTTTGGCATGAATCCCATTGGCACAGCTCGCGGTTCTGCCTAGTGACCAGCCGCCGTGGCGAAGTGGTTAGCGTCGCGGACTGACGGCTTGGAGGATGCGGGTTCGAATCCCAGTGGAGGTGGGTTTTTCGGCGCGCGGGCGGCTCCTACCCAGAGGTGAGAGTCCTACGGGCTTAAATGGGAAGACTGGGACCACTCAGTCGAGTATCATCCACTTCACGGATGTGTCTTTGGGTATGTTGCTCAAATTTCCTGACCAACACTGCAAGTATGTATCTCTCAGGCCTGGTCATTAGCGGGATATCATTATGGCAGGAAGCGTAGAGTATAACCTTGCCACATAGTCCCAAACCTGATGGACCCCATAGCAACATCATCATCATCATCATCATCATTGTTCTCCTCTTCCTCCTTCTTCATCATCAATACAAGAAAGTCCCAGATTATGTAGCTTTTTATGCCCTGATCTCATGGTGACCTCAGTTTCGATAAAACTCCACTTCCGCATTGCGTTGGAGGGACGTGGTGGCAGTCTCCATTCTGGGGGAGACGCTCACAGTCTGGCTCTGTTACTAAGTCATTATTGTCGTCAGTAGGGGGCTTAGTAGGTGGTGTCCTAATTACTTTAAATCAGAACAGGCACTACCGAACACCACCGAAGTGACTCAGCGGAAGTGCAGGGTCTCCTCTGGTGTGTGACCTCCTGGCAACCTAACATGGATGGTTCCCTGTGGACTGCCGGTACTTGATCGTCGAAGACGAAGCCGGGTGTGTCTGTGTTTAAGGGGTTCAAAATGAGTGGCGTGAGAGTAATGCCACTGAAACAGTGCACATGATGCGGCAGCAAAAAAAACCCAACCTCCTAGTAACTGTTGTAGCATGCAGCTCAGAAACTGGCTCACTGCTCCAAGGGGTTTAATCTCTCAACTGGTATGATTCGAAGGTAGAGATCAGCAGTTTGCACTGTTTGATGAAGCAGCTGAAAGGTCCTTCTTTTAAGCGCAGTGCTTTCTCAGAGAGATCCAGTGGGGCTTCAGTCATGGAGTCTTGCACCCCCAGGAGAATTCCCCTGCATGCCTCAATCGAAGAGAATCATTTAATTGTATTCCCTAGAACATGATCACCCTCAGGATCATTCACAGGGATGGTTCCATCACATTTCGTTTTCTTTTGGAGTTTCGAGCTAAGAACCGTGACTTAGAGGTTCCCCCTGCATCACTGAGGATCCTAGTGGGGTGAAGACAGAATTCATGTCATACAAGATAAATCTCGCAGCAGACGTTTATCTCCGGGAGATTTTCTCATTTCGATCAATGGCTTCCAGCACACTGTGCCTCTTTGGCAAGTTCTGGAGAAAACCTTCTGGCGTTCAGAAAATTCCGTCATCAACTTCTATATCAGGGATTTCCGAACGACCGAGACCGATGGTTCTAAAGGGGTTTCCTTTGTCTCAGCTAACTCAGCTGTTACTGTAAAAGACTGTCCATGCAATCCAGTAAAGCTTTTACCTCCTCCTTTGGCTTTAGGTGGGTTTCACACGAGTATTTCGCTCTACATTTGACATGAAATATATACCTGGCTCCTACTCTGATTTGTGGAAATGCAGTGACAATGCATTCTTGTTCTGTCACAGTGGGCCATAAAACGAAACGTCGGATCAGTAAAGGTCAGCTTTTTTCTTGACATTCTGTTTGTCTATCTATTTGTCTGTCCATGCGTCTGTATGGCTGAATGGCTAACTAAATGCTTGACTGTGTGTCTGTCTCTTAAAAGGCTTCAGTAGTACCTGAATAATGGTACTAAAGTCTTTATGTTATGTATGGGGTTATTTTTGTCTGACTGCAACGAACTTTGGTAGATAAGCAGAGTGTATAATGCGATTTTACAATGAATCGTTGTTTTTATGTTTAGTGATCCAGAAAGCATGTTATTAGCAACATTCTGTGATATGCATATTTAGTTCTATTTATAGTAAGACTTGAATCATTTAAAACCATTGCAGTTATTGGAACACGTTTTAAAAAAAATTATTGTTTGCCATCACCATATCAAAATAAGATTTAGAGAGAGAGAGACAGAGAGAAGCAGACAGGCAGGTAAACATAGAAATATATGAAACAGCATAGTAACATGAGATAATAGGAACTTGCATACTGTTGTAATCCATATGTTCTTTGCAATAGATAACCCAGTCTGTTTGCAAGACCTTAAACAAATGTTGCATATTCCTATATTTTGCAGCTGAACTTTCTTCCATGCTGAACAGCATATGATTTGGACGAACTGTACAAAAAATGATAATTCACCACAACACAACCCCTGAAAAAAACCCAATAGCGCTGTCAGTTTTTAGACTAGCTTCATGTTGGTGGTAAATGTCCACTTTGTCTCCAAGAAATCAAACACAGGCATATCTTTTTCTCTTCCTCCATCACTCAGAATGTTGCAGTAACATGTAGAAAATTTGAGAGCGTTAGCTCCTACAAAGATTTAATTAATGCCATGCTCCTCACAGACACCCACTTTTTCCCCCTTTTTTTTTTTTTTTTTTTTTTTTTTTGAGAGGTAGCAAGTGTCAATGGTGTAGCTTCTTCGAAACATAACAGGAAGAGAGATCCGGACTTATCCAGCCCATGACTTCACATCTCCCATGCACACGATAAACACCAACATAAAAAAAATATGACAAAACCACATAACAATGACATATAACACTCACAAATGTTCTTCAAAACTGGAGCCACCGCTACAGTTCCCCGGCGCGAAATAACATCAATGGCACCCCAAAGTGGAGACACACACACACTGTGGCTATCAGTTGTTGTTTTGACCCCAGCCCTGTGATCTTCTTCTTCTTCTTCTTCTGCGTTTGTGGGCTGCAACTCCCACGTTCACTCGTATGCACACGAGTGGGCTTTTACGTGTATGACCGTTTTTACCCCGCCATGTAGGCAGCCATACTCCGTTTTCGGGGGTGTGCATGCTGGGTATGTTCTTGTTTCCATAACCCACCGAACGCTGACATGGATTACAGGATCTTTAACGTGCGTATTTGATGTTCTGCTTGCATATACACACGAAGGGGGTTCAGGCACTAAGCAGGTCTGCACATATGTTGACCTGGGAGATCGGAAAAATCTCCACCCTTTACCCACCAGGCGCCGTCACCGTGATTTGAACCCGGGACCCTCAGATTGACAGTCCAACGCTTTAACCACTCGGCTATTGCGCCCGTCAGTCCTGTGATCAAAACAAGGTACATGTGTTCTCGCCGAAAAAGGGCAATGAATCATCACACACACGCGCACGCGCGCGCATACACAGAGCACATTCAACCGGCACTGCAAAGTGTTAGGTTTAAAGTTCAAAATAACCCTGACATGTGCGCACAACATGAAGGCCTTCTAAAAAAAAAAATTAATAAATTAAAAAAAATAGCACCAAAAAATTGGAGAAAAAGAAAAGAAAAAAAACTAATTTATGAAAAGTGAGCATTCGAAATCAGAAATAAGAAGCTAAAAAAAAATGTAAATGATAATCAAAAAATTGTTCCACAACTTCAATGAAACGGTGCGAGCTTTCTCCCCCTCCCTCAAGTTACTGTCTGTAGTGAAGCAGACGACACAGTACGAGACACGGCTTAGCGTTGTTTTCCGCCATTCGTTAACGCTGATCTGTCTGTCTGAAGTCTGATAGAGACTTTATCGCGACGATTTTGCCGTTCAGTGCTTTCATCATCATTCCCGTTCCCATTTTTAGTCCACGCTTCTTGACACAAAGTTACGTCACTCTTGACTGTGTACAAGAGAGAATAGACTCTCAGTGTTAATTCTTCTGGGATCACTGTTTTGGGCCTTTCACAAATTTTTACATGCATATAATATCGAGTCGCGAAGTTGTTGCAACGAAAACGTACATTATACTTCTGTTTGTGGCGTCATTGTTGGAACCCATGTCTCTGGGTCAAAGTCTGTGAACGGCTTCAAGATTTTCACATCGCAATTTCACTTCTAGGAAATCTACTGAAGTAGTGGACACACACAGCGTCTTAAAGACCCTGGGGATGAAGTACTAATTATTTCAGTTATTCCAGTTATCCGTCAGTCTCATTTACTTCGTGATTTCTTCCAGTGTGGGTATGTTTTCTGCACGTCATTTCCAACTACCAGGGTAGATCAAAACGTTACCGGCCTTACCAACAAGAAATGTCAATGACTGTAAAACATGAGCACCATTATAAACTAGAATCTCTTCAAAGGTTATCTTTAAAGAACAAATATCTGTCTAGTTGCCAAGGGTAGCGAAAAAGCTGAAGTGGACAAAAAGGGAGCCGGTTCTGTAATCAAGTATAGCAGAAAAAAAGAGCATGACCTTATTAAGCCAAGAACTGATGTTTTGGGGGGTTTTTTGGTGTATGTGTGTTTTTATTTTGTTTATTTTGTTGTTGTTGTTTTTTGTTTGTTTGTTTGTTTTTAAAGTAAGATGGATTGCATGTAAGCGACGAAGATTGCATGTGTTCTTTGTGTGTTACAGTACCGTTCATAATCGCCATTTTGGTGGCTGCTTTACTTGCTCTGCTTGCACTGGTCATTTTCCTTCTGTTCAGGCGTCGCAGAAACCGTGGTAAGTGTGTGTGTGTGTGTGTGTGTGTGTGTGTGTGTGTTTGCTGCCACGGCATCTGCATCATTTCAGTAGATTTACTTCCAAGCCGCTCATTCCAACTCTGTCACAGACAGCCACACTCGTTTGTCGCAGTCCTAGCATCAGCAGTGTACAGGGAACCGTCTGAGACTCATACAGCAGAGACACTGCATTTCCTCCCAGTCACTTTGGTTATGGTCTGTAGTGCCCGTTGTGATTCAATGTATTTAGGTCACTACCTACTCTACTAAGACCCTACTGATGACAAGAGAAATGCTTTGTTTAACTCATTTGGGACGGATAGTTTTCTCCCTTGCTTTTTACCTACGGTTTGGAAAAAAAATCACAAAAATACAAAACATAAAGCAACTGAATGAAACTTGCTGTACTTGACCCACTGACCCATCTCATCTCGTCATGTGTGCGCCCACCTCCCTCCCTCTTCACTGCCCTCCGAATCTTGAGTCAGTGTTAGTACCTTCGTGCTGGTAGCTTTCTTCACTACATATACTTTATTCAACGTCTTCATCATCCTCGGCGATGTCGGAACCTTCAGTTTGAAGCATTTCAATGACTTCAGCAGCTGAAAAAAAGCCGCTGTCGTGACCAGTTTGTCTCCAAACATTGCCATTGTATCGCCTGTGACGCCATTTTCGATAATTATGCAGATTAGCTTGTCACGTGGGGTGCCGAAGTCAGTCGCCCGCCGGCGAGTGTGTTGTTACGGAATCTCACGACGAAGCTATTCATTGGGCAGATGACACATTCGCAATTCCCGGCATAGCTGTGATTGTTATGCTACCTCATAAAGAAAACGTGGACACGTTTTTGATTGTCGAAACCGCTGTCGCGTTCCGTCACCCGGAACCTCGCCTTACGTCAGGAACGCTATAGCATGAAGACCACCAGTACGACCCTCCAGCATTAGTCCCCGCACGAATCTGCCTCCATCGAACTCCATGACAGAATCACAAGCATGGAAGTAGAGGGGGAAAAGGAACAGGTCACCATGAGAGCAGGGCATAAAGGACAACAAAACTTGGGACAGTTTTATTTACATGTGTTGATGATGAAGCTAGAGGAGTATGACGGTAATGCTGCTGTGGAGGTCCTTTTTAGATTTTGGACTGCATGACAAGCCTGCACTGTACGGCACCTTTCATGTTAACCCTTTCACCGCCAAGCTCGCATTTATGCACAGGCGTGGTAGAGGACCCATGTCACTGAAAGATGACCATTCATTGGTCTGTTATCCATGAACCTACCGCTCTTAATGTTCGGTGGTAGGATAGGCCATATTTTCTATACATCGCAGGGGAAATCCCCAGCTATTCTTAGCCACTGTCTTTTCTGTGTAAATACCACAAGGGAATTTTGTACTCTAAATTGACTGGCGGTGAAAGGGTTAAACAGGCCCGAGAGATACAGGGACTTGAAACACACCCAAAGACGCTTCCTTGAAGTGGATGATACTCGACAGAGCTGTTCCAATCTTACTATTTAAACCCACAGCACGACACACAAACGGCAGGAACGGGCCGAGGGCCGAAAAATAAAATCTGCCAGAATTGAATCCGCGTTCTCCAAGCCGTTAGACCGCAACGATAATCCCTTTACCACAGCGGCTGCGCGCGCGCGCGCGCGCGCGCGCGTGTGTGTGTGTGTGTGTGTGTGTGCGTGCGTGCGTGCGTGCGTGTGTGCGCGCGCGCGCGCGCGTGTGTGTGTGTGTGTGCATGTCAGTGTTCTGTATGTTTGATGTAATTGTGCGTGTATAATTCTGTTTCAGCTCGGGCTGACATTAAGGCGGAAGGGTAATCCCCTCATCTCTCTCTCATTCTATCTGTGTGTGTGTGTGTGTGTGTGTGTGTGTGTGTGTGTGTTTATGTGTGTTTATGTGTGTATATATGTTTGTGTGTGTGTTTGTTTGTGTGTGTATATGTGTGTGTGTGTGTGTGTGTGTGTCCTTTAGTCTCTTTCCTATGTCCCTATGTCTCTCCGCCTCTGTCTGTCTACCTGTTTGTCTGCATGCCTGTCTGTCTGTCTACCTGTTTGTCTGCATGCCTGTCTGTCTGTCTACCTGTTTGTCTGCATGCCTGTCTGTCTGTCTACCTGTTTGTCTGCATGTCTGTCTGTCTGTCTGTCTACCTGTTTGTCTGCATGCCTGTCTGTCTGTCTACCTGTTTGTCTGCATGCCTGTCTGTCTGTCTACCTGTTCGTCTGCATGCCTGCCTGTCTGTCTACCTGGTTGTCTGCATGCCTGTCTGTCTGTCTGTCTACCTGTTTGTCTGCATGCCTGTCTGTCTGTCTGTCTACCTGTTTGTCTGCATGCCTGTCTGTCTGTCTACCTGTTTGTCTGCATGCCTGTCTGTCTGTCTACCTGTTCGTCTGCATGCCTGTCTGTCTGTCTACCTGTTCGTCTGCATGCCTGTCTGTCTGTCTGTCTACCTGTTCGTCTGCATGCCTGTCTGTCTGTCTACCTGGTTGTCTGCATGCCTGTCTGTCTGTCTACCTGGTTGTCTGCATGCCTGTCTGTCTGTCTACCTGGTTGTCTGCATGTCTGCATGCCTGTCTGTCTGTCTACCTGTTTGTTTGCATGCCTGTCTGTCTGTCTACCTGTTCGTCTGCATGCCTGTCTGTCTGTCTACCTGTTCGTCTGCATGCCTGTCTGTCTGTCTACCTGTTTGTCTGCATGCCTGTCTGTCTGTCTACCTGTTTGTCTGCATGCCTGTCTGTCTGTCTACCTGTTTGTCTGCATGCCTGTCTGTCTGTCTACCTGTTCGTCTGCATGCCTGTCTGTCTACCTGGTTGTCTGCATGCCTGTCTGTCTGTCTGTCTACCTGTTTGTCTGCATGCCTGTCTGTCTGTCTGTCTACCTGGTTGTCTGCATGCCTGTCTGTCTGTCTACCTGTTCGTCTGCATGCCTGTCTGTCTGTCTACCTGTTCGTCTGCATGCCTGTCTGTCTGTCTACCTGTTTGTTTACATGCCTGTCTGTCTGTCTACCTGTTCGTCTGCATGCCTGTCTGTCTGTCTACCTGTTCGTCTGCATGCCTGTCTGTCTGTCTACCTGGTTGTCTGCATGCCTGTCTGTCTGTCTACCTGTTCGTCTGCATGCCTGTCTGTCTGTCTACCTGTTCGTCTGCATGCCTGTCTGTCTGTCTACCTGGTTGTCTGCATGCCTGTCTGTCTGTCTACCTGTTCGTCTGCATGCCTGTCTGTCTGTCTACCTGTTCGTCTGCATGCCTGTCTGTCTGTCTACCTGGTTGTCTGCATGCCTGTCTGTCTGTCTACCTGTTGGTCTGCATGCCTGTCTGTCTGTCTACCTGGTTGTCTGCATGCCTGTCTGTCTGTCTACCTGTTCGTCTGCATGCCTGTCTGTCTGTCTCTCGCAAACTGAAGTGCTTTGATTTTTTTTTTTTTTTTGTTTGTTTGTTTTTGTGGTGCATATCTGAAGTGGCTGTTAAGGTGTTGTACCAAGTATGATTATAACTGATATGAATTAGCTGATCATCTGACATGTCTAATGACTGATAGACATTAGCCAATCATCTGATGTTTCTAATAGCTGATATGAATTAGCCAACCATCTGATGTGTCCAATACCAGATAGAAATTAGCCAATCATCTGATGTGACTAATAATTGATAGAAATTAGCCAGTCAGCTGACATATCTTTAATGTGAAGGAGCAAATATTTTAAACCAACTCATGTTTGCTCCCACCCCACCCCACCCCCTTCTCTCTCTCTTATATATATATATATATATATAGGATTACGTTACGTCAATTTCACTTGTTACCCACCCAGTACAAAATCCAGTACAAAGTTGCCATATTGGCTTGTCGCCAGCCACTTCGAGGGATCTCCCACATCTTACTTATCCTTTGTCCTTTATACTTACACTCCTTCCCGTTCACTCATGTCTTCTGCTGAAAAGCTCCTTCGAGTCCCCAAAGCCTCTTCAAAGACATTTGGCCAAAGGGGCTTTCAGTATCCATCACCTTTTGTGTGTGATTCCCCTCCTCTGGATCTTGGTCACATACCGACACTGTCGTCTTTCAAAACCAACTTGAAAACCCTTTAAGCCTTTGGGTGTGATGAAGCATTGCTTATTGTCTGCGTTCTTACTCCTTCTACCCACGCCACTTCACCCTGTGCTGAAATCATCATGTAGTGGTTGTGTGTGGGGAGGGGGGGTTGGGGGTGGGGGGGTGTGGGGGGGGGGGGGTAATTATGGGTGTTTGTGTGTGGTTGAGTGTTTGCGTGTGCGTGTGCGCGAGCATGTGTGTGGACATGTGTGCGTGTGTACAGTATTTTTGTCTTGTGTGTGTGTGTGTGTGTGTGTGTGTGTGTTCACATATGCAATATGTAGTATTGTCTCAGTGTGTGGTTACACATACATGTGCCGTATTTTCATGTGCAGAGGTATATTATCATGCACTATTGTATATGTATTGTGTCATGTCAGGCACGATATAAGTATTATCATTTTATTCTCCTGAGGGCTGAGTTCATATATAAAATATGGCTGATTTTTTTTTCCAGGTCTGCTAACATGAAAGATATAGAGAAACTGAGAAAGGACGTTAGCGCCATGATGGAAATCGGTACAGAATCCAAGGAAGCCACTTCCTCATCCGTGGCACAAAGCGATACCTCCGTGATGGAATCCGAATCTGTAGATTAATCTGTAGCTGAATCAAACATATATTAAAAGAACTTCCAGAGAACACACACAGACACACACACTCATTCACACACAACACACACGCACACACATACGCACACACACACACACAGACACACACTCATTCACACACACACACACACACACACACACACACACACAACACACACGCACACACAGAGACACATACTCATTCACACACACACACACACACACACACACACACACACACACACACACACACACTCATTCACACACAGCACACACACACACACACACACACACACTCATTCACACACAACACACACACAGACACACACACACGCACACACAAACACCCCCCCCACACACACACACACAAACACACTCACACACACACACAGAGTTATCAAAGTAAAGTCGGTCATCGGCGTATCGGAGACCTATCAGTCTTACAAACACAGATTACAAGATACCAACTAAAAGTCTGTTTGGAGGACTGTGTCATGTTCTCAGTAAACTGAGCAATGAGCAATGCATGTAGGATGCATCAAATGTAGAAAGATTTCAACAAGCGTCAGGTCCATTGCTAACGTCATAGAAAATCAAAGTCAGGCTGGTAGATCTAGGTGTCTGCTTGGACTCCAGTGCGGCGTTTTGACTCTATAACAATAACTTTTATTCAGCCTTTCAAACAGTATAGCTGTTGGGAACAGTCAACTAAATGGACAGATGTGCTACATAATAAGACATTTAGCAGTATTAACCATTCAGAATTGATATAGGAGGTCTTCCCAGTAACATGTGGAATAAGACAAGGGTGTCTGTTTTCCCCTCTTTGTTTCACCTTATCTGTGGAATTACAGACACTAAAACTGTGAAATAGCAACACCAAATGTATAAGTGTACTGCCTCTAGACAACAAGAATACATAGACCAACATGTAACAGTTAACAGATGACAGAACGATTTTCCTTTCAAAGAAGAAGAAAACTATAATTGAGACTTTGGAAACACTGATTGGATTCGCAACCAGTAATGATTAGTAGATTAAATTTGCATTTAAACTTTTCAAAAAAAAAAAGGGGGGTAATGTCACAAGAGTTACTGGACATAATTGCCTTGTGCGTGCTGTGTGTGATGTTTCTGTTAGGGTGGCGCTTGTGATGCACGTGTAATTGGTGACTGTAAGTTTCTGGAAGAAAGTGAGAATGTGTATGTATGAACGTTTTACGGAAGAGTGGGCAGGGATCTGGTGGCAACATGATGTTTGCTGAGTGAGTTAGTTCCTTCTCACTTTTTTTTATATCCCTACCATTTTGTTTAATTTATCCACTTTCTTTTGTACTTTCACTCTTTATGACCGAAGTCGAAGTTGGGTTATTGTTTCGCGTTGTTTGGTGGTGTGTGTCCATCGAGATCGATGATGACCATCGTTCTCATCCAGCTGGGGGATGGGGGGAGGGTGGTGGTGGGGTGGGGGGGAGGATGCTCATGAATCTATCTGTGAATGCGCAGTTGGCTGAATAGTCCAATCTGCACACGAAATGTTCGCTGACAGTTGGGGCAGACAAAGACAGGCATATCATTGTCAGGGAGCTTGTTTGCCCGTGACTTTCTGGCCTACCTCTTCTGAACAGCTGCAGCAGTCCTGTTGGCCTCGCACAACTTGGCGCCTTTGTGCACAGCAGCGCGCCATTTGTCACGGTCCACTGTAGATTCCTCCCAGGAGTCAGGGTTGATATCAAACGCTTTCAGAGAGACTTTCAGAGTATCTCTGAAGCGCTTCTTCTGACCTCCGTGTGATCTCTTCCCTTGTTGCAGCTCGCCATAGAAGAGCCTTTTGGGCAGCTGATGGTCTGGCATGTGCGCCACGTGTCCAGCCCAGCGAAGCTGGGACTGCATCAGGATGGTGAAGATGCTGGGAAGGGTGGCTTTTGCGAGCACCTCTGTGTCTGGGGTCCTGTCTTGCCACTTGATATTCAGTAGCTTCCTGAGGCATGTTGTGTGGAAGTGGTTCAGCTTCTTGGCATGTCGTTGGTACACTGTCCAAGTTTCGCAGGCGTACAGTAGTGTGGGGAGAACTACTGCTCTGTAGACCTTTAGCTTGGTCTCAAGACTAATGCCTCTTCTGTTCCAGACATTTGCATTGAGTCTACCAAAAGTTGCGCTTGCTCTTGCAATCCTGACGTTCACTTCATCGTCGATGGTCACATTTCGTGACAGTGTGCTGCCAAGGTATGTGAACCGCTCCACTGCACTGAGTCTCTGACCGTTGACTGTGATGTTGGGCTCAACGTAGGGTTTCCCTGGGGCTGGCTGATGGAGAACTTCAGTTTTCCTCGTGCTGTTGGTAAGGCCGAAGTTCCTGCTGGCAGTGGCAAACTTGTAGACGCTGAGTTGCATGTCAGCTTCAGAACCAGCGTTGAGGGCACAATCATCAGCAAACAAAAAGTCTCTGATGATGTCGATGGTTCCGCGCTCTTTCCGGAATCCACATTGGCTCTCAGGCAAATGACCTTGGTCAAGTTGTGCTGTGAGGCGGTTTAGTAGGATCCTGGCAAGTATCTTGCCTGCGATGGAGAGCAAGGAAATGCCCCGATGGTTATCACAGGCTTGCCGGTTCCCCTTTCGCTTGTACAAGTGAATGATAGATGCATCTTTGAAATCCTGGGGGATCGTCTCTTCTTTCCACATGAGTGAGTACAGCTGATGGAGCTTCTCAGTCAGCACCTTGTAGACCTCTGCTGGTATGGAGTCTAAGCCAGGTGCTTTGCCACTGGATAGCAGACGGATTGCTTTCTGGATCTCAAGAAGTGTTGGCGGATCGTCCAGTGCTTCGTTGATGGGGACATGTGGGAGACGGTCTATGGCTTCATCATTTATGGAGGAAGGGCGATTTAAGACACTGTTGAAGTGCTCAGCCCAGCGTTCGAGAATTTTCTCCTTCTCGGTGATCAAGGTATTCCCATCTGCACTGAGGAGGGGGGATGATCCTGATGATGTGGGGCCGTAGACTTCTTTTAAGGCATCATAGAACCTCTTCATATCGTGCCTGTCGGCATATCCCTGGATCTCATCAGCTTTGTCACTCAGCCACTTATCCTGCATCTGGCGTAACTTTTGCTGAACAGTCCTGCGGATGGCATCGTACGCATCCTGTTTTGATGTGGACTTTGGGTTGCTTAGGTAGGCTTGATGCAGACAGCGTTTCTCATCCAGAAGCTGCTTGATTTCATCACAGTTTTCATCAAGCCAGTCTTTGTGCTTTCTGGTCATGGGTCCCAGGGTCTCTGAAGCTGTACTATAGATCAGCTCACGCAGGGTCCTCCAGTCAGACTCCACATTCTGGTTGTCCAGAGAGGCGGATTCCAGACGATATTCCAGCAGCTCCACAAAGGACTGTTTGATGGTGATGTTTTTCAGCTTAGCGATGTTGAGCCGTTTTGGAGCCTTCTGGCCTTGGGGGCGTCTCTTGGGCTGGATTCGAATATTCAGCTTTAAGACTACAAGGCGATGGTCTGTCCAACATTCGGCGCCGCACATGGTCTTTGTTACACGTACATCTTGCCTATCCCTTTTCCTGACGATGACATAATCGATGAGATGCCAATGCTTTGAGCGAGAGTGCATCCATGACGTCCTGTTACGGGTAGGGAGGCAGAAAACTGTGTTGATTATCAGCAGTTCGTGCTCTGCACAGGTCTGAAGCAAAAGCAATCCATTTGGGTTGCAGTGGCCCACACCGTGCTTTCCAATCACTCCATCCCAGGAGATGTAGTCAGAGCCAACTCTAGCATTGAAGTCCCCAAGAATGATGAGCTTGTCTGCTTTAGGGATAGCAGCAATGACAGAGTGAAGGTCCTCATAGAACTTCGCCTTCACTTCATCCGGGTTGGTCATGGTTGGGGCGTAGGCACTGACAATGGTGAGGTGCTTCTGGCCAGATGCCAGTGGGAGTTTCATGGTCATAAGCCTATCGTTGACTCCCTTTGGGATTCCAGCTAGCTTGCTGACAAGTGCTGTTTTTACTGCAAAACCAACGCCAGCCTCACGTCGCTCTTCACTTCCTCGTCCACTCCAGAAGAAGGTGTAACCAGATCCCCGTTCACAGAGCTCGCCTTCGCCTGCAAGCCGAGTCTCACTCAAGGCTGCGATGTCAATGTTGTATCTGGCGAGTTCGGATGCAACTAGTGCCGTTCTCCTTTGGGGTCTGTCCGCGTTATCTCTGTCCAGGAGAGTCCTTATGTTCCAAGCACCAATGGTGAGAGGAACGATCCTTGTTTTTTTTTCTTTTCTTTCTTTTTGTTTCGACCGCTGATGTAGGGTCCCCGCCAGCCGCGGTATGCTGGCCAGGGTGATATGGAGCAGGCAATTTTTAGGGCACCTTTTCTAGCCCCTTCCTCAAGCCAGGGAGGTGAGCAGTGCATTCCTAAAGAGGGCTGCTCAGACGGCTGCCGCGCTCCATCGCTGCTTCTGTCGACGAAGAACGACCCTATGGCCTGAGCCGCCTGCGTGCAGGTATGCAGCTGCGACTGCCAGTGTACTCACACCTGTCGTTTCGTCGCTCGCCTGTCGCCACAGGACTTGGGGGTGATGAAATGAAGGATGAAAGGTCATTAAGGATGACTGATGACTTGCGCGATGAGTTTGTTTAAAGTGAAGAGGAGTTGCGCAACGTCGACCTCACTCTCTCGTCCGGGTCCACCAATTTCCAGTGGCAAGACTAAGTCAAGACGACTGGAGGATGAGCACGGATGCAGTGGATGACCAAGATATCCTTTCGGTGTCTCATCTTGCTCTCTGCACTCCACAGTGCGTTGCTGTAACCGCCTTCCTCTCCGTTGAACCGATAGGTTTCTTCCGCAGATTCTGCCGGATCCAGACTTCGCATGCATGGGTAGACACACCCCGGGGGCCAACTGCGTGTGGCATGCACACAGCACGGTGGAGCTAGATGGCCGTCGGTGGCTCTCCTGAGCCGACGCCCTTTTATGGATCTCCATAAGGGTGTCTAGCCACCCGCCTCACCAGTCCCGGAAGGGAGCGGTGGGAGTGCCGGTTTAGTCGCCGGCAACCCGACCCTGAACAGGTTGTACTGGATTACGGGTTACCAGTAGCAGATATAATGACCTGACCTGACATGCGTTGTTTACTGTATCTTTAAATAAAGTTTCATTTCTTTTGTTATTTATGCCGCCAAGTGTTTATTGTTTTGTGTGAATCCCACGGTAGTGCTTGGCCATTGCTCCTCATTAACCACTTTGGGTTTGTTACATAGTGTGTGTGTGTGTGTGTGTGCGTTGTTTCTGCTTTGCTTTTGGGAACTGGTTGTTCGTGTCCTGGTTATTTGTGCTGAGGCGTTCACTGTACAGGTCAGTCGTGTTCGTTCTGAGCAACCAGACTTTACACTGCTCGTTTCCTGCCTTGTGACCCACCTCTCTGAAAACACTGTTAGCATCTGATAGGGTTTGTGCACTGGTGTTGTGTGTCCTTAATAATAATGATAATAATAATGGATACTTATATAGCACACTATCCAGAAATCTGCTCTAGGTGCTTTACAAAAACGCTTTTGTTAACATAAAACATTACGTCTATGTTACATACATACACCAAAATGTGACTAGACACACACACACACACACACACACACACACACACTGCATACATACATTTTAACATGAATGTGTATCTAACAGCTACTCTAACACATACGCACACATAGGCTGGCACAAACGTACATAAACACACGCACACACAATACACATTCATATACATGCATGTAGTTATGTACACATACATATGTATACACACATAGTCCAGCACAGCTCCTTTCTCCACATACTTTCGGCACTCTGCCTCTTGTTGTTGAACCGCCAACTTCTGTTCCTTGCTGTACAACAGGGCTCTGAAAGGGCCAAACTGTGACTGTTTTGGGGAGGGGGTTGGGAGGAATTCCAATGTAAACAAATTGTCTACCAGTTTTCCATCTGGTAAGTTTTCCGTGTGCATCCATGTCTTTGTCTGCAAAGAAATGCCCGCTTACTCGACTGCACGTGTCAATTTTTTGTCAGAAAAAAACACACCCAAAGAGGCACGTTTCCTATGATGAGTTTGGTTGAAGGAGAGGGGGGTGGGGTGAGGGTTCTAGAATCGACATCATTTCCGCCGGAAGTTCTGACGTGAAAAGGGTTCTTAGTCTCAATTTCGATTCGGACTCCCAGTCTTAATTTCGATTCGGATCCCCCCCTAGTGAGATGTCGTCAGTCCTGTGGAATGGTGAGCGAGATCACATCTTCAATGTTGTAACGAGATACGCCATCAATATTTCTTTGAGACGTAATGCCGTCAATATGATCAAGTAGATAAGTGTCAACGTTTGCCGTAGATACATGGAGTATCATCCAAATTATGATAACTTCAATAATATAAAACACATTGTCCTAAGTTCTATCTGAAATATGTTGGGAATAGTTCCGTTTCAGAGATGATTAAAACGACATTAGTTTAGAGCTGGTGTCACCAGTGCTGTCTTAGAGATAATTTCATCAGTTCTGTCAAAACGATTACATCCTCAGTTCTGTCAATGAGCCCATAGCATTATTTTCATCAGGGATATCAACCATGGTCTGAAGATGGTTTCACCAGGTCTTCTGGAGAGATGACATCAGTTCTGTCCTAGAGATGTCATCAGTCAATGTTGTGAGAGAAATGACGTCAACAGTTCTGATCCAGATATGCCATTGTTAGGTCAGTGTCATGTTAACTGTCTGTCACAAGGTGTTCATAGAACTATTTGAAAGATGATGACGACAATTCTTTCAGAATGCAGAATCGATTTTTTTTAATAATAGAATAAATGTTAAATGATGACATCAGTGTTGTGTAGTGGTAAAAAAAAAAAAAAAAAATATATATATATATATATATATATATCAGCAGTGCCCAGGGGGACACTGATGGAAAACAGGGAGAAAACGGAGCAAGTATAGCTGTTATGACGACAGCGCTTCAGTTTGAAGGAAATGAAATCAGTCTCAAATACAAATAGAGATGAAAATACACACACACACACACACACACACACACACACACACACACACACAAGGATTGAGACAGAGAGGTGGAGAATTGTCCACGTTTAGAGTTCCAAACAACATCTATTGCTTTCAGATAAGACAAGACTGAACACGAGCACACATTTTGCACAGTCAGTGATACACTGGCTGTCCATTCGATAATTATGGCTGAATCATAGTATTAATTATCAATATGCTTATTAATGGAATCATGTTGGAATAGCTGATCAGATCCAAAATATTCAGAAGATACCTTCAGTATGCTGCGTTTTATTGAAGATATAATGACACTCCTGAAGACATTGTCTACATCCATGTTGACGTTCGACCTTCTGCTTTTAATTCAGATCTAATCATAACGTCAGCAAAACGTGCACTAAACAAACGTGGCAGTACAACTGATCTGAAGCTGTAATTCGTGATCCCAACCTGCACGTGATCACTTAAGAAGTGTGGGCATGAACAGCGTTCAAGCACAATGAGACAAAGTGAATGCTAAATATTTCCTTTACGAAAGACATGGAATTCATTGTTAAGAAAAACTGTTCCGTTGATTTGGACTTGGTATTAACATCAGCGACTGAGAGCATTCAGTTCTGTTTTTATCTGTGCACTAATTAAACGTAGCAATTCAGACTTGTTCTCTTTGCGGCGTTTCTCTCTCACGATCGTGTACGTGTAAAGGAAAGGGTTCAGAGCAGAGTTGAATGGCAGAACGAAAACAGCCATGGCTGTGTTGACCTCCCCTGGAACAGGAATATTCAACTTTGCCAAGAGTCCACAGGCACCAATGGGGAACCAGCACAGAAAGACATCTGACATGGCAATGATCAGAAGACGACGGGCGACGGTGGCCTCTTTGGATCTGGTTTTGTCCTTTGTAACGACGTTGTCTTTGCTCTTTGTTCCACCATCTGACATAGTGTTGGCCCTGACTGACCAGTAGATAAGGGCCTGGCCTACTGAAATCAACACAAATAGAAAAACGTTAAACACGATCATGACGGCAAAAGAATAATGGCGACCAGGGAAGTCAGTTCTGGTGACTGGTAGAGGAATGCAGAGTCCTGTCTGGCTGTAGAATCCCCAGTGTGACGTCACAGGGAGTAGAGGGACTGAGGCCAGGACCATCCCCAGTCCCCAGCTGACAGTGCAGGTCACGTGAGCTGACGTGGATCCAAAACGAAGATGACTGAACGGGAAGCAGATGACCAGAAAACGATCCAGAGTGATGAGGCAGATGAGGATCGATGATACCTCACAGGACAAAAGGGAGAGAAATCCTGAAATACTACACACTGTGCTTCTCTTCCATGAGGATTCATTCCACAGGTAATCTCCAGCGTACACACGGTCTGCCAATCCAATTATCAACAAGTAGACCCCCATGAAAAAGTCTGACATGCAGAGATGAATGACAAAAATTACATGACCAACCCTAGGTTTTGCTGATGAGAACCATAGTCGGTAAACAAAACTACACATGTTTTCCAGCAAAGCAGACATTGTGAAGATGGCAAGAGCAGCTATGTAAGAACCAGCTTTCAACAAATTATCACAGGACGAGATTTCATCAGCTGGCACGATGCATTTTCCCACAAATTCGTCAGGCAGTACAGCAGGACAGCACAGCTTGAAGTTGTCAGCAATCACCTCTTCGAGATTGTCCATTTCCTTCATGAAATTGGGACTGAAGTCAGATATAGGACAGTCTTTCAGGTACAGATTTTTAACGTTTCTAAACAAACTACTTCCATGAAGTGTGTTCAGTTTGCTTTGGGAAAAATCGATTATTTCAATTGCAGGAATCGTATCAGATAAAACGCCTAAGACGGCAAATGTATTTGAAACTCGAGAAGGATTAAGAAACAAGAGAGATCCCAGTTTATACCGTACATTAATACCGGTTAATCCAGATGACAATGGGTTACCAGAGAGATCCAGTTCTTTAAGCTGGTGTAATTGTGAAAAGTGATCAAAACTAATAACATGAAACAAATTATCACTAACATCCAACACCTGGAGATTTGGCAGATTTATATCACTAACATTTGTCCAGCCACATGCTCCAGCCCCAGGATAAATCAGCATGGTCTGGTTTGTGATGGTAGTTAAGGTCAGTCCACTCCCCCTGCCCTCCAGAGAACGTATACTGGGGAAGGTGTCAGCGTGAAATAGCCATTTGTCGCTGAACGTCTTTCCGTAACAAACACAACCATCAGGACACGGCTCAGTCAACTCACACGCCATTTCATCGTCCTGCTGTGGACACTGAATGCCAACCATCACAGAGATAATCTGAATGTAAATGTATATGTCTGCCCAGCCCCCGACATCGATAAAACCCTTCACATGTGTACTTGTCACATTCAGCTTCATCCTCGTGACCCGGGCAGTCACTCATACCATTACACCTGGTGTACACAGGCAGACAATACCCATTGCCAGGACACTGGTAGTGTGTTTCTGGACAGCGGGTGGAGTTTCCAGGGAGAGGAATTAAAGTGAAACTTCCTGGTCTGTCAAAATTGACGATGGCAGGAGGGTTAGTCACATTAAAAATAATGAGTGTTTTATCAGATTCTCTTCCACATTTCTTCTCATCACGTTGTGTCTTGCAGTTGACTATGTCGTCACACACCTGTTTGTTACTGATGCACTGAAGACCGCCAAGAAAAGAAGAAAGAGTTAAATGTGTAAGGTGCTAGGAAAGAGGTGGAGAAGGAGAAAAGAACATTACTAGTTTTAGTTTCGGTTTCTCAGAGGCGTCACTGCGTTTGGGCTCATTCATATACTCTGCACCATTTCTGCTATGCAGATTCTTTACCAGCAGGATATTTCAACGTGCTTAGTCAGGCCTTGCATGCATGCATTTACATTTGTGTGCCTGTCAAAGTTGATTTCTTTGACAAAAATCTGCCATTGAAAACACTTATGTTGCTGTGGGTTCTCTATCAGTGTGCTGTGTATGAGACATGGGGCTTCCTGTCTGATTGGAATGACTAGATGCTTAGTTTGATTTTTTTGGTCAAACATGAAAGAAAAGGCGAGACCGAGATTCGATCCCAGATCCTCCTGGACAATGTATAAAGGTTACACCCATTCTGCCATCTTCCTCTAAGCTCGACATAACCAGACAAGAACTATCAGTCATTGTCTAGTCAAGGATAACAGAAGGCCTGTACAACTTTATCAAGATCAGTTTTGGTAATGAAAGGATTTCGTGTCCTCTGCTATCACATGTCACGAGCAAGAAAAAAAAATTAGTTCGTTGATGTCATGATAGCTAATTAAACTGAAAATTTTATGATGCAGTGTTTCACATAAATCAATTTCATCTTATTTTCCAAGAGTTTTTTTTTCCCCCATCCAATAAGAAATTTACACTTCGCATTTTATAGATATTGTAATTACATTCTGTTTTTATGTTTATAACGAGTTCTTTTGTCAATACATTCATATATCCAGAATGCAAAATGCTGGCATTCAGTTATAACCATGAGTTCAATGTGAGCTGAATATCACCAATGTATAAGTAATACAATTGTTGTCACAGTGAGAGAGGGAGAGTTGAGGAAGAGAGAAGGAATGAGAGATATAAACAGTCACCCAGGCAGGTAGCGAGGTATATTGATTGATATGAATACTGATATAGCGCCTATCCTCGGTCGGAGACCAAGCTCTGAGCGCTTTACAAACACGGGGTCATTTGCACCAGGCTGCCTACCTGGGTAGAGCTGACTGACGGCTGCCACTGGGCGCTCATCATTCGTTTCCTATGTCATTCAATCAGATTTCAGGCACGCACACATACACACTCAGACAGACATGTAACATGTTATGTGTATAACCGTTTGTTGTTTTTTATTTACTCCGCCATGTAGGTAGCCATACTCCGTTTTACGGTGGGGGCGGGGGGTGCATGCTGGGTATGTTCTTGTTTCCATAACTCACCGAACGCTGACATGGATTTCGGGATCTTTAACGTGCGTATTGGATCTTATGCGTGCGTATACACACGAAGGGGGTTCAGGCACTAGCAGGTCTGCACATATGTTGACCTGGAAGATCGGAAAAATCTCCACCCTTCACCTACCAGGCACCGTCACCGAAATTCGAACCCGGGACCCTCAGGTTTGAAAGTCCAATGCTTAAACCACTCGGCTATTGCGCCCGTCATAGTCAAAGGGAAAACAGGCCAACAGACACTCAGAAAAAAAAGAAACAGACTACCAAACAGAAACACACCTGTCCCTGGCCACAGTCAAAGGCGTCATCTGTACAAGGCGGGAACTGACAGAACGATTCATCACTGTTGTCACCACAGTCCTGACGCCAGTCACACACCACACTGTAAGGCACGTAGTCACCAGTCAATGTGCATTTGAAGTAAGGAACATTCTGTTTCACTGAAGCGTGGCACATCTGTGTTTGTGAAAGGCCTCTGTGCCTTACCTTCCTCTCGCAAAGGCTGTGGGGGTCACAGGCCAGAGTCACGTGCGTCAGGTGCTTCAAAGGACACGTCACGAGCGTTGCAGGAAATGCTGTGGTGTTGGGTTTGGTGGGCATGGTAATTCTCACACTCACCCCTGTGTCTGGTGGTATCCTGCATAGCGTGTGGGATTCCTGCACCTGAAAGACAACGGAGGTTAAATCGTAATTTGTCAGAGCAGGAGTGAGTGTAAACAAAATGGCTCATGATAGTAGTAGTAGTCTTCAGTTTAACGTCTTCCACTTTAAGTGATATTAGAGTGGCTCATAATGTTTTCATGTGTGTGTGTGTTCATACAGGTTCTACTGTACTCACTCTCTCACATTCTCCACTCTTCAGTTGAATCATCTTTACTGCACATGAACAAAACAAACAATCATGTCTGTTTTCATTGTTATTCCTGTCTCCTTGCTAAATCTCGTCAAGAAACTCACCTTTTCCCTCAGCAATAAGTTCAGTTGTGGCAGGTCCACTTCCTTTGCGTTAGCTGTGCTTGACAATGTGTGTATACATATGTTTGTGTACATAACTACATGCATGTACATGAATGTGTATTGTGTGTGTGTGTGTGTGTGTGTGTTTATGTAAGTTTGTGCCTGCCTATGTGTGTGTATGTGTTACGGTAGCTGTTAGATACACATGTATGTATGCAGTGTGTGTGTGTGTGTGTGTGTGTGTAGTCACATTTTGGTGTGTGTATGTAACATAGATGTAATGTTTTTATGCTAACAAAAGCGTTTTTGTAAAGCACCTAGAGCAGATTTAAGTCGTTAAGGCCTGATAGGTATTTCCCAGTGGCGGTACCACAGACATCTGACTGAATGACTCGTCTCTTAATTAAGGAGACTCTAGCTGACCATTGTCAAAGATTATGGCTGAACCCTTCGATGCACATTCCCCCCCCAAAAAAAGCACACACACACACACACACACACACACACAAATGCACACACGCACGCACGCGCGCACACACACACACACTCACACACATACACACACACGCACATACAGACAGACACACACACACAAATGCACACACGCACGCACACACACATACACACACACGCACAGATACACACACACACACACACACACACACACACACACACATTCCTAGATTAAATTCCTCCGGTCTTTGGATGGCAAGTTCATAGTCTATGACTGTTACACCATCCCTTCCACCACTATTTTTCTTTAAAAAAAAAATTATATACGTACATACATACATATATATATATATATACAGCACTGTCCGTACAGTTGTGCTCTCTTACTCTCTGTACATAACATCCTTCCTTAATCACTTCTACTTGATGGCCACGTTGTTGTTCCTCATAGATGTAAGCTTGCTGGCAATATTTAAAGAATGACCAGTGAAGGTTGTAGGCTACATAGCCACTTCCCCATCGCCAGGTGTTGGCATACCTGTAAACAAGCGCATCATTGAAAATCACCATAATGGTAACAGCAACAGAACAAACAGCAGTAACATTGAACACAGACACACACCATGTACCACACCACCACAACATCAGCCAAACACAAGAGCAATGCTACAAAAAAGAGATTGGTGTAGACGTGTGGAATACCCCTGTTTGTGTTAACACTGTCGAGCTCGGAGAGCATCTGAGAATGCTGAACTGTTCAATCTTAGAACAGCAGCCCATGCTGCAGACCTCGCAGTGCTAATGGAGCTATTCATTTTTCAGTCTCTTTTGCATACGTCTCTGTGGTGGAGGCGTGGACGTCCGGTATCTCAACACCCAGTCTCAAAATGTCTGTAGAAAAGTCTTTTTAGGATCATTCACCCTCTGAACATAGCCCAACACCTGAGACATCACTCTAGAAAAGTCTTTTAGGATTCTTCACCCTCTGAACACAGCCCAGCACCTGAGACATCACTCACAGAGGACAGAGGACCTGCCCTTTTCAGGCCGTCATTGTTCGGAACCTTGTCTTGCCATGATGTACCCTGGATAGGTTTGAAGCAGTGCAGATGGGAGGAGTTCTTCCGTTTCTGAAAGAGGTTGTTGACAATGCCGCACAGGTGGGTGCTTAGTGCACATGTCTGGTAGACTGGCCTTCAGTTCAGTGCTTTATATGAGTCTGGGGGGTTTCCTAATGCTAAATGCAATGATGATGATGATGGTGATGATGATGATGATGATGATAGTAATAATAATGATGATGTTGATGATGGAAACTTCGGCGAAGACGACGACGACGAAAAGAAGAAGAAGACCAACAACAACGACGACAATGGAAAAACAACAACAACAATTATTTTCTCGTGACAGAAACAAAATGTGGAATATGTGTTATGAAATTGAAGGAAAAAAAACATTGATATTAAAATGGAAAGCAAAATAGGACTGAGGAAGAAAAAAAAAGAGAGAGAGAGAAAAAAAGTTATTTTCACAATTACGCTCGACAAGACATGATGAGAAATGATGACACGGATATACATGCACCGATCGTCTCATTATCATAACATATACCCCTTCCCCCTCCTGATCAGAGAGAGAGAGAGGGGTGGGGGGGAGGGGAGGGCAACAAGGAAGAGAGGTAGTATGCGGAATGGCAAAAAAAAAACACAACAAAAAACGACATATGAAAATTAAAACAAGTTTGACGCAGTGTTTCAGTGTTAACACATGTTTATGAGAAGCTGGTCAGGCATCTGCTTGGCAGATGTGGTGTAGCGTATATGGATTTGTCCGTAGCGTATATGGATTTGTCCGAACTGAAACTATGAGAAGCGAGTATCTACATGTTCCGTGTGGTGATGTCCTCTTGGGCCGTGCTGGTTCCTGCTGTTGCCTGAAGATCAATCAACACTAACTGTCCTTCCGCAAATTCCTTGATGCTTGGCAAGAGTGCATTCCACTGCTGGGTCGTATCAACAGTGGCCAGCGTTGCCCCTTCTGTCTGACAGGAGAGCTTTAACTCACTCAGTACGGCCAGTCCTCTCTTCTCCTCTACACAGACCCCTCGGATGTCCAGTGGGTGTCTGAATGACCCAACCTTTAGCTTCCGTCGTCAGAATTGTGGTATTCTTTGTCAACATTCACCACTTCAGTATAAGAGCCTTCCTCTTGCAATATTTTGATGATGGTAATTGGGGTGAAACGCTGTTAACGTCGTCTCTTTCGCCGTTCGTATGGAAAGAGTTAAACAATGCAGCTGACACTGAGAATCCCTTGCCCTTTTCTTCAGAATAAAGCAGCCCCCCTCTGCGTCAATCTGTAACAGACAAGAACACGCGAAGGAATATTAATTTTGTTCATGATAAAATTCAAATCTATTAATAGAAATTTATGTAATTACCATAACTCGTTCAAGCATTGAAGTGAGCTATCCCTCTGGCTCAAATGAACGTCCGTGTCATTTTTAAACGTAACTTCTAGTATCAGTTTCTACAGGCGCTGACGTGTGCAGACAATATGCCATAACATAAAAGTGTTGCTTTCGGTAAGAATGTATTGTATTGTATTTCATTGTTTTGTATTGTATTACTCTTTTGTCACAAGAGATTTACCAGTGTTAAATTCGGGCTGCTCTCCCCAGAGAGAGCCTGTCGCTGCGGTGACAGTGGCAGCCCCTTGTTGGTGCCAGCAAGTGTGTCTGATTTCCTGTCAAAGTGCATTTTTGCCAGGGTTGACCCTTTTGCTGCCATGGGTTCTTTTACTTGCGTTAAGTGGATCGTGCACACGAGACCTCAGTTATAGGTCACTTCCGAATGAGTAGTGTATGTTATCACATATAATTACCCATTGATAGAAATGGACATTCTACTCTTTTATCAAATATGAAAAATGATATCCTATGGTAATACGATTTTAGAAATTATATTGGTTAGTTTCTAGTTACTTAACCCTAACTCCCGAAATGCGACTCTTACTCTACCCAAGCCAAGAATAGAACTTTATAAATCGAGTTTGGCATATTCCGGCACGCACTGCTGGAACAATCTCCCCAAACACCTCAAAGAACCCTTTTCCACCACAACATTCAAAGAGAAACTTGGACAGTACATGCGTGCCGAAAGCCAGACCGAAAATCTGGTATAATATTGTCACTGACAATCCTTACAAACTATGTCGAAATGCGTCAATCACTTGATAACGTATACGCCATATAATATTATTTCAGAGATTTTCTCTTTACAGTGGACACAAACAAACGAAATCAAACTCTAGTCTGGTCACGTCTACGATTTTGTATACTTACATGTATTACAAATTGTGAACCACCCTCACCCAACTTTTTTTTTTTCCCCACACTGACATATCTTTACATCTGTCTGTCTGTTTGTCTATGTATCGCTCTCCCTTCTGTCTCTCCCTCTCTCTGTATTTCACATAATGTGTCTATCTGTCCATATCCCTATTACCCGTCGCCTTATTTGCTGCCTTTTATGTCTCTTACATCTGTGCTTAAACTTTTATCGTTACTTTTCTGTGTTAATTTCACTTGAATCATTCATGTGTAGCATTCATGCTAGGGTTTTGCTGTTGTTTTTCCCTTGGTGTGTGTTAGTGTGTGTGTGTGTGTGTGTGTGTGCGTGTGTGTGTGTGTGTGTGTGTGTGTGTGTGCGTGTGTGCGTGTGTGTGTTACTCGCTTCCGTTCCGTACAGATGTGAGTGATGTTGTGTCTCTCAGTTTGACGCTGTGTTATACTCGTACATTATACATGTATTAAGTATTCAGTATAACTACATTTATATGCGTACATGTTTGTGTGTCTCTTAAAACAACGGCAGATGTGTAAGTCGGCCAAAGTGCTAATATCTTCACCGTTGGAAAATAAAGATTCATTCATTCATTCATTCATTCTCTCTCTCCCTGTGTGTGTGTGTGTGTGTGTGTGTGTGTGTGTGTGTGTGTGTGTTTGTGCGTGCAATGCGTGCACGTGTGAGTATGCACAAGTTTATATATATTGATATGCATTTGCATGTATCCTAATTTCTTCTGTATCTGTGTTCGTGTACGATTTTCGATTTATGTTCGAATCTTGTTATATACTACCCCCGCCAATATTCCTTGTGACCCCGGTACACTTGGAAACAAAGACACATTCTATTCTGTTCTGTTCTATACAAGATTAACTATATTCATTGTAGCTGCTTTCCCTAAAGGTGGTCGTACATAGGAACCTTGCTCCAAACGACCTGTCTGTCGCGGTATGTGAATGCCACTACCTTAAATCCGATTTAGATTCTGCCGTGAGAAGAATTATTACGTCAGCACACTCAGCCTGTCAACAACGCACTCATGTGTCACCGTCAAAACTGAGTAATACTTCTTCCTTCTGCGTTCACTCGTATGCACACGAGTGGGCTTTTACGTGTATGACCGTTTTTACCCCGCCATGTAGGCAGCCATACTCCGTTTTCGGGGGTGTGCATGCTGGGTATGTTCTTGTTTCCATAACCCACCGAACGCTGACATGGATTACAGGATCTTTAACGTGCGTATTTGATGTTCTGCTTGCATATACACACGAAGGGGGTTCAGGCACTAGCAGGTCTGCACATATGTTGACCTGGGAGATCGTAAAAATCTCCACCCTTTACCCACCAGGCGCCGTCACCGTGATTCGAACCCGGGACCCTCAGATTGACAGTCCAACGCTTTAACCACTCGGCTATTGCGCCCGTCTCTGAGTAATACGAAAACCCGTCTCAGTGCCAGTTGAAGAGCAAACAGCCGGCTTATCGATTTAACTCGACCGGCCGGGCGCAACAGCCGAGTGGTTAAAGCGTTGGACTTTCAATCTGAAGGTCCTGGGTTCGAATCTCGGGAACGGCGGTCGGACGCGGGTGGGAAAAGGGTGACTCAGATTTTTCCGGCGGTCAACATAAAATTATGTGCAGACCTGCTTGTGCATGTGTATACGCAAGCAGAGAGAAGATCAACTACGTACGTTAAAGATCATGTAATCAATGTCAGGGTTCGGTGGGTTATGGAAACAAGAACATAACCAGCATGTGCACATCCCCGAAAACGGAGTATGGCTGCCTGCATGGCGGGGTAAAACTGAACTGTCGTGCACGTAAAAGCCTACTCGTGTACATTGGAGTGAACCGCGTGGGAGTTGCAGCCCACGAGTGAAGAAGAAGAAGAAGAAGAAGAAGAAGAAGAATCAACCTTAACACACCAAAGTACACTGTCATGTTGTAGCCTACAATTTGCAAATTGAGCAATTAATTAACCGTATACAGCCTACGATCTCCGCGACTGATTTTTTCGAACGTGCAGCTTGCTCAAGCCATACTGTGACTTGAGTGATTCAGTCAGCACCTTGCATAATTGTTTCACCTGCGAATGACTCGACTGGGCGTTCGAACTAACCGTGGGCTGCTATGTTCACACAAAGCCCCCAGCCAGTACAGTTGCTGACGGCATCGAACTACTTCTTCTTCTTCTTCTTCTGTGTTCATGGGCTGCAACTCCCACCGGTTCACTCGTATATGCGCGAGTGGGCTTTTACGTGTATGACCGTTTTTAACCCGCCATGTAGGCAGCCATACTCCGCTTTCGGGGGTGTGCATGCAGGGTATGTTCTTGTTTCCATAACCCACCGAACGCTGACATGGATTACAGGATCTTTAACGTGCGTATTTGATCTTCTGCTTGCGTATACGCACGAAGGGGGTTCAGGCACTAGCAGGTCTGCACATATGTTGACTTGGGAGATCGGAAAAATTTCCACCCTTTACCCACCAGGCGCCGTCACCGTGATTCGAACCCGGGACCCTCAGATTGAAAGTCCAACCCTTTAACCACTCTGCTATTGCGCCCGTCTGACGGCATCGAACATCTGCCTCACAAAGCAGACGGCTGTTCGATCCAAGGGACGGAACTCTTGAATAATATTAACAGCGTGAATCATGTCTCGATCGATGCTTCGAGACGAACGAGGAAAAACAACTTGTCGTTGCTTTGCAGTAACGATCTATTATTTATGACAAAGAAGAAGAAAAAAAAAGAAGAATAAATAAAAATACCAACAACGTGGTGCTTTACAGTAACAATCTATTATTTATGACAAAGAAGAAGAAGAAAAAGAATAAATAAAGATACCAACAACGTGGTGCTTTGCAGTAACGATCTATTATCTATGACAAAGAAGAAGAAGAAAAAAAAGAATAAATAAAGATACCAACAACGTGGTGCTTTACAGTAACGATCTATTATTTATGACAAAGAAGAAGAAGAAAAAAAGAATAAATAAAAATACCAACAACGTGGTGCTTTACAGTAACGATCTATTATTTATGACAAAGAAGAAGAAGAAAAAAAAAGAATAAATAAAAATACCAACAACGTGGTGCTTTACAGTAACGATCTATTATTTATGACAAAGAAGAAGAAGAAAAAGAATAAATAAAAATATCAACAACGTGGTACTTTTCAGTAACGATCTGTTATCTATGACAAAGAAGAAAAAAAGAATAAATAAAGATACCAACAACGTGGTGCTTTACAGTAACGATCCATTATTTATGACAAAGAAGAAGAAAAAAAGAATAAATAAAAATACCAACAACGTGGATCCCCATGCTACATGGTGGACGAAGAAAAACGTGACACTGCTGTTCAGAAACGATCTGTTATTGAAAGAAGATTATATATATATATATATATATATATATATATATATATATATATATATATATATATATATATATATATATATATATTATTCAATTCGTTTACTGCTTGTCAAATCTTCTGTACATTGCTCCTGCAGTTTTTGAAAAATACCAGGTGGCATTTTTATGCCGGGTACCTGTTCTATGCAGTCCTGTGGATCGCTGAGTCATCTGAGCCCATAGATGTTATTCTCTATACTGTGTGTGTTACGATTCATTATTCATGGTGAAAATTCCTTTTCAATCTTTTATGTTTCAGAATGCCACCACTGACAAAAATATTCGGTTGTTGTTATCAGAATCAATTTCATTTGCCAGTTAAACCGTGACAAGGTTTTTAAGACACGAACGCAGTCATACCCACTGTCACCACATACACAAAAGCTAGTTAAACAAGAGAGGCAAGGCCTTCAAGACTCACTTGTGATACACTTAAAAAAAAATCCAAGCTTTTTATGTATTGAGTATAATTTCAAAATGTAATGTTTAAGATGAGAAAGATCAGTTTAAAGCAAATTAACTCCCCTAGCATTAATTACAGAGTAATTTCCCTTTTTTACTATCTGCACCAAAACGTTTGCAAAATGAATAAAACTTCCATGCTTAGCAAAGGAAGTTCCTGTTTGAACAAAAAATGATAATAATGACTGCTCTTGTTGTTGTGTCAATATATGAGATCAAAGTGCCAAGTTTAGAGAATACAAAAAATATAAATATAACAGTAAATGCAGTTTGCATATAATTAGGCTTCTTTTTTTCTTTTTTTTCTTTTTTTGTGCCCATCCCAGAGGTGCAATATTGTTTTAAACAAGATTACTGGAAAGAACTGAATTTTTCCTATTTTTATACCCAATTTGGTGTCAACTTACAAAGTATTTGCAGAGAAAATGTCAATGTTAAATTTTACCACGGACACACGGACACACAGACACACACACACACACACACACCCACACACACACACACACACACACACACACACACACACACACACAGACAACCGAACACCGGGTTAAAACATAGACTCACTTTGTTTACACAAGTGAGTCAATAAAAGAATATAGTGCAAGGAACCGAATTAGTTATCCGTGCATTGATGTACTGGGCAGCAGTTATAAACACATTTTCCAAACATTCCCACAAGTTGATCAAATCATCGACACAAATTTGTCCATCTTAGCTCCTCCTCTGACCCTTATAAATACAGTTTTTTCCCATCAACCATCCCCGTCTGGAACTCCCTGCCTGCAACAGCAGCAGAGGCTCCCTCCTTGGTAGCTTTCAAGAGGGAGCTGAACAAGATCACATGGTTTAGTCCCCCCCCCCCCCCCCCCCCCCAAACACCCACCCCCCCCTTTTTTTTTTTTTTTTCCTCCGGAGGGACGCTGCGAGTGACGGTGGGAGGGAATATGTATACATGTTCTTTCTCATTGTCACCCCCTCCGGAGGGAAGATAGGTCTACTGACTTAGGTTATGGGTAGGTATTTACGCCTCTGTGCACACAGTCATTAATAGTCAGTAATGACGGCTGACCTTCCAATTTGAAGATTGAAGTTTATCTTCCAGTATCAGCTGACTTGGTTTAATATTACGTGGAAGGTACTTTTGCTGAAATGAATTCTTCTCTCATTTCTTTGCATATAGTTTGCAATTATCTCAGAACTTCTGTTTGTCTTCCATTCAGTGTTCGACATTGTAGTTGTGGTCTCATTAATTTCTTTTAGAATGTTAAAATATATACCCTTTTCTATTGCGAAATCATAGGAGGATATTCTTAACTTGCACACTAGTGACTGGTGTTTATTATTATTATTATTATTATTATCATCATTATTATTGACCGCCTGGGCGGGCGCAATAGCCGAGTGGTTAAAGCCTTGGATCGACTGAGGGTCTCTGGTTCGAATTTCGGTAACAGCGTCTGGTGGGTAAAGGGTGGAGATTTTTACGATCTCCCAGGTCAACATATGTGCAGACCTGCTAGTGCCTGAACCCCCTTCGTGTGTTTACGGCAAGCAGACCGGCTGAGATCAAAACTGACGCACGTTAAAGATCCTGTAATGCATGTCAGCGTTCTGTGGGTTATGGAAACAAAAACATACCCAGCATACACACACCCCAGTGAAAATGGAGTATGGCTGCCTACATGGCGGGATAAAAAAAGGTCATACACGTTAGTAAAAGCCCACTCGTTTCCATACGAGTGAACGTGGGAGTTGCAGCCTACGAACGAAGAGGAAGAAGAAGAAGATTATGATTAAGATATCCTTCAAGTAAACAAAGTTCAGTTCTGTATTCGTCAGTAATTGGCCGGGTCACTGACTGACGTCGTAAGTCGTGGCCACATCCTTGATCCATCGCCAGTCCGGCGATCTGTGTCAATCACGTCTAGGCAAAACCAGTTGTCACTTAACAAAACGGGGCCAGCGCTGAATAAAATAGTGTAATTTTGATCTAATTTTCAAAGTTGTTTCTTTTAAAAATAAATAACATATTCGAATTCGCGTTAATGTGACATGAGACAGTGTGAATATGAAGTGTGGACTGATTATTCCAAATGTATCCTGAACCAAAACATTATTTGTAATATCATTCTGACGATGTTTAACATACAAATTTTCTCGTGCATGTGTTATGTGTGCGCGCGTGCGTGGCAAAATTGACCACCCAAATATCACCCTTCCTTTTTTTTTCTGCGAGTCTTTTTCTTCCGTCTCTCTCAGAACCTCAGTGTGTGTGTGTGTGTGTGTGTGTGTGTGTGTGTGTGTGTGTGTGTGTGTGTGTGTGTGTGTGTGTGTGTGTGCGTCACAGTGTGTGTGTGTGTGTGTGTGTGTGTGTGTGTGCATGACTCTGTGTGTGTGTGTGTGTGTGTGTGTGTGTGGATCCGTCACGTGTGTGTGTGTGTGTGTGTGTGTGTGTGTGTGTGTGTGTGTGTGTGTGTGTGTGTGTGTGTCAGTGTGTGTGTGTGTGTGTGTGTGTGTGTGTGTGTGTGTGTGTGTGTGTGCGTGACAGTGTGTGTGTGTGTGTGTGTGTGTGTGTGTGTGTGTGTGTGTGTGTGTGTGTGTGAGTGTGTGTGTGTGAGTGTGTGTGTGTGTGTGTGTGTGTGTGTGTGTGAGTGTGTGTGTGGGATGCCAGTGTGCGTGTATGCATGTGTCAGTGTGTGTTTGTCAGTGTGTGTGTCAGTGTGTGTCAGTGTGTGTGTCAGTGTGTGTGTGTGTGTGTGTGTGTGTGTGTGTGTGTGTGTGTGTGTGTGTGTGTGTGTGTGTGTGTGTGTGTGTGTGTGTGTGTGTGCGTGCGTGCGTGCGTACGCCGTAGTGCGTGCCGCCGCGTCAGTGTCACTGAGGTTTTGCTTGAGTTCTCAGTTTTTATGTTCAGTCTTTTTTTCTATGTATCTTATCATTACCATGCTTATAACTTCATGTGGTATTGTGTAGTGTAGATCTCCTGTTCAGGGCGGGGACTGGATGTAAAAAACCCGCCAGTGCCTATCTGTTATACTCGAAAATACAGAATTTTGTCTTGTCGTACTGATAAGAAACGATGCTACTGTGTGTATAGTCTCAGTAACACACACTGAAGTTCCGGTCTTGAAATTCAACAACATGGCTGTGGTGATTGAGTCCGCCGAGTAAGTCATTCTGTGTTTTGTCGATACTTTGTTCGTTGTTTTTTTGTGGGTATATTTGTGTGCTGTAGTTTAACTACGAATATATGCTCAGGCCTGCACAGGCAATTATTTTGAAATCGCGCATGACTGCGGTCAACAGCAATATATTTTCTGCTTTGTGCTGCCTGCAACACTTCCAACACACACATCACAAGGCTACAAATAAGTCCAACAGTACATTTAGAATGTGCTCACTTCGTACAGTGTGCTGTACAGTAAAGAGTATAGATTCATACAACAAACGTACTCCTAACAAGCTGGACTTTGCTAGTTGTGTGAGTTTCAACATAAAGCCTCAGGTGCGTTTGGCAAGGTTTTCATGGAACGATGAAGTTGATGAACTGTTTGTTTCATTTTTTGTTTGTTTTGTTTTTGGTTTTATGCATCCAAAATTGACTTGATATGTTGTCTGGCCCAGATGTAGTCTTGTAATGTATATCCCAGTTGTAGTCTTGTACTGCATGTTTGACTGGAAAATCAAACTGAGCGTCTAGACAGTTTGTCGGATGAGACGATAAACTGAGGTCCCTTGTGCAGCTTGCACTTGGCGAACTGGAAAAGAACCCATGGCAATGAGAGTGTTGTCCTCTGGCCAAATTAAGTAAAAGAAATCCACTCTGATAAGTACATAAAATATATTATAAGCATGCACTCAAGGCCTGACAAACGTGTTGGTTTATGCTGCTGTCAGGCATCTGCCTAGTAGATGTGGTGTAGCGTATATATTGATTTGTCCAAACGCAGTGATGCCTCTCCAGAAACTGAAACTGAAACTCCGGATTTAAGTTTTAATATCAAGAATGCATTTTTGCATTGAGATTGACAAATCAGGCTTGTTTACTTAGCTAGGTTCTGCAGACTTCTTTTAATTGAGTATTATCAGCAAAAGTGTGGTTAAGAGCAGAATGACCAGAAATGACATCAGAAAGAGGAGCATACAGAACAAACTGCATGAAAGTGAGAAGAATCACATTTACTATCCAGTGATGAGTGAATTATTTTAATTCTTCAGCTTGCACATGCAAGGCAGTTTCCCCAGTTCTAGTTCTACCTATCTGCCTGAATGATTTTTTTTTCAATTTCAAAGAATCTGTAGAAGGTACATTGATCAGGTGAACAAAGCTGCAAGAGAAAACCAAGAAAATAGGGGAAAAAATGGCCCAGCAAAGAATAAGAAAACTTTGAAACTGAAGCACAGACTGTCGGATACTGACAACTGCATGGTTGTGGATGTATATTCTGTAATGAAAGCTTAGTTATTCTTTCGTGTGACTGATGAACTGGGGAATAGTTTTTCATGATAGTTCAGTTCATTTATGATCAGTTCAGTTCAGTTAATCAAGGAGGCATCACTGCCTTCTGACAAATTCATATACACTACACCACATCTGCTGAGCAGATGTCTGCCCATAACATGTAACCCAACGCGCTTTGTCAGGCCTTGATGATAATGAAATAATATTACACTGATTACAAGGAATTATTTTTTGCTGTCAGTATTATCCATATTACTGATGTTATAATATTATCATGAATGTATCATTATTGTATGTTTTGCTTTTCAGTGTCGTACGTTTGATTGAACAATATCTGAAGGAGAACAATTTGTTGAGGACTCTCTCTGTTCTGCAGGTAAACATTTTGTGTCTGTGTATAGTCCTCAGTGTGTTGCTGTGTCCGTGTTTTCAAATTGTTATGTATGCATGCGCGCATTTGTTATAAACATATAATATGTATCTTCTTCTTTGTTTGTAGGCTGCAACTCCCACATTCGCTCGTATGTACACGAGTGGGCTTTTACATGTATGACCGTTTTTACCCCACTATGTAGGCAGCCATACTCTGTTTTGAGGGGTGTGCTTGCTGGGTATGTTCTTGTTTCCATAACCCACCGAACGCTGACATGGATTAAAGGGTCTGTAACATGCGTATTTGATCTTCTGTTTGTGTATACACACGAAGGGGGTTCAGGCACAAGCAGGTCTGTGCCTGTGTTGACCTGGGAGATCGGAAAAATCTCCACCCTTTACCCACCAGGCGTTGTTACCAAGATTCGAACCCCGGACGCTCAGAGTCAGATTGAAAGTCCAGTGCTTTAACCACTCGGCTGTTGCACCCGTCATAATATGTATTTGTATGTCACAGTGTTTATGTGTCTGTGTATTCATGAATACTTGTAAGATATTTTGTATGTACATGGATATGTCCACATGTGTGCATGTTTGTGTGTTCTACTTCTATCATGTGCATGGAATTTCTTTGTATGTGTAGTTTGTGTGTACAGATGAGTGTTCTCATGCATCAGTAATGATTGATACATTTTTGTTATTTCTGTGTGACTGTGTCACTGTGCATCATGTTAAAAAATGTTATAGATAAAAAAATAATTAAAAAAAAAAGAAAACGAAGACATCTCTGAGTAAAGATTTCTGTACAAATATGTGCGCACTGGATGGTTAAGTATTTAAAATTGTACAGTCGACAGGCGCAATAGCTGAGTGGTTAAAGCGTTGGATTTTCAGTCTGAGGGTCCCGGATTTGAAACTCGGTAACGGCGCCTGGTGGGTAAAGGGTGGGGATTTTTCTGATCTTCCAGTTCAACATATGTGCAGGCTTGCTAGTGCTTGAGCCCCCTTCCTGTGTATAAGCAAGCAAAAGATCACATACGCACGTTAAAGATCCTGTAATCCATGTCAGCGTTCGGTGGGTTATGGAAACAAGAACATACCCAGCATGCACTGCCCTGAAAATGGAGTATGGCTCCATACATGGCGGGGTAAATAAACAAAATGGTCATACACGTAAAATGTTACATGTCTGTCTGAGTGTGTGTGTGTGTGTGTGTGTGTGTGTGTGTGTGTGTGTGCCTGAAATCTGATTGAATGACATTGACAGAGGAAACGAATGATTAGCACCCAAATGGCAGCCGTCAGTTGGCTCTACCCAGGTAGGCAGCCTGTGGTGCAAATGACACAGTGTTTGTAAAGCGCTTAGAGCTTGGTTTCAGACCGAGGATAGGCACTATAAAAGTATCCATATCAAATCAAATCAAATCAAACAGGATGGTGAACTGGGTGTGGTTGTGGTGTGCAGGATGAGAGCGGCATTTCTCTCAACACGGTGGACTCTGTGGAGAGCTTCACCTCCGACATCCAGGCAGGGCACTGGGACACTGTGCTGCATGCCATACAGACCCTGAAACTGCCTGACAACAAGCTGATCGATCTCTATGAACAGGTGTGTGGGTGTGTACACGTGTATGTGGGTGGGTGTGTGAATGAACTTCCTTTTTCGCTTCGTCAAGTCTCCACACTCAGCTCTTTCAAGTCTGGCCTTAAAACCCACCTCTTCCCAAAATAGCCTCCCTTGCCTGCCCTTCCTTGTCTTTAGTTTCTACAGTATTAGAGTTATGCATGCGTGTGAATGACTGGTGCGAAAGCGCTTTGATTTGTCTCTGCACAAGATCCAGCGCTATATAAATACCTTTATTATTATTATTATGGTCCGAAAGAGTATGCTTTCTTTATGGTATGTGGAGCAGCAACGTGTTTGCATGTGTACATGTGTGTATGTTTGTGTACATACACATATATTATGTCCTAGGCTTAATCTTAGCCCCGTCGCCAAAAATTAGTGAGGTAGCCCTGTGTCCTGTAAGAACTTCATGACAATCTATGAAGCAAGAGCATCAAAGAAACAAGAGTAAGAAAATGCAAAAAAAAAAAAAAAAAAAAGACATAGCTGCTTGGATGCACAAGTCAGGGATCGAAGATGGCTGTCGGAAGAAGAAGAGGGCGCTCTACTGGCACGTACAGGGGAGGTAATATCTTGGGGGTTGGGGGTTAACTAGCCGCATCTACTTTCCTCTTCTCCCCTTACAGCCGGGTGGTAGTTTGCACCGGGCAGGGAATCGGATCCCAGCCGAAGTCTGCACCAGTGGGTCACGGTAAGTGGGAGGTGGGGGGGGGGAGATATCCTATTGAATACATTGTAATTCGTATTGTATTGTATTACTCTTCTTTGTCACTATATGTTTCTCTGTTTGAAATTCGGGGTGCTCTCCCCAGGGAGAGTGTGTTGCTACACTGAGAGTACCACTCTTTTTTTTCTCTTTTTTTAAAATTAAAAAAATTTTTTTTTTTATATGCCTGCAATTTTATTTGTTTTCCTATTGGAGTGGATTTTTCTATACAATTTTGCCAGGGACAGCCCTTTTGTTGCCATGGGTTCTTTTACGTGCGCTAAGTGCATGCTGCGCACTTGACCTCGGTTTGTATTTGTATTTGCATTTCTTCTTATCACAATAGATTTCTCTCTGTGAAATTCGGGCTGCTTTCCCCAGGGAGAGCGCATCACTATACTACAGCGCCACCCTTTTTTTTGTGTGTGTATTTTTTCATGTGTGCATTTTTTGTTGTTGTTGTTGTTTACCCTATTGAAATGGATTTTTCTACAGAATTTTGCCAGGAACAACCTTTTTGTTGCTGTGGTTTCTTTTATGTGCGCTAAGTGCATGCTGCACACGGGACCTCAGTTTATCGTCTCATCCAAATGACTAGCGTCCAGACCATCACTAAAGGTCTAGTGGAAGGGGGAGAAAATACTGGCGGCTCTGGGACTCAAACCAGTGCACTCAGATTCTCTGGCTTCCTAGGCAGATACGTTACGTCTAGGCCATCACTCCACTTTATATGTGTGTGTATATATATGTGTGTTCATACAATTTCTGATTATCATGTTGTGACAGTTATTTGTATCATCGTGCTGACAAAATATATTTACATATATAATTATGTGTATGTGTACATGTGTGTGTGGGTGCGTACGCGTGTTTGTGTGTGTGTGTGTGTGTGTGCGTGCGTACGTGTGTGTGTGTGTGTCTGTTTGTGTGTGCATGTGCATGCGTACGTGTGTGTGTGTGTGTGTCTGTGTGTGTATGTGCATGCGTGTGTGGATGTGTGTGTGTGCATGCATGTGGGTGTGTGTGTGTGCATGCATGTGTGTGTGTGTATGTTTGTGTGGGTGTGTGTATGTGTGTGCGTGTGTGTATGTGTGCATGCATGTGTGTGTGCATGTGTGTGTATACGTGCGTGCGTACACGCGCATGTGTGTGTGTGAACAGATTGTGCTGGAGCTGATAGAGCTGCGGGAGCTGGGCGCGGCCAGGTCACTGCTGCGACAGACGGACCCCATGATCATGCTGAAGCACCAGCAGGCAGACCGCTACATCCACCTGGAAAACATGCTGGCTCGCTCATACTTCGACCCCAGAGAGGTGAAAGGGGAGGGGAGGGGGGGGGGGGGGGGGGTAGGGTTGTGGGGGGGCTGTTGTGAAGAGGCCAGGCCTGGGAACTCTCAGCAGTGGGGGGGGGGGGGGGGGGGAATAAAGTTTTTTGGTGTCAGAAAAGAAACTGTGAATTATTGTTTTAGCTTTTAGGAGAGGCCCCCTAAACTTTAAAAAAAATAATAAAATTTTTAAAAAATCGCAAATTTCGTTTTCGGCCTGAGGTGTCCCCTGGACCCTGGCCTATTTTCAGAAGAAACTCCTGGGCAGTTCCCCAGTCTGAGAGGGGGTGGGGAGTGGATGTGAGGGTTGGAGTTTGGTGATGGTGTGGGTGTGGTGGAAAGAGGGGGGGGGGGGGGGGGCTGGAAGTGTTTGTTTCCCACCAGGAAAACATGCAGGCTCGCTCCGACTTCGATCCCAGAGAGGTGTGAGGAGGGGCGCAGGGGGGTGGAGATGAGGATTGGAGTTTGGTGATGGTGTGGGTGTGGTGGAAGGAGGGGGTGGGAGTGGGGTAAAAAGGTGTTTGTGGGAGTCGCCATCCGATGAACGAGGAAGAAAAAGAACATGCAGTGCTTCCTTTACAGTTTTCCAAGTGTTCACCTTCACCTTCACCTATCCCGTAGTCTTGTGGACCGTTGGGGCGCCACAGGTGATCTGGCAACCAGCATCCTCCAATCCTCTCAGTTTTCTGACCTTCTGATTGTATCGCTCAACCTCAAGCCCGTCCATTCTGGGATGTTGTCCTCCCATCTCTTCCTCTGTCTGCCTCTCCTTCTCCCCTTTGCACTGTGCCCTGCAGGAATGTCTTGGCAAGTTCTGATGATCTCATGACATGGCCATACCATTTGAGCTTGCGTCTCTTGACCAAGGTCAACAGGTCTTCGTAGGGCCCAATGACTTGCCTGATTCTGTTTCGAACTTTTTCGTTCGTGATATGATCTTTATAGGAGATGCCCAGGAGTCTTCGAAAGCATCTCATCTCAGTTGACGGTATTGTCTTTTCTATTTCAGCTGTTAAGGTCCACGATTCACATGCATACAAGAGTATTGATGTCACCAGGGTACGCATCAAGTGTTGGAGACACCTGTTTATGTTGTCGGAAGTGCTGTGGCCTATAGGACAGTACAGGGTGAGGGAAGAATGGCAGAGGAAGGAAGGGGAAGTTTTACTAACTCTGTGGGGTGCGGGAGGATGGGGGTGGGGGTCAGGTGATTTTGCGATGGGTTTTTCCACAGGTCTGTTGACATTCTTACCATAGACTGGTGTGTTCGTGTCGACAGGATAGCTAACTGCTGTACCTTGGCGCGTTTGTGAGTCACGGTTGTTTTGTAGAATGCAGTTTTATTTAGAAAACTTTTTCTCTTTTTTTTTTCATTTAGTTTTGTCTGTTGTTTATTCAGAGGACATTCCATACATGATTGGGTTTCTTGACCACGGCCCAATATTGGTCATGCTAGAGCTGAATATCAGAACAGGCGCCACTGAACACCATTGGAATGACTCAGTAGCAGTGCAGGGTCTCTTCTGATGTGTGGCCTCCTGGCGACCTAGCATCGATAGTTCCATGTAGACTGCCAGTGCTGGGACTGTGACAGACGAACCTGGGTGTGACTTGTATTTGTATTTGTAGTTCTTTTTATCACAACAGATTTCTCTGTGTGAAATTCAGGCTGCTCTCCCCAGGGAAAGTGCGTCACTACTCTACAGCGCCACCCGTTTTTTTTTTTGTATTTTTTCCTGCGTGCAGTTTTATTTGTTTTCCCTATCGAAGTGGATTTTTCTATAGAATTTTGCCAGGAACAACCCTTTTGTTGCTGTGGGTTCTTTTTCGTGCGCTAAGTGCATGCTGCACACAGGACCTCGGTTTATCGTCTAATCCGAATGACTAGCGTCCAGACCACCACTGAAGGTCTAGTGGAGGGGGAGAAAATATTGGTGGCTGAGCCATGATTCGAATCAGCGTGCTCAGATGCTCTGGCTTCCTAGGCGGACGCGTTACCTCTAGGCCATCACTCCACTATTATGTGTGTATAGTTAATTCAGAACGAGCAGTGTTGGAGTGTAATGTCACTGAGACTGTGCAGACGACGGGGTGTCAGCAGAAATGAAAAATTAAAATTGAAAATAATACTGCTTCTTCTTCTTCTTCTTCTTCTTCTTCTTTGTTCGCAGGCTGCAACTCTCATGTTCACTCGTATGCACACGAGTGGGCTTTTACGTGTATGACCGTTTTTACCCCGCCATGTAGGCAGCCATACTCCGTTTTCGGGGGTGTGCATGCTGGGTATGTTCTTGTTTCCATAACCCACCGAACGCTGACATGGATTACGGGATCTTTAACGTGCGTATTTGATCTTCTGCTTGCATATACACATGAAGGGGGTTCAGGCACTTGCAGGTCTGCACATATGTTGACCTGGGAGATTGTAAAAATCTCCACCCTTCACCCACCAGGCGCCGTCACCGTGATTCGAACCTGGGACCCTCAGATTGACAGTCAAATGTTTTAACCACTTGGCTATTGCGCCCGTCAAATACTGATTGAACTGCCCCTTTTTCTCAGGCTTATGTGGACGGACAGACAAAGGAGAAGCGACGTCAAGCCATCGCACAGGCTCTGGCAGGCGAGGTAAACGTGGTGCCACCGTCTCGTCTGTTGGCGTTGCTGGGGCAGGCGTTGAAGTGGCAGCAGCATCAAGGGTTGTTGCCCCCTGGTATGTGTATGTGGGTGGGAGGGTGGGGGTGTGTGAGTGTAGGTGGGTGAGTGTGTGTGTGTGGATGGGTGTGTGTGTGTATGTGTAGATGGATGTGTGTGTGTGTGTGGATGGGTGTGTGTGTGTAGATGGGTGTGTGTGTGTGTGTGTGTGTGTGTGTAGATGGATGAGTGTGTGTGTGTGGATGGGTGGGCGTGAGTGTAGGTGGGTGTGTATGTGTGTGGGTGTGGATTGTGTGTGTGTGTGTGTGTGTGAGTGTAGATGGTTGGGTGTGTGTGTGTTGTGTGGGTGCATTTATGTGTGTGTGTGTGTTTTGATATGAAATGAATCCTAATTGTGTCTTTAGTTCAGTGTTTTTAACACTCTGCCCCATGAATCATCCGATGTGGCCCACCAGAAGTGCCTATTCAGTCCCTGAGCCGCCAGATGCGGCCAACTAAACAGTGTTCATTTACCTTTACTTTCGCTTAAAATTAGCAGTCCCATAATGCACCGAGAGCAGACGTACTTCTTCTGCGTTCACTCGTATGCACATGAGTGGGCTTTTACGTGTATGACCGTTTTTACCCCGCCATGTAGGCAGCCTTACTCCGTTTTCAGGGGTGTGCATGCTGGGTGTGTTCTTGTTTCCATAACCCACCGAACGCTGACATGGATTACAGGATCTTTAACGTGCGTATTTGATCTTCTGCTTGCATATACACACGAAGGGGGTTCAGGCACTAGCAGGTCTGCACATATGTTGACCTGGGAGATCGTTAAAATCTCCACCCTTTACCCACCAGGCGCCGTCACCGTGATTCGAACCCGGGACCCTCAGATTAACAGTCCAACAGCTTTAATCACTTGGGCTATTGTGCCCGTCTGCAGACATACATTTCTTACTCCTTCAGTGCAGCCATTTTGAAGCAGGTGGATGAGAGGTTTCTGAGCTATGAATCTTTAAAGTTGATGATTTTTATGGACAAAAATGGCTCAGAATGATTGATTGGACATGCCTTCGATCATGGGCAACTGTCGTGATGAGGTATCTGTATTTGTAGCTGAGTTTTTAGAGACTGAAAAAACCAGCACACACACACACACACACACAACAGATCACATGGTGAGAGTCAGTTTTCACAGTTTTAGATGCGCACACTGCTTCAGATTTTTTCAAGAACATGTTTGATGTATAAAATATAATAAATCTTTTTTTTTATTTTTATTTTATTTATTTTTTTTTATCATTCTTCCTAATTGAAATCTTTCCCAATTTACTTGTGTGTAAAACTGACGTTTTATGCAGGTCATGAGCTGTTGCATAACAGTGGAGCGATGGCCTAGAGGTAACGCGTCCGCCTAGGAAGCGAGAGAATCTGAGGGCGCTGGTTCGAATCACGGCTCAGCCGCCGATATTTTCTCCCCCTCCACTAGACCTTGAGTGGTGGTCTGGACGCTAGTCATTCGGATGAGACGATAAACCGAGGTCCCGTGTGCAGCATGCACTTAGCGCACGTAAAAGAACCCACGGCAACAAAAGGGTTGTTCCTGGCAAAATTCTGTACAAAAATCCACTTTGATAGGAAAAACAAATAAAACTGCACGCAGGAAAAAATATATTAAAAAAAGGGTTGCGCTGTAGTTTAGCAACGCGCTCTCCCTGGGGAGAGCAGCCTGAATTTCACACAGAGAAATACAAATACAAATTAAGCCTTATTTCAGTTTTTGTTGTTGTTTGTTTGGTATGTGTGAGTTCTGTGCGGAGTTACTGCCCTTCACACAGGATTTAGAAGTTCCCCTGGGGGTTTCTGTCAGGGGGGAAAAAAAGTGAAGATGGTTTTGTGAGAAGAGAAGAGAGTTATTTCTGCTGTATAGTATGCAGTCTATGTATAGTCCATAATATGTATCTATGAGTCAGCGTGTTTCGATGTATAATGACCATGTGTATGGAGAGGGAGAGAGAGAGAGAGAGATGTGTGTGTGTGTGTGTATGTTGTCCACAAGTAATAATAATAATAATAATTAGTATCTATATAGTGCTACATCTTGTGCAGAGACAAATCAAAGCGCTTTCACACCAGTCATTCACACGCATGCCTAACTCTTAAAACTGGAGAAACTGAAGAGGCAGGCAAGGGAGGCTATTTTGGGAAGAGGTGGGTTGAAAGAGCTGAGTGTGGAGACTTGACGAAGCCAAAGAGGAAGTTCATTCCAAATGCAAGGTCCAGAGACAGAGAAAGAATGACGTCTATTTAGACCTGGTTTATCCATGACATTATATCATATTGTGTTATATTACTGTTTGTCACAACCGGTACCTCTCTGTGGACTTCAGGTCGCTCTCTCCAGGAAGAGTGCATCGCTACAAGGCTTGCTGCCGGAAAAAAAAAAAAAAAAAAAAAAAAAAAAAAACTGCAGAAAAATCTGCCCCAATATACTTGTTTATGTGTGCCCACAACTGAAACCAGACTGAATGTCACAGGAAACGAATGATAAGCAGTTAGTTGTCAGTTGGCTCTACCCATGGTGACAGCCGTTGTGCAAATGACTTGGTTTTTGTAAAGCGTTTAGAGCTTGGTCTCTGAGTGAAAATTCGCACTATATTACATATATTGATAATTATCAGTAATGACAACAGTAATAATCGCCGCCTTCGCTGTGTTTGTTCAGGCACAACCATTGATGTGTTCCGTGGCAAGGCAGCTGTTAAGGAACAGGAAGAGGAGAAATACCCCACACAGCTCAGCAAGTTTATCAAGGTAGGTGGAACAACATGAATACAGCTCAATAAGTTTATCAAGGTAGGTGAACAACATAAATTTTGTAGGCATCCTTCAGTCTCTGAAGACTATGGAGTTGCGCTCAAGGTGTTTATTCTGGTACAGCGTCGGGTGTGGCTGGCCCGTCCGACGCGGGAATGACAGTCCCTGTGGCAGAGGGCACAGATGAAGTCTGACGCTGGTCTGTCTGCCTGGGCTGCAGCCTTTCTTCTCATTCTCTTTTCCTCGTGCTGCTGAGCGAGTGTCTCTTCGAACTTGGAAAGACCTTTCTGCACAGTCTGTCTCCAGGCTGACCGTTCGAGGGCTGTTGCTTCCCAGTTGTTCTGGTCGATGTTCAAGGCTTTTAGGTCCCTCTTGCACACGTCTTTGAATCGCAGCTGTGGTCTGCCTGTGGGACGTTTTCCCTGCACAAGTTCTCCGTAGAGGAGGTCTTTAGGGATCCGTCTGTTGTCCATGCGCACAACATGGCCAAGCCAGCGCATACGTCTCTGTTACAGCAGAGTGTACATGCTGGTGGTAGGTGGTAGGTGGAACAACAAGAATACAGCTCAACAAGTTTATCAAGGTAGGTGGAACAACATAAATACAGCTAAACAAGTTTATCAAGGTAGGTGGAACAACATAAATACAGCTCAAGTTTATCAAGGTATGTGGAACAACATAAATACAGCTCAAGTTTATCAAGGTAGGTGGAACAACATAAATACAACTCAAGTTTATCAAGGTAGATGGAACAACATAGATACAGCTCAAGTTTATCAAGGTAGGTGGAACAACATAAATACAGCTCAACAAGTTTATCAAGGTATATGAACAACATAAATACAGCTCAACAAGTTTATCAAGGTAGGTGGAACAACATACACACAGCATAGTACATTTATCAAGGTAGGTGGAACAACATACCCCACACAGCACTGTACATTTATCAAGGTAGGTGGAACAACATACCCCACACAGCATAGTACATCTATCAAGGTAGGTGAACAACATACCCCACACAGCTGTGTACATTTATCAAGGTAGGTGAACAACATACCCCACACAGCATAGTTCATTTATCAAGGTAGGTGGAACAACATACGCCAAGAAGCTGTGTACATTTATCAAGGTAGGTGAACAACATACCCCACACAGCTGTGTACATTTATCAAGGTAGGTGAACAACATACCCCACACAGCTGTGTACATTTATCAAGGTAGGTGAACAACATATCCCACACAGCTGTGTACATTTATCAAGGTAGGTGGAACAACATACCCCACACAGCATATTACATTTATCAAGGTAGGTGAACAACATACCTCACACAGCATAGTACATTTATCAAGGTAGGTGAACAACATACCTCACACAGCATAGTTTATTTATCAAGGTAGGTGAACAACATACCCCACACAGCTGTACGTTTATCAAGGTAGGTGAACAGCATACCCCACACAGCTGTACGTTTATCAAGGTAGGTGAACAACATACCCACACTTAGACATATTTATTCAAGGTAGGTGAACAACATACGCACACACATCTTAGTAATTATCAAGGTAAGTGAACAGCATACCCACCAGCTGTACGTTTATCAAGGTAGGTGTAACAGACATACTGAACAAGCTGTGTGTGTGGTGTAGTGTATGGATTTGTCTGAACGCCGTTACACTTCCTAGACAAACTGACATTTGTGTGTATGGTGTGTGGTGTGGTGTATGGATTTGTCTGAATGCAGTTACACTTCCTAGACAATCTGATATTGAGAGCAGTGTATGGTGTACCATATATTATATGGATTTGTCTGAATCAGTTACGCCTCGTAGAGAAAGTGACGTTGTGTGTATGGTATATGGTTGGTGTGTATGGATTTGTCTGAATGCAGTTACACCTCTTGACAATCTGATATTGAGAGCAGTGTATGGTGTACCGTATATTATATGGATTTGTCTGAATCAGTTACGCCTCCTAGAGAAAGTGACGTTGTGTATGGTATATGGTATAGTGTATATGGATTGAATTTGTCGGAACGCAGTTACGCTTTCTAGAGAAACTGATATTGAGGACGGTGTGTGGTGTATTATGTATGGATTTGTCTGAACGCAGTTACGCTTTCTAGAGAAACTGATATTGTGTGTGGTGTAGTGTATACGGATTTGTCTGAGCGCAGTTACTCCTCTTAGAGAAACTGACATTGTGTGCATGGTGGGTATGGCGTGTGACGCAGTTTGGCAGCAAGGCCCACGTGGAGTGTGCGAGGTTTTCCCCTGACGGCCAGTACCTGGTGACGGGGTCAGTGGACGGCTTCATCGAGGTTTGGAACTTCACCACGGGCAAGATCCGCAAAGATCTGCGTTACCAGGCCCAGGTCCGTGCGGTGTTTAGTTTGTTGGTTGATTGGGGGGGAAGGGGAGGGGGCTGTTGTGTGTGGGTGGGGGTGGGGTGCTGAGGTTGTGGAGGAGGGATGTGTGTGTGTATGTATAAACAACAGGTGGTGGAGGTCTGGAGTCGACCGGAGGAAGTGGAGGAGGCGGCGGGTTGGCGTTGTTGAGAGGGCCAGGAGTAGAGGGCCCAGAGTGTCGGCAAATCGATTGCGATCGCGCCTTAATTTTAGCATGATTGCCCAATCAAGCTACATAATTATGTGACCTGCTTGGAGACATAATTTGACAAAAATCAAGAACGCCAGCGAATCGACAGACAGGCAGAAAATATGGAAAAAAAAACCTTAGCCGTATGAAGAGCACAGGAGCAGGACTCATGATGGTTGCCGGAAAAAGAGGGTGCTAGCTAGCGGGACAAAGGGGAGGTTACCTACTTCCGGGAGGTTATGGGCCGTAGTTGCTTTCGTTTTCTCCGCATAGGTGGATAGTAGTTTGCACAGGACAGGAATGTCAGACCCCTGCCGGAGTCTGCACTAGTTGGGTCACGGTTAGTATGTTATGTAAACGTAATTTTAGATAGAAAATTTCCTTTATTTGACAATAGAGAGTTTTGGGTCCCTTAGTTTATTGGTTGATGGGGGAGGAGGGGATGTTGTATGTGTGGGGGGAGCGAGTGTGGCGGTGGGGTGGTTGTTGTGGAGGAGGTGTGTGTGTGTGTGTGTGTAAACAACATTTATTTGACAATAGAAAGTTTATGATGACAGTGTACGTGTCAGTGAGAATCAGAATCAATTTCTATGTCAGTTAAACCTCAACAAAGTTTACAGGACACGCATGCAAAGTTAGGTGTGTGTTGTGTTGTGTTGTGTTGAGAGGTATATGTGTCTGACTGCGTGTTCACGATATTCATTTGACGACAGAGAGTTTGTGATGAATGAGCAGTGTGAGTTGTGTGTGTGTGAGCGCGGATAATTGTTGACGTGTTGTGGTGATGGTGACAGGATAATTTCATGATGATGATGATATGTTGTGGTGATGGTGACAGGATAATTTCATGATGATGATGACATTGATGGTGACAGGATAATTTCATGATGATGATGATGATGACATGTTGTGGTGATGGTGACAGGATAATTTCATGATGATGATGACATGTTGTGGTGATGGTGACAGGATAATTTCATGATGATGTGTTGTGGTGATGGTGACAGGATAATTTCATGATGATGACATGTTGTGGTGATGGTGACAGGATAATTTCATGTGTTGTGGTGATGGTGACAGGATAATTTCATGATGATGATGACGTGTTGTGGCAATGGTGACAGAATAATTTCATGATGATGGTGACGTGTTGTGGTTATGGTGACAGGATAATTTCATGATGATGATGACGTGTTGTGGTGATGGTGACAGGATAATTTCATGATGATGATGACATGTGGTGATGGTGACAGGATAATTTCATGATGATGATGACGTGTTGTGGTGATGGTGACAGGATAATTTCATGATGATGATGACGTGTTGTGGTGATGGTGACAGGATAATTTCATGATGATGATGACATGTGGTGATGGTGACAGGGTAATTTCATGATGATGATGACGTGTTGTGGTGATGGTTTCATGATGATGATGTGTTGTGGCGATGGTGACAGGATAATTTCATGATGATGATGACATGTTGTGGTGATGGTGACAGGATAATTTCATGATGATGATTACGTGTTGTGGTGATGGTTTCATGATGATGACGTGTTGTGGTGATGGTGACAGGATAATTTCATGATGATGGACGACGCAGTTCTGTGCCTGACCTTCAGCCGGGACTCGGAGATGCTGGCTTCTGGCTCCCAAGATGGGAAGATAAAAGTGAGTGTTGTGTGTGTATGTGTGTGACATGTGGTGTGTCTGTTTGTGTGTGTCTGTGTGTGACGTGTGTGTGTGTGTGTGTGTGTGTTTGCCTGTATATGTTTGTGATCGTTTGTTCTTTTTGTTTAATGTCTATCCACCCTTTTGATTTTAGACATATTTGTGAATAGTGTGTGTGGGTGTGTGTGTGTTTGTGTGCATTGCAGTGTATGTGTGAGGGTGTATGTGTGTGTGAGTGAGTGAGTATGCAAGTTTGCAATGAAACAGCGTTCTTTCTTCTGTCCGTTACACAACCAACATTGACTTGCAGATGACTGTCATGGTTCATGTGTAAAAAAACTGTTCAAAAGGGTGGTTCTTCTTCTTCTTCTTCTTCTTCTTCTGCATTTGTGGGCTGCAACTCCCACGTTCACTCGTATGCACACATGTGGGCTTTTACGTGTATGACCATTTTTACCCCACCATATAGGCAGCCATACTCCGCTTTCGGGGATGTGCATGCTGGGTATGTTCTTGTTTCCATAACCCACCGAACGCTGACATGGATTACAGGATCTTTAACGTGCGTATTTGATCTTCTGCTTGCATATACACACGAAAGGGGTTCAGGCACTAGCAGGTCTGCACATATGTTGGCCTGGGAGATCGGAAAAATCTCCACCCTTTACCCACCAGGCACCGTTACCGTGATTCGAACCCGGGACCCTCAGATTGAAAGTTCAACGCTTTTACCACTCGGCTGTTGCACATTGAGTTGATCAGTCAGCTTAATCATTTGCCTGAACAAGAGAGAACGTGGCGAAATCAAGTTGCGTCTCGGTCAAACAGCATCTGTGCTCGGTGGGTTAAGCTAAATTGTAGGTTTGCTGATGCGGCTCGGGAGTCCGAAGGTTCCTACGAAATTCAAAATGTTCCAACCAGATTTCCTGATTTGTTCCGACAAACACTTGCCAGGGGTTGGCATCTCTGCTCCGGCGAGTGACAGTGACACTGATGTGTGTGTGTGAGAATAGAATATAATAGAATAGAATACTTTTTATTGTCATAAAACCTTAAAGTTTATAAGACACAATGAAACATAAACATATTAAGAAGAGAAACATTCATGAACAAATTTCGCCAGCCTTGGCTGTATTTCTGTTAGAAGGATCAATTCACTAGACTTTGCATTTGGACGACATATATCGATTAGGAATCTGTGTCTGTAAGTATTGTGTGTGTGTGTGTGTGTGTGTGTGTGTGTGTGTGTGTGTGTGTGTGTGTGTGTGCAGGTGTGGAAGATCACCACTGGCCAGTGTCTGCGCAAGTTTGAGAAGGCACACGGCAAGGGCGTCACCTGCGTCAGCTTCGCCCGCGACAACAGTCAGCTTCTCAGTGCCTCCTTCGACATGACCATCAGGTGAGGAGGGGGTTGGGGGGCAGGGGAGGGGGGGAGGAGGGGGGCTTGACGAGGGAGGTGTGGTGTGGTGTGGAGGGCCAGTGTGGTGGTGGTGGTTGTGGTGGTAGTGTGTCGGTGGTAGTTGTGGTGGTTTTGGTGATGGTGGTTGTTGAGGTGGTGGAAGTGGTGTGGTGTTGGAGTTGTGGTGTTTTGGTGGTAGTGATGTTGTGGTGTGGTGATGGTGTGGTTGTGGTGGTGTGATGGTGTTTTGGTGGTGGTGGTGGTGTGATTCAGATTGTGGTGGTGGTGGTGTGATTTTAGTGGTGGTGGTGTTTTGGTGATGGTGGTGGGGGTGGTGTGATTGTAGTGGTGGTGGTGTGATTGTAGTGGTGGTGGTGGTGATGTGATTGTAGTGGTGGTGGTGGTGTGATTGAAGCGGTGGTGGTAGTGTGATTGTAGTGGTGATGGTAATGATTGTAGTGGTGGTGGTGGTGTGATTGTGGTGGTGGTGGTGTGATTGAAGCGGTGGTGGTTATGTGATTGTAGTGGTGGTGGTGTGATTGAAGCGGTGGTGGTAGTGTGATTGTAGTGGTGATGGTAGTGATTGTAGTGGTGGTGGTGGTGTGATTGTAGTGGTGGTGTGGTGTGATTGAAGTGGTGGTGGTGGTGTGATTGTAGTGGTGGTGGTGGGGGTGGTGTGATTGTGGTGGTGGTGGTGGTGATTGTAGTGGTGGTGGGTGGTGTGATTGTGGTGGTGGTGGTGTGATTGTAGTGGTGGAGGTGGTGGTGGTGTGATTGTAGTGGTGGTGATAGTAGTGGTGGTGGTGATGTGATTGTAGTGGTGTTGGTGGTGTGATTGTAGTGGTGGTGGTGGTGGTGATTGTAGTGGTGGTGGTGGTGGTGATTGTAGTGGCGGTGGTGGTGGTGGTAATTGTAGTGGTGGTGTGGTGTTGGTGATTGTAGTGGTGGTGTGGTGTTGGTGATTGTAGTGGTGGTGTGGTGGTTGTGACAGCGGTGGTGTGGTGGTTGTGACAGTGGTGGTGTGGTGGTTGTGACAGTGGTGGTGTGGTGGTTGTGACAGTGGTGGTGTGGTGGTTGTGACAGCGGTGGTGTGGTTGTGACAGTGGTGGTGTGGTGGTTGTGACAGCGGTGGTGTGGTTGTGACAGTGGTGGTGTGGTGGTTGTGACAGCGGTGGTGTGGTTGTGACAGTGGTGGTGTGGTGGTTGTGACAGCGGTGGTGTGGTTGTGACAGTGGTGGTGTTGGTGATTGTAGTGGTGGTGTGGTGGTTGTGACAGCGGTGGTGTGGTGTTGGTGATTGTAGTGGTGGTGTGGTGGTTGTGACAGCGGTGGTGTGGTTGTGATGATGGCGGGGTGTTAGCATGGTTGTTGTGGTGGCATCATGTGGTGGTGTGTTATTGTTGTGGTGGTGGTGGTGGTGGTGTGGTGGTTGTGGGTTGTTTTTTTTTCCTCCTTCTGGCAGCACTGAGTTAACCCCCCCACCACCACCACCCCCACCCCTTAGTTCCACTCATCGTCAACCCTTGGAGTGTGCGTTGTGCTTGTGTGCTAAGTGATGCTGTTGCCATGGTTTCAGAATCCACGGTCTGAAGTCCGGAAAACAGCTGAAGGAGTTCAGAGGTCACACTTCGTTTGTTAATGATGCCGTGTTTAACCAAGATGGTCACCAGGTGATCAGGTTGGTGATTTTCTTTTCTTTTTCTTTCTTTCTCTCTTTCTCTCTCTTTCTGTCTTTCTCTCTCTCTCTCAGTCTCTCTCTCTCTCTCTCTCTCTGTCTCTGTGTCTAAGTTCTCTTTTTATCTCTCTGTCTCTCGTTCTTTGTGTCTCTCTTTGAGTCTCTCTCTCTCTCTTTGTTTGTCTGTCCTTCTTGCTCTCTTTCTCTTTCTCTGTGTCCCTGTGAGTCTCTTTCTCTCTGTCTGTCTCTGTGTTTGTCTGTATGCCTGTCTCTGCCTCTGTCACCATTAACTCTCTCCATACGAACGGCGAAAGAGACGACGCTATCAGCGTTTCACCCCAATTACCATCATCAAAATATTGCAAGCGGAAGGCTCTTATACTGAAGAGGTGAATATTGACAAAGAATACCACAATTCTGACGACGGAAGCTAAAGGTTGGGTCATTCAGACACCCACTGGACATCCGAGGGGTCTGTGTAGAGGAGAAGAGAGGACTGGCCATACTGAGACAGGTTACAGTATATCTTTGCAGTATTAGGTTTCAGTTTCAAAACGAGCTTTCAGATGCCTTTGAAATGCATGGACATTTGGTTGGTATACATGTATTTTTCAGCCTGTCACTTGTAGCTATGGTAACGTTTTGGAATGAAAATTCTTAAAATTGTGTCTGTGTTTATGGATTCACCTACACTAAGGATGCGCCATTGCAGAATCAGTGGGGCAGTTAACTCACTCAGTACGGTCAGTCCTCTCTTCTCCTCTACACAGACCCCTCGGATGTCCAGTGGGTGTCTGAATGACCCAACCTTTAGCTTCCGTTGTCAGAATTGTGGTATTCTTTGTCAACGTTCACCTCTTCAGTATAAGAGCCTTCCACTTGCAATATTTTGATGATAGTAACTGGGGTGAAACGCTGTTAACGTCGTCTCTTTCGCCGTTCGTATGGAGAGAGTTAACTTGTGACCAGTGATTAGGGTTTGATGTTTTGTTTCAGCATGGTATTGTGTCCTTGGGAAAGGCACTTCACTCTGATTTATCCTCGGAGTTGTGGTGGTTTGGTGGTAGTGATGTTGTGGTGTGGTGATGGTGTGGTAGTGGTGGTGTTGTGTGGTGTGATGGTGGTTTGGTGGTGGCGGTGGTGTGATTCAGATTGTAGTGGTTGTGGTGGTGGTGTGATTGTAGTGGTGGTGTGATTGTAGTGGTGATGGTGTGATTGTAGTGGTGGTGTGATTGTAGTGGTGGTATTGTGATTGTAGTGGGTTAACTTTGGTTGGGAAAGAGTTAAAGACGGCGGAAGGAGAGAATTGGGTCCATCCTTCCTATGCCGAAACCTAGACACATGGATATACAGAGGTGCCAACTGTTCAAACCAATTAAATCAACAATTCTCCATCAGTTTTTCGCCGTTTTAGTGAACCACCCTGGGTTTTTTTTCTGCTTTGGTCTCGTGTAGTGCCGGTCCAGGGGAGTTGCAGCAGGCATACATGTAACTGTGGTGTAGAACAGAATGAGTTAACCCTTGTTTTTGACCGGTCACACCCACAGCGCCAGCTCTGACGGCACGATCAAGGTGTGGTCGGTGAAGACGGCCGAGTGCGTGAACACGTTCAAGTCGCTGGGCGGGACGGTGGGCACGGAGATCACGGTGCACAGCATCCACCCCATGGTGAAGAACGCCGAGCAGTTCGTCGTCTGCAACCGCTCCAACACCGTCGTCATCAGCAACTTTCAGGGCCAGGTTAGTCAGTGGTGTCCTGTATTAGCGTCCTAAATAAGATAAGATAAGATAAGAATAACTTTATTATCTCCAACTGGAGAAATTTGGTCAGGTGCATAATCACAACATAGACAAGTAAACAACATGGGGACCATAACTGTAAAAGCCAACAACAGCCCCTACAAAGATTACGAAGATACAAATATAAAAAAATATCACATACATCGTTTCATACATACATCCACACACTGCAGGTAATAACTAGTATTCTGAATGTAAAAACAGAAAGAATTAAGAAACATTATTTAAATATAATTATAAACATAGCCTACTATACTGCACATTGATTATAATAGACAGATAAGAATAAAGATGAATTGCGGAAAACCACAACCAGCTCAATCAGCACACACACACACACACACACACACACACACACCACCCACCCACCCACCCCAAACGCGCAGATAACTTGATTAAACAAGAGTAATAAATGAAGGGGTGCTACGACGGGCGCAATAGCCGAGTGGTTAAAGCGTTGGACTGTCAATCTGAGGGTCCCGGGTTCGAATCACGGTGACGGCGCCTGGTGGGTGAAGGGTGGAGATTTTTACGATCTCCCAGGTCAACATATGTGCAGACCTGCTAGTGCCTGAACCCCCTTCGTGTGTATACACAAGCAGAAGATCAAATACGCACGTTAAAGATCCCGTAATCCATGTCGGTGTTCGGTGGGTTATGGAAACAAGAACATAGCCAGCATGCACACCCCCGAAAGCGGAGTATGGCTGCCTACATGGCGGGGTAAAAACGGTCATACACGTAAAAGCCCACTCGCGTATATGTGAGTGAACGTGGGAGTTGCAGCCCACGGATGCAGAAGAAGGAGAAGAAGGGGTGCTACAGCTGAGTGGTTAAAGCGGTGGACTTTCAGTCACACACACACAGACAAACAGGCACAGACACACACACACACACACACACACACACACAGGCACAGACACACACACACACACACACACACACACACACACACACACACACAGAGTCAGACATTAACACTTTAGGGATGGTTGCCCCGTACAGATTGTGCGCAGTTTCTCCAGCGGGAAGCGGGAGGGTGGAGACTGTGTGCGCCACGCTGTCACACACACACACACACACACACACACACACACACACACACACACACACACACACAGACAGACACACACACACACGCACGCACACACACACACACACACACGCACACACGACACACACACAGAGACACACACACACACACACAAATCACACATACAGACACAGACACAGACACACAGGCACAGACACACACACAGAGTCAGACATTAACACTTTAGGGATGGTTGCCCCGTGCAGATTGTGCACAGTTTCTCCAGCGGGAAGCGGGAGGGCGGGGACTTTATGTATGCCACGCTGTCACACACACACACACACACACACACCACACACAGACACACACACACAGAGACACACACAATCACACACACAGGCACAGACACAGACACACACACACACACACACACACACACACAGAGTCAGACATTAACACTTTAGGGACGGTTGCCCCGTGCAGATTGTGCGCAGTTTCTCCAGCGGGAAGCAGGAGGGCGGGGACTTTTATGTATGCCACGCTGTCACACACACACACACAGGCACACAGGTACAGACACACACACACACAGTCAGACATTAACACTTTAGGGACGGTTGCCCCGTGCAGATTGTGCGCAGTTTCTCCAGCGGGAAGCGGGAGGGTGGGGACTTTATGTATGCCACGCTGTCACACACACACACACACACACACAGACACACACAATCACACACACACACACGCACACACACACACACACACACATACACACACACACAGAGTCAGACGTTAACACTTCAGTGACGGTTGCCCCGTGCAGATTGTGCGCAGTTTCTCCAGCGGGAAGCGGGAGGGCGGGGACTTTGTGTGCGCCACGCTGTCCCCTCGCGGCGAGTGGATCTACTGCGTGGGGGAGGACATGGTGCTCTACTGCTTCAGCATCACCACCGGCAAAGCTGGAAAGGACCCTCACTGTGAGTCGCTCGCACGCTCACGAGCTCGCTCGAGCCCTGTCTGTCCTGTTCTTATTCTGGCCCTTTCGTCTTTGTTTTACCACTCACTTACTTTTTTTGTGTGCAGTTGTATGTGACACTGTGTAATAATCCTGTGTTTCTGGTCATCTGTGTGTGTGTGTGTGTGTGTACACGATTGTTTAATAACCATGTGTTTTGGTTGTTCATGTGTGTGTATGCATGTGTGGTTCTATTTAAAAACCTGTGTTTTGGTTATCTCTGTGTGTGTGTGCAGGTTTGTGTGATTCTGTTTAATATCCCTGTGGTCTGGTCTTGCGTGTGTGTGTATGTGTCCATGTTTCTGTTTTGTAATCCTGTGTTTTGGTTGCCGTTGTGTGCACATCTGTGTTATTCTGTTTGACAAACCTGTGTTTTGGTTGTGTGTGTAGGTATAGGTGTGTGTGTGTGTGTGTGTGTGTGTAAAACTTGTAAAGAGATTGTGTGGATGGTTGTGGTGTGCAGGTTCACGAAAAAGACGTCATCGGCATCTGTCACCACCCCCACCAGAACCTCATCGGCACGTATTCAGAGGATGGATTGCTCAAGTTATGGAAACCCTAGCCATTCTGGGTGTGCTTTTTCCTCTGGGTCTGAAATCTGTTATTGTTGGGGAGGGGGAGGGTGGGGGTGGGGGCAGGGGGGGGGGGGGGGGTTGTGAGGTTGGAGTTTGACTGTTTCTGTTTGCATTTGTTGACGCTTGTGAGAGATGTGTGTTTTACACAATACAGAACTGTACTCCACTCTGCGTGAAAGATTAGCAAATTTTAATTGTTTTTATTTGGTCTTTTTTGGGGGTGGGCGGTTTTAGTTTTTTTTATGATTCTCCTCGCACCCTTGGAGATGTGGAGGATCTAAGTGTGGGAGAGGTACCCAGAATGTTTCAGACTGAAAACTGAGTTCGTGGGCTTCAACTCCCACGTTCACTCGTATATATGCGAGTGGGCTTTTTACGTGTATGACCGTTTTTACCCCGCCATGTAGGCAGCCATACTCTGCTTTCGGGGGTGTGCATGCTGGGTATGTTCTTGTTTCCATAACCCACCGAACGCTGATCAGGATCTTTAACATGCGTATTTGATCTTCTGCTTGCGTATACACACGAAGGGCGTTCAGGCACTGGCAGGTCTGCACATATGTTGACCTGGGAGATCGTAAAAATCTCCACCCTTTACCCACCAGGCGCCATCACAGTGATTCGAACCCGGGACCCTCAGATCGAAAGTCCAACGCTTTAACCATTCGGCTATGGCGCCCGTCGAAAATGTGTTCATCTCAGTGCAGTTGGGGAGTTATCTTCCTGTAGTCATGAGTGAGGTAGCCTGTGGCCATGTGTTTCCCAGACACTGCGTTTCCCCAGGGAGCCAGCCGATGATTGCGTGTGTCGTTGCTCTTTGTCGACATTGTCAGTGTCTTCTTTTCTCAAGCTGTTCTTCTTTTTTCTTTCTTTTTTTTTTTTTTTTTTTTTTTTTTTGCTGCCCCATCATCTGCACCATTTCAGCGGCATTACTCCCACGCCGCTCATTTAGATTCCCCCATACACGGCCACACCCGGGTTCATCCGACACAGTTCCAGCGTCGGCAGTCCGTAGGGAACCATCGATGTTAGGTCGCCAGGAAGCCACGCACCAGAGGAGACCCTGCACTGCTGCTGAGTCACTTTGGTGGTGTTCAGTGGTGCCTGTTCTGATTCAGCGTGCTTAGGACACCACCTACTAAGCCCCCTAATAACGACAATAATGGCTTAGTCACGGAGCCAGACTGAGTGAGCGTCCCTCCCAGAGTGGAGACCGCCACCCCGTCCCTCAAACAACAGCCCCCCCATGAGCTGGAGGGTTGGGGGGGTGTGGGGGGGGGGGGGGTCAGGAATGGCTTGTCCCCCCCCTCTCTGCCGTTTCTCAGACAAGAGTGGTGTGGGAGGAGGGAGGACAGTTGGTTCTTTTTCTTTCATGATTTAAAAAAAAAAAAAAAAAAATTTAAGCACTTTAAAAAGCACTTTTTTTTTTTCCAAGGGGGGGGGGGGGGGGTAAACCGATTTGAAGTTTTAAAAGAACAACAGTAAAACTAAGGACTTTGTGTGAGCTGCCAGTCACGTCCGAGGGGCAGGTGGGCGCGTGACGGCGACAGTGGCGCTGTGCTGGGCTGCAGCGTTTATGGGACAGTCGCCGTGGAACGGGTCAGGACAAGATGGTGAGGTGCGGGAGTAGACGGGGTGGAGGGGGGGGGATGTGTCAGGGGGGGGAGGGAACATTGGATGGGGGATGGTGTGGGAGGCGGCTGACCACAGTAGGTAGAAACTGACTGTAAGAATTGTCACCAACGGACCGTAACATGACCCGGGTGTTTGCCCCTTGACCCCAGTCGTCACTGGCAACCAGTCTTTTTGACTCACTTGTGTAAACAAAGTGAGTCTATGTTTTAACCCAGTGTTCGGTTGTCTGTGTGTGTGTGTGTGTGTGTCCGTGGTAAACTTTAACATTGACATTTTCTCTGCAAATACTTTGTCAGTTGACACCAAATTAGGCATGAAAAATAGGAAAAATTCAGTTCTTTCCAGTCATCTTGTTTAAAACAATATTGCACCTCTGGGATGGGCACAAAAAAATAAAAAATGAAGCCTAATTATATGCAAACTGCATTTACTGTTATATTTATATTTTTTGTATTCTCTAAACATGGCACTTTGATCTGATATTCTGACCCAACAACAAGAGCAGTCATTATTTTCATTTTTTGTTCAGACAGGAACTTCTTTTGCTAAGCATGGAAGTTTTATTTATTTTGCAAACGTTTTGGTGCAGATAGTAAAAAAGGGAAATTACTCTGTAATTAATGCTAGGGGACTTAATTTGCTTTAAACGGATCTTTCTCATCTTAAACATTACATTTTGAAATTATACTCAATACATAAAAAGCTTGGATTTTTTTAAAAAGTGTATCACAAGTGAGTCCTGAAGGCCTTGCCTCTCTTGTTTTTCTTTTTCTTTTCTTTTTTTATGTTGTTGCATACAGCAAAAGCCGAGGCATAACAACTTGCGTGTTTTTCATTGTCTGATGTATGATTGTCATGGGAAACATTGTACAGTGTATATGATTTTTTTTTTTTTTTTTTTTTTTTTAGAGAAAAATGGGGGGGGGGGGGGGGGGGAGTGGTGGGGGAGAGGGGGGGATGTTTATAAATGTTCAAAAGAAATAAATGTTTTATTTACATGGACATTTTAAAAGTACGCTTGTCATTTGATGTGCGACATGCTTAGCTCAAACTGTCTGTGGTTGTCGGTGAAGAGGGTTTACCCTTTGTATGCTTTGTTCAAGTTGGTTTGAATGGTTTATTGTTGGGTTTTTTTTCTTCAACTCACTCTTGATGAGTGTTCAGTTCATGAATTCTAACTACTACTTCTGCGTTCACTCGTATGCACACGAGTGGGCTTTTACGTGTATGACTGTTTTTACCCCGCCATGTAGGCAGCCATACTCTGTTTTTTTTGGGGGGGTGCATGCTGGGTATGTTCTTGTTTCCATAACCCACCGAACGCTGACATGGATTACAGGACCTTTAACGTGCGTATTTGATCTTCTGCTTGCATATACACATGAAGGCGGTTCAGGCACTAGCAGGTCTGCACATATGTTGACCTGGGAGATCGTAAAAATCTCCACCCTTTACCCACCAGGCGCCGTCACCGTGATTCGAACCCGGGACCCTCAGATTGACAGTCCAACGCTTTAACCACTCGGCTATTGCGCCCATCCATGAATTCTAACATTTGTTTTTTTTGGGGGGGCAATTTTATTTCTTACCCATACAAATGTGTTGTCTGTGGAGAAAGTCAGGGGAGTTAACTGGCAGTACGGAGTTAACCAGAGTTGCCAGGCATGTTCTGTCCTTACAGTTGTTTCAGTACAACAGTGACCACCACACAACCACCCCCCCTCCCCCTACACACACACACCACCACACACTCCCCCCCCCACCCACCACCACCACACACTACACGCACACACACCACCACACACTCACAATTTTAACTGCTCACCCACACACATCGACATCAATTCTGACATTTATTTACATGAAGAGCTGTGCACAACACAAGGTCCACACAATACACCATGAATTACAAACACTACCCACTGATGAAAATGGTACAACTCCATGGTACTGATAGAGCCACTGATGTTGGGAGAAAAAGACAGAGAGAGAGACAGAGAAAGAAAACGGAAATAGATAACACAGTCGAAGAAAGGGTGGGCGAATCGAATCGAATCGAAGATGCGAAACTGATAACCTGAGAATGAGGAAGCGTCAACTATGTACAGCAGAACACAGCTGACAAAAAAACGTGCGCACCATCAGCAAGCCCTACTGCAGAGGACGCAAGAGAAATATCAACTTAAACCTATTTCCCCAAACATCCAGAGAATAAACCCATTCCCCCCCACACAAAAAATATGTCTGCTGTAAACCATATGTATATATGTAAGGTCTTGAAACAAGGGAATCACATCTATCTGTATAAACCATGTGTCTACAGGGGAGGTCTTGAAATCACGGCAATCATCCTGAATGCTGTTGCCGACATTTATTTACCAATTGCTTTTCCTTTTCACGTTCGTTTATCTTGTTTTGTTTTGTTTTTTTATCTACATAACATTTTCTTTCCCCTTTGCAGTATTCTTTCCTTTCTCTTCATTTGACTGCTGAAAACTTGCTTTATTTATTTTATTTTTTTTTTTTTTTACCCAACTAAACTGAAACCGAGAACAAAAAAAGTAAAAGAGTATCACAAAACTTTTCTCAAATCGGTGTCCCTTGCCCATTTTTATGTGATGTCCCATCAACTAGATTCTTCCTTCACACTCATCGACTATTATTTAAAATAATATTTATATATCATGTACTCTTGTAAAATTACACGTGTTGCTCTGTGTTCTGCACAATTGTTGACAGAAGGCTTGCCTCCATTACCAGAGACCAGCCTGCAAGTGGAAAATCTCTCACAAGAATAAAACTAAATTCAGTGCCATAAAACTCAGCCGAGACATTTTCGGAGAACCTTTTCGTATCGTCCTAAAAGTACTGATATTCATGAAAGCATTTCTGCTTCATTGTGATTTCACAATGCAAATGCAGCACAGTTATTTGGCATGGAGCCTAGTTGACCACACCAGACCATAAATGCAGCACAAAAGGGTATACCTTGTTTAAAAAAAAAAACAAAAAAAACTAAGACACATACCAAAGTTAACCCTCTTAAAAATGCATCCCCGTTAAAACATACATCTACCATCCGCTTATTTTGTCTAAGACACCCCACCTCCCCTTCCCCCCAATTCTCTCTGTGTATGTGCCTTTAAACTTCAGTGTGAACTTGAACAACTTCAAACTTGAACATTCCACAAGAAAGATACGAGTCGAGTACAAAGCGATGATAATTGGACCAAAAGACAAGCCAATCAGAAACCTAGAAGTGAAAACAACAACCAAAAACAACTGAAAAACAACGCCTCCAACACAACACTGCTCAGAAACTAACAGTAATCAAAACTAGAACAAACAAACAAAAAGTAGTCAATCCAAAACCGAACAAGTGAAACAAACATAAACACAGCATCTGTGCATGCTCTATACAGTGCAAAATGTCATTCTACATTGATTATACTCCACTGACCCCCCACCCCCCCCCCAAAAAAAGGCTGAAGAAACGAAACCAAAAGTCCACACGATCCGAGGAATACTTTTCATCGAAACATAACATGCACATGTAGCCAAAACGGAGCCAGTCGGTCAATTACAATTCCTCTCTCACATGCTTGTCCATGTGAGCGCGAGCACATGCACATCACACACACGCCCCCATCAGCTGCCTCTGTAAAGTATTCCAAAGGGACAAACGCATGCAAGCTTGGAAAGTAACTAAACATCTTCAAAACTGTTACCATGGGGGGAAAAAAAAAAAAGTACCGGTATTTATTAAAGAAATCCTGCTGAAACTCAAGATTTACAAAACTGGAGTAATTTGGTGGGAGGGGGCAAAAACAATAAGAAGCCATCTCTGACCGGGGTTATATAAGTGGACAATGTTGTGTCGAAAACTGACCACGTCGAACTGGCACAAGCTGTAGTCAATTGACAGCTGACAGAGTAAGTATACTGGCCACAAACATGAAGCTTCAAAAAAAAAAAAAAAAAAAAAAAAAAAAAAAGTAGAAGAAAAAAAAAAGCCCTCCTTTTTGCTTAAGTTTCTGTCAGTTCATTTTTATTTAAAACAAGACCCCACCCCCCCCCACCATCCCCCAAAAAAGTGCAGAGACTGTCCACATATAACTTGTTAGCTAACTTGACTTGCCTTGCTGTGAATCTGACCTGACAGACTGACCACTACCAACAACCTTTCTTTTTATTAAAAAAAAAAGAAAAAAAAAAGAAAAGTACTTCTGTCAATTGTCGATGTGTTGTCAAGAATAGAATTTTTTATTTTTGAAAAGTGCTTTAAAAAAATAAATAAGTAAATAAATAAAAATCGTGAAAGAAAAAGAACCAACTGTCCTCCCTCCTCCCACACCACTCTTGTCTGACAAACGGCAGAGAGGGGGGGACAAGCCATTCCTGACCCCCCCTCACCCCCCAACTCTCCCCCCAGCACCAACCCCCTCCCTCCTTTATCTCACTATCTTATGACCCACCTGATTTTATGGAGACCGTAACAAGAGACATGTTCCCTACCCATTTTTTTAACATTTGGTGGGGAAGAGACACTATTTAACCCATATCTTTTTTCTCTCTCTCTCTCCTTTCTAAAAGAATTCCTTACCAATCTTAACATGCCAACATTCTAGTGTTGTTGTTTTTTTTAACATAATTCAACAATCCACAGATCATCACCCCCCCCCCCCCCCCCCCCCCCAACCCCCCTCTTTGCCAGATCACAAGATTCCACATGATCACACTGATCTGGGATGATACCATTCACTCAGACCAGCAAGCTTTGAAGCTGTCTTACCACTGCTAACAGACTCTTTTTTTTCCAGCTTACAAAACAAATTCTTGCAAAAAAACACAAAAAAACCCCAGCTCTAAATCATGTCTTTGGCATTCTCACTATGACCGACGAACATTCTCTTATGTTCTTGAAAACTGGCAGTACACACTTCATGGAAAACCAGCCAGGATTCCACCTGAACACAGAAAAAAAAAGAAGACAAAAACTCACAAAGTGTTCTGGGGGGAAAAAAAAAAAAGCAACAAAAAAAAACAACACCCCTAACATCAAATCAATCTTTTTAAATGTCAATCGACATATTTTTTTCCAAAAAAAAATTACGCTGGCATGTACAGACTATTATGTAGCCGGTGCTGAATGGACAGTGAGACATTTGTCATTATAGGAACAGAAACCAAAGAGATGCATCCAACCAAAGAGATGCATCCAACAAAAATTATAAACCAATCAAAACTGGCTTGTTTCAATGTTGAACCAATCAAAACTGGCTTGTCTTAATGTACAAACCACCCCCCCCCCCCCCCCCCCCCCAAAAAAAAACACCCCAAAAAAACACCACCACAAACAATCAGCAATTAATCTGAAGTGCTGACCGTCAAAGCATTTCCCTGTTGGCAAGCCTTCAACAGACCTGACCAGCTCTCATATTTACTGTTAAAAAAAATAAAATAAAATAAAATAAAAAATAAATAAATGCTGTTCAACCAAATACAAGACATCCAAACAAAAAACAAAAAAACAAAAAAATCATGCCATTTGCAATTCAAACTATGAAGTCAGTACAGACTGATGTCTCTCCACTGATCACCAGTGCAAAGCACCCCCCCCCCCCCAAAACCCCTTCTAACAAAAAAAAACCACACACACAAGGACCAACATCAAGAACCCAAAAATTTCTCCAAACAATGCCTTGCTGTTGATCCCAAACGCAAACCGGTCTTCTTTTAGTATTAAAATAAAAAAAAACACCAACAAAAAAAAATATATATATATATATATCACAACGAAACAAGACAAAAAAAACTCTTGTTGCCTATTTTAGGAGCTCTGAATAAAAAACATATCGTGCCAAACACAGCTGAAAATAACTCACCATGGAGCTATACACATCAGTTCTTCTGAGGGAAGAGTGCTGCAAATATTTTCCAGCTAAAATCATGTATAATAAAAAGTCCATTCACCCTTAGAAACCATGCAAATCCGCCCTTGCCTTTCATCTAAAAACTGACATAAAGAGGAGGAGTTTGTATTATACTCCATGTTTGGTGTTACATATACTTACCATGTCAAACTGATGCAAACTAGGCCTATTGGTTTGCTCTGCTTGGCCAAATTTCGCGCGGCTAACAGTGAAAAGACGGGCCCACCCGCTCTCAGCCAATCAAACGCCTCTAAAAACTATAAGCGCTTAATCATTCCTTTGGCCAAGGCTCTCCACGCCATCTTGTCAGGTTTACGCTCTGTCTCGTCTTACGCTTTTTTCGGCTATTGGAATGCGGAGTGCCCGAGCGAGGCTGCCTCAGCAGATGAGATTTGGTTTCAAGTTCCAGGGGTGGGAACATGTGTCAGGGACTGAAGGTCCGGAAACCAGGTCTGGGCTGGCCATTTCGGCGCAATGAGGATCAGCTGCGGGTGTTCCAATCTGTCTTTCCGTATCACCTTGGACAGAATTGGAAAGGGAGGAAACGCGGAGGCAATCAGACTGCTCCAATCTAGAGAGAGAGCATCCACTGCCCACGCTTCTGGGTCGGCAACCGAAGAGACGGAAGTGGGAAGTCTCTTGTTGAACAAGGTCCACCATTTATACTGAGGGCAAAAGCAAAATACCATGAATTATGCACTGGTGCACAGTATCCACTGACCTGAGTATAATCCAATGGTCACTGTACATGTATGTATGTATGATAGTCGTGTCAACTAAGACCATCAGAACAGCACAGCAGGCAGCTGCTTTCTCAACCATCAGACTCTGGTCTAGAATTTGATTCTCGTGGACAGTGTATTTCCCAAGCTACATCCCAACTCTCCCTCAGCCAGCACGGCTTCCGGACAATCAGCATTGGGGACAGTCCCTAAAGGCCAACCAGCCCCAAGACTGCAGCACTATGAGCCAGTGCCATCTAGTTAAAGGCAAGGCTGTAAATGACTTCCCATCGCAAATGGAGAGAGCGCTGATCATACAGCTAGCTCTCACTTTGCTGTTGGCCTAACTGTAAGCTTATGTCGGAAGTTTATTATGTCTGGATTAATATCATGGTTACAATACCTTGTTCCCCTGTGACACAGCTTTAAACACTCTAACCCCTGCATGACCATGACCTCACAGTCCATAACCCCTGCATGACCATGACCTCACAGTCCTTAACCCCTGCATGACCATGACATCACAGTCATTAACCCCTGCATGACCACAACCTCACAGTCCTTAACCCCTGCATGACCATGACGTCACAGTCCTTAACCCCTGCATGACCATGACGTCACAGTCCTTAACCCCTGCATGACCATGACCTCACAGTCCTTAACCCCTGCATGACCATGACCTCACAGTCCTTAACCCCTGCATGACCATGACGTCACAGTCCTTAACCCCTGCATGACCATGACCTCACAGTCCTTAACCCCTGCATGACCATGACCTCACAGTCCTTAACCCCTGCATGACCATGACCTCACAGTCCTATCTACACTGTTTACAATCCAGCCAACCTTGTGCACTTCAAAGCAAGAAACTCTTCTCTTTCCATACAAAAACGTTTTTACTGCCAACCTTGTGCACTTCAAAGCAAGAAACTCTTCTCTTTCCATACAAAACGTTTTACTGTTCCCAAACAAAGCAAAACTCTAGCAATGGAAAAAAAAAAAAGGCGGGGAAGAAGTGAAAGCAAAGCCATTGCTGAGGAATGTAACAATGATATGAACATGTTCGTTTCATAAAAGCAATAAACGCAATGTTTAAAAACAGCTGAAACAAGTTTACAAACAGGAGTGAGGGGGGTGGTGGGGGGGGGATATACTCTCAAGGAAGAATGAAAATTACAAAAGTAAGAAAAACAAAATGGGGAAGGGAAAGCAAAAGAGATGAAGTCCAACACGCTTCATTAAAAAAAAACAAAAAAAAACTGTTAAACTAAAGCGCTAATAAAAAACAAAACAAAACCAAGGACCAAAACACAGAAAAAAAGATAAATATATACAGATAGAAAGAAGAGAGAGAGAGAGAAAGTTTTTAAAAGTAAGCAGGGCAAAAAAGAAAGAAAAGGCCATGAATCAATTCTTCAGGAACAGATATTTCGCTGTCAACACACAGAACACTCCCCACTCTCTCTACCCTACCCTGTAGACTCCAGCAACATCGCTGGGTACAGTTAAACAAACAAAACAAACAAACAAAAAAGCATGTCAGCTTCCAGCAAGCAACAAAAAGCACTGAAAAACCAAACCACACACACACTGTGCTGTTTTCATAAAAGGCCATAAGACTGAACCACAGTGTTGGTGGAAATAAACAAGAAAGAGAGAGGGGATGAAAACCTACAAACAAACAACAAAAAAAAGTTATGAAGGTAATCATACAAAGTTGCACTACACATATTAAACGTAACCCGATAATCTGAGGGAAAGGATGATACCAATGTTAATACCAAGATGATACACACGCGAAGATGATTATCAAATTTTTGCACACACAAAAACAACAAACAAAAGACCAAAATCAAATCTGTATATGTATGTGCATGCACAGAGGACGTATGCTCAGTCTTAAAACAAATCAGGGCTAGGCTGTATGAGCGGTCTCAGCAGCACTAAGTTTGCTTAGCATTAGGAATTCTCACTGAGCCTGCAGAACTGCGAGCTGACTGTCGGCAAAATGGTGAGAGTGGTGAAGTTGTCCTCGGTGGTACATGTCCCAACGACATCAACACATGTCAATCAGTTGGCTAACAGGCAGAGATGCAGGAGGAATAAATGTGCAATATGCAGGATGAATGTACAATGGAATATGTCTAATGCTAACGTCCATATTCTAAATATATTTCTGTTTAATAATTACGATGTAATAATTAATTGCAATGTTTTTAAAAGCGAATATGCTAAATGCTTTTATTTGAGAACATATGTTTATTACTCTTGTTTAATCAAGTAATCCGCGTGTGTGGGGTGGGTGGGGGTGGGGGGGTGCGTGTGTGCTGATTATCTGGATGCAGTTTTCCGCAATTTATCTTTATTCTTTTCTTATCTATTATAATCAATGTGCAGTATAGTAGGCTATGTTTATAATTGTATTCAAATAATGTTTCTTAATTCTTTCTGTTTTTACATTAAGAATACTAGTTATTACCTGCAGTGTGTGGATGTATGTATGAAACAGTGTATGTGGTATTTTTTTTTACATTTGCATCTTCGTAATATTCGTAAAAGCTGTTGTTGACTTTTACAGTTACAGTCCCCAAGTTGTTTACTTGTCTATGTTGTGATAATGCACCTGACCAAATTTCTCCAGCTGGAGATAATAAAGTTATTCTTATCTTATCTTAACCCCTGTCAACTGTTTGCAAGAACAATCAGGAAATCTGGTAGGTACATTCTGAATCTGGTAGGAACAATGGTACTCCAAGTCACATCAGCAAATGAACAATTTAGCTCAATCCACAGGGCACAGACACTGTTCAACCAAGACACAACTTGATTCAGCCGCGTTCTCTCTTGTTCGGGCAAACGATTTAGCTGATTGGTCCACTCAATGCTGTCTCATAGTAAACATGCACTTGATTGGCTGTTCGACCAAGACACAACCTGATTCAGCCGCATTCTCTCTTGTTCGGGCAAACGATTTAGCTGATTGGTCCACTCAATGCTGTCTCAATGTAAACATGCACTTGATTGGCTGTGAGACGAAGGTTAGCAGTGACTGCCCTGGCATTGTGATCGATAGGTCTAGAGCGTCTGGGTAATGTTACGACAGAAAAGCATGTGACCATGCTAAGTAGTCGAAAATGAACTCGTCGGAACTATTCTGATGCTGGCGTCTCAGAGCAAACTGCAATCGAGCGTAACAAAACACACTGAAATCGGAACAGCTGGTAACAGGTAACAGGTAAGGTTGGATCAGGAAAATTCTAAACGCTGATCAAATTTAGTGCTACAGAGTCGGCTCCATGCAGCCCAGGTGACCTGAAGATGTAGGAACAGCGATGGAAACGGGGTGAGGGGACGATGAACGACGACGATGATGAACAGATGACAGTGGACGACCAGCACAAACACAACAGCAACTGTACATGAGGTTGAGTGGTCCATGTCGACAAAACACACCGCAGCAAAGTCATCGGTAGTAATAATAATAATCATAATGATAATAATATCAAGCAATGAATCAACGACAGAACACCAAGAAACACACTGCCACACCCCCTCCCCCCACCACCACCCCCTCTCCCCACCCCATCAAAATCAGTGGAAAACAAAACCAAACAAAACAGTACTTCGAAGGCCAAACAGCAAAATGTGAAAGAAAAATCAAATCAGTTTTCCTCTTTTTTCTTTTCAATGAAACTGTTGCGGGGGGGGGGGGGGGGGGTAAAAATTTTGTCAGGATCACAAATCATGTAACAAAAGGCTTGGTATGTTAGAATGTATATTCTAAATTAAAAAGAAAAAAAAAAGTATCAAGCAACACACACACACAAAAAAAAAAGGAAGGATGAAAATCCTAAGATGGGAGAAGAAACATTCTTTACTCCAGTTTCATTTCTTTGAATTAAAAAAAAAAATATATATATATATATGTGTGTGTGTGTATATATATAGAGAGAGAGAAGAGAGAGAGAGAGAGAGAGGTGACACACTCTTCAAATGAATGACCAACCTGTGAACCCAAAAACCCACAAACGCAGCGAACAAGCAACACGCTGCACATCATTTCACCCCTGTCCATCCATGTCTGCTGCATGGTTGCACACTTTTTATTCTGCTTTGCCCCCCCCGCCCCCCTCCCCACCCCCGTGATCAGACAAGGCTCCTGGCTCTGCACCAGTGCTTTCACTCAAAACTGGCTCACGTTGGCTTGGTTATCAACACGGATTCTCCTGTCCTCTGTTCTCCATAGTTCACCAAAGCCAGAATGAGTTGGGTTTTTGTTTTGTTTTTTTAATTTAAAAAAAAAAAGAAAAAAAAAAAAGGCAACAGAGCAAATACTGAAACAATTCAATCCTGAAGAAAAATATGAAAACCAAAACACAAATTTGACAACTTGGATCTTCATTTTATTTATTGGTCTTTCTTTTTTTTTTTTGCTTTTGCAACTGAGCATAAGACCTAAAAAGGTAGAACTGCACCAGCATACTACAACCATACTGCTGGCTATCATTTATCATTGCCAGTGTAGTTTCCATGTTCAGTTACATGCCAGTGTAGTTTCCATGTTCAGTTACACACTGATCATTTCAGAATACACATATCAAAGTACAAACAACAACAACAACAAAAAAAACACCCTTAACTCACTCAGTACGGCCAGTCCTCTCTTCTCCTCCACACAGACCCCTCGGATGTCCAGTGGGTGTCTGAATGACCCAACCTTCAGCTTCCGTCGTCAGAATTGTGGTATTCTTTGTCAACATTCACCTCTTCAGTATAAGAGCCATCCGCTTGCAATATTTTGATGATGGTAATTGGGGTGAAACGTTGTTAACATCGTCTCTTTCGCCGTTCGTATGGAGAGAGTTAAAGTTCTCACCTGTATCTACAAAATACCGATTCACACTGACAGGCAGAGCAAAGAAAGGAGTGAACAGAGAGAAAGCAGACAGACATGCAGACGACAGGCTGTGCGTTTCAGCCATTCCAGCTTCCTGTTCACCACTCAAGGGCAGTCACTGCAACAACAATTACCTCCCTCTTTTCCTTGTTGTCTTTCAGCAAAAAAAAAAAAAAAAAAGAAAAAAAAAGTCTATTATTTCCTTGCTGCACAGTTATTTTTGCGAACTCATGCTAAATAATACAGTGATCACGATTTACAGAAAAGAGTGGTGGTTAGGTTTCTGGTTAAGTTTCAATTAAGTTCAAAACATATGACATCCTTACAAGAAATCTTGTACAAGTTTAAAAAAAAAAAAAAAAAAAAAAAAACCACCCAAACATGGACATTCTGTTTTTTGCAATATCCGTCTTGCAAACCTTTTTTTTTTTTTTTTGGATATACTGCAATACAACCACCGCATACAATGCTTTGCTTCAAACCACTCCAACACAACAAACAAGCACAAATCCAGCACCACAATGTGAGGCATTCCCTCCCCCACAAATCCTTCCTTCACGGTTCACTGCTGTCAACACCCCCACAGCCCCAAACTGTGTCTTTCAGATCCCATCCATCCTCCCTCACTCTTCATGACGATTCCAGGCTCCAGTTTTCAGCCGGTCCCTGACCAATTTCCCTGCTGATCCCACCAGTCAACTTGGCAACATCCGACTTCCCCAAACCAGTTCTGAGACCACGCCACACCCAGTTTCTTGCCGTCATGTTCAGAGCTTTTCTGAACGAACGTCTCACAATAATTTTTTTTTTTTTTAACACACAGCGTGTCAGACCCAGTAACTTCCCACAACACCATCATTCAACACACTGCTGACCTGAACAACGTCGCTGAACAAACATGGGTGTGACTCGACCCAGAAATGCTTTTTCCAATGGATTGTGCAAATCAATGCTATTCTATACGGAGGAGAAGTAGTAAAAAAAATTTAAAAATGAAAAAAAAACACCCAGTATTCGTTTATAGAAAGAATGGACTGGAAACAGAACGGTTTGAGTTTCTGGAAGACCGTTTGAACACTTGATGGGAAATACTGTGTCGGTTTTATCCCCCCCCCCCCCTCCCTCCCTCCAAGGTGAATGCTGCTTGGTACATGTGAATGCAGCAACTGATTGATTTTCTCTCTCATCTGAAAGCCAGTTTCTGAATAATTTTCAGTAAGCTGATGTATGAAACAATCTATTTCCGTAACAAACAAACAAACGACGACAACGAAATCAGTAGGGTTGCAGTGGATTCCATGAAAAGTGAACATTGCACACGTTAACAGTGCACTGCTCCAAAAAGACGTCACTCGTAAAACAGTGCACTGCTCCAAAAAGACGTCACTCGTAAAACAGTGCACTGCTCCAAAAAGACGTCAAGACGTCACTCGTAAAACAGTGCACTGCTCCAAAAAGACATCACTAGTAAAACAGTGCACTGCTCCAAAAAGACATCACTAGTAAAACAGTGCACTGCTCCAAAAAGACGTCACTCGTAAAACAGTGCACTGCTCCAAAAAGACGTCACTCGTAAAACAGTGCACTGCTCCAAAAAGACGTCAAGACGTCACTCGTAAAACAGTGCACTGCTCCAAAAAGACGTCACTCGTAAAACAGTGCACTGCTACAACTACACTCTTTTTCCTTGTGCTCTGACGTTCATTTCAGATTGATGAAAAACAGGTTTCTAAGCTCCACAGTGTAAGCCAAGAAAGCTAAGTCACTTTTGGAACGACTGCAAATTTCTCCTTAGCAACCGGTAAAGGAACAAAAAAGAAGAAAAAAGAAAAAAAAAGAAAAAAAAAGGGAAAATACATGAGTGGGGAAGAGGATATAAGAGACGCCATAACGAACTACCTGCATAAAGTTAGGCAGGTGTACAAGCCTTCTGAATGCTGCATTTCTGGCCCAGCTGCCGTGATTCGACATGTCCGTGTCTCAGTCTGCCTGAGATGACGATGCCTGTGGGTTCACACAGTAATACGTGAAATCACTGATCTAACAAGGGTTTCAACAGCCATGCTGCCTTGGCGGCTCTGTACACCAAACACCCACCCACTGAGGAAACCGTGATGATAATAATAATAAAAATATAAAAAATCTCTATTTCTACCCTACCTACAACATGTACATCTATTGGGGAAGTATGTCAAAACCTGTGACAAAAAGCTGTTGCTACACTAGGTAACCACCGCACATTAAAGAACCTAACATGGGGACTGAACAACTATCTTCTGACGTGTCCGAATTCCTTTGTATCAAAGTGTACAAACCATTCCCTATCAAAATGTACAGACCATTCCCAAGCACCTGGCTTCTGCGTTATCGAATATGTGGAACAGAACTTCCACACACAAAAAAATGTTTCTTTCTCATTCATATCAGCCCCCACATGCCTTTAAAGAAAACAGTGAAAATAATTTCCCAAGTGTCCAGTTTTCTGTATCATGAACATCGGACTTTTTGTAGAATCACACCTGATAAACTTGCAGAATTTTCTTTTTTATTTCCTGGTCAAATCACAACTGTGCCAGTCCCAGTTAAATCCTACAGCTGTATCATAAAGAAAATGGGCAATACGAAGCTTGTAACAATCGCCTGCAGGCAAAACTTTGTTCTTTTCACCACGGGTGGTGCTGCACTGTAGCAACATGGGGACAGCAGCCCCATGTTCAGCACGGAGAAATCTCTTGTGACATAGAGCCATGACACAGAACAGCACAATGCACTACAATGACAATGTCCATTACATTTCTGTTCCAATGCATGAGAAACAGCTCTTGTGTGCCCACTACCTATTCATTTCCTAATAACTTAGTGTCGCTTTAAAAACAAATGAAACCGCAAGGTCGATTTCCTAAATATCCCTAGGTTTTGGGTCAATGTTTTCCCAAGAAACAATAGGTTAGGAACAGGTTTTCCTAAATGACTTCTGGTGAGGGTAAAGGTTTTCCTAAATAACCCTAGGTCAGGCTCAAGGTTTTCCTAATTAACCCTAGGTTAGGGTCAAGGTTTTCCTAAATAATCCCAGGTTTGGGTAAAGGTTTTATTTTCCTAAATAGCAATAGTTTAGGGTCAAGGTTTTCCTAAATAACCCTAGGTTAAGTCAAGGTTTCTAAAACAACCCTAGGTCAAGGTTTCTTAAACAACCCTAGGTTTGGGTACAGGTTTTCCTAAACAACCCTAGGTTCGCGCAAAAGTTTCCTAAAAACATTAGGTTTGGGTAAAGGTTTTCCTAAATAACCCGAGGTTACATATACTTTTTTTTTTCTTTTTTTTCCCCCCTCCCAAACAATCCTAAGTTTGGGTAAAGTTATTTTTCCCTAAACAATGTTGTGTAGCTAAGCCTACAAATACATCACAAGAATTCCATGTATAATTTTTTTTTTTCCCTGACTGCAGTCGATACATCTCAACTCACTCCAACCCCAACACCTGAACTCTGTTCTAGCACTGAATCCCCAATTCATCCAACTGCTTTGCTTGCTTCGTACCTTAAAAAAACAACAACAACAAACAAAAAAACAGCAGAAAAAGTGAGGGAAGGGACACGACTCTTAATAAAAACTTCCTGGCAACTCAGTGACTGTGCGTAGTTGGGAGCATTTTCAAGCATTAGTTTTGTACATTCCCCCCCCCCCCCCCCCCCCCCCCGACGACTGTAGCGAGAAAGTCATGTTCCACTACTTGTTCAAGTACAAAAAACAAACTGTTCTCAGATGCATACAGTTTCCTTGGACCTCAACAACGGTCTACAAAAAAAAAAATATATATATAACTGTAAACGCAGACTGGCGAGGCAACAAGGATAAGTGATAAGCACAAAATGCCGCTCTCTGTATTTTCTTAGTTTTTAAGTAAGCAAAAAAAAAAAAAAGGTTACAAACTGGGCAAGGTTCCACCACAAGCCATCATCCTCACAGTACTGAATGGGTTAAAGTGATATGCAAAAGCCTGAAAAAAAAAAAAAAAAAAAAACAAACAAAAAACAACACCAATAATAATCATTACAAAAAAACAAAAACAAAAAAAAACACACAAAAAAAATTCAGAATGGAAACCGCGAGAAAAACACCTCAAAGTAGTGAACTGTAATCGAGGCAGTTACAGCTGAAATCAATGCAAGTGTTTTAAAAAAAAAAAAAAAAAAAAAAAAAAAAAAAAAGGGGGGGTAACATTCCAATCCAACTAAAAGACTTGTGTGGCAGGATCCGATGACAGAACGACACGCACACACTGTACACCACCAACGTTTTTTTTGTTTTTTTTTTTACTACTGACTACACACACTGCAGGTGTCATTCCTGCATCATCATCATCTTCAGCATCATCATCATCATCATCATCATCATCATCACAAACCATTGTTATCTGGTACACGGCTAACACCCACAAAAATATCAACTGGATCTGTTTAATTACGTATGGCACAGAGAGAGAGATTGACATAGATCGATGGACAGAGAAACTTGCAGAAAGCTGCTGTCCATGTGAATGATTCATGTTACTACTTCCAACTGCTAATGATTGGCTCTCTGCTGAAAAGAAGAAAAAAGAAAAGAAAAAAAAAACCCGAAAGAAAAAACCCCCCGAAACATGTATTTCTAAAAAAAGTTATAAAAGTGAAGTACAGTTTCAGTTTCAGTAGTCACTGCATTCGGACAAATCCATACACGCTACACCACATCTGCCAAGCAGATGCCTGACCAGCAGCGTAACCCAACGCGCTTAGTCAGGCCTTGAGAGAGAAAAAAAAGGTGAATAAATAATAGATAAGCGTACATAAATACGTAAATAAATAAATAAATAAATAATAATTATAATATATAAAAAGGGGTAGTAGTAGTAATAATAATAATAATAAATAGATAAATAAATAAGACAACAACGATGATAAATAAACAAATAAACGTAAAGAACAATCAAGTCGTAGAATGCAAACAAAATAAATAAATAAATAAAAGATTATCATGATTTCAAAGATTAGAAAGGCGCGCTCGATCGACATTCCAAATACGGCAGACACTGTGACAGACTACAAAGCAGCGCGCTGGACCGTGCGACGATACGCTGATACCAGTTATTCAAGAAAAGAAAATCACACAAATAAGGAGGCCCACGTAACAAGATCCAAAAGCCTTGCCGGAACAACCCTTCTTCTTCTTCTTCTGCGTTCGTGGGCTGCAACTCCCACGTTTACTCGTATGTACACGAGTGGGCTTTTACGTGTATGACCGTTTTTACCCCGCCGTGTAGGCAGCCATACTCCGTTTTCGGGGGTGTGCATGCTGGGTATGTTCTTGTTTCCATAACCCACCGAACGCTGACATGGATTACAGGATCTTTAACGTGCGTATTTGATCTTCTGCTTGCATATACGCACGAAGGGGGTTCAGGCACTAGCAGGTCTGCACATATGTTGATCTGGGAGATCATAAAAATCTCCACCCTTCACCCACCAGGCGCCGTCACCATGATTCGAACCCGGGACCCTCAGATTGACATTCCAACGCTTTAACCACTCGGCTATTGCGCCCGAACAACCCTTCAAGGAACTGTTGAGGGCGGGAGACAAGGGAAGACAGAAAAAAAACAAAAAAAACAATGGACTGGTAACACAGCAGGATGGAGATGGAAACCATTGGCAGTGATCCAGACTTCAGCACACAACCAACAGTTTGCTGACATATACTGTACCATGATGGAAACCATTGGCAGTGATCCAGACTTCAGCACACAACCAACAGTTTGCTGACATATACTGTACCATGATGGAAACCATTGGCAGTGATCCAGACTTTGACACACAACCAACAGATCTGGGGCACTCTAATGAATCCCAATGACTCAAAGAAGAAGACAAAGGAAAAGATAAGACAAAGAAGAAGAAGAATCCTTTATCTCATCCCAGAGATGGGGATACCAGCCATGACAACTCAAACACTGCTTAAACCTCCAGGCCTTCAGAAAGTTGAACACCAACATCTCCATCTTTCTCCTTGGTGGTGGTGGTGGTGGTGATGGCTGTGATGCAGATAGCTAACTGCTCAACTTTCTTCATCACGGGCCACATCACTGAGATCAGACCTGAACCATTTCTCCAACACCACACAAACCCAACAAACCTCTGCTTTTCCACCCTAACATGACAGAAGAATTCAGAATGCGCTGGATTTCCAATGCCATGGTCAGTTGTTGATCCCTCAGTTTCAACCTGCTGTAGTGTCCTTGGGAAAAGTGCTCCACAATGATCCTTCTCACTCCACCCAGGGGGAACGCTACAGCAGTTTCGACAATTAAAATTTTTTTCCACGTTTTCCTCATGGGGTAGCATAACAATCGCAGCTACACCGGGCATTGCGAACGTGTCAAGGGTCAAAAGGAAAGTTTCTTCACGAGATTCTGTAACAACACACTCCACAGCCAAACAGATGGGTCGTCTGTAGGGAAAAGCAAGGGAGAGAACTATTCATCCCGAGTGAGTTAACGATTACCTGACTTTCGTTGGGGAAGGTTAAAGCAGCGGAAGGAGGACAGCCGGGTGCCCCCGCCTTCCTATGCTGAGCCCTAGACACGGTCGATGTGATATTCACTGCCCCGATGACTGCAAAAAGGCTTTGGGATGTTTAACCCTACAACGTTTAAACTTTTAACTCTTCACTCTTGCACAGACAGGTTAGAAGAGGGGGGTAGAGAGAGAAACAAAAAAAAAATCTGTTCCTTGAGATATGTAAATATCAACACTTTCCAGTGACCAATTAATCTGTTTTGTGAGGGGAAAACCAAACCCAGAGACAGCGTGGGAGGGAGGTAGGGGGAAATACTTATCGTTTTCCTGAGCAGTTCTGAGTTCCCCCATGGTTTGTGCTAGACCCTTGAGACACCACAAAGAAAAATATCGACATTCACCGGCCTCTAATCCAAGTCAGCTAGCTGTACATCAATTAACACTGTGACATACAGGACTTAGTTACACATTTAACTCACTCAGTACGGCCAGTCCTCTCTTCTCCTCTACACAGACCCCTCGGATGTCCTGTGGGTGTCTGAATGACCCAACCTTTAGTTTCCGTCGTCAGAATTGTGGTATTCTTTGTCAACATTCACCTCTTCAGTATAAGAGCCTTCTGCTTGCAATATTTTGATGATGGTAATTGGGGTGAAACGCTGTTAATGTCGTCTCTTTCGCCGTTCATATGGAGAGAGTTAAGTCAATCTAACATCATACAGCAACCATTACTGGCCAGAACTTCCTACAGCACAGAACAAGAAAAACCAACCCTCTTGGACAGTATCAGTATCAGTAGCTCAAGGAGGCGTCACTGCGTTCAGACAAATCCATATACGCTACACCACATCTGCCAAGCAGATGGCTGACCAGAAGCGTAACCCAACAAGCTTAGTCAGGCCTTGATGATAATAAAAAATAAAAAATAAGAAGAAGAAACAAAAAAATAAATAAAAAATAATAATAATAAATTTATTTCTTGGACATACTACTGCAAATGGACCAATAACAGAGATTAAGAAAAATTCTGCGGCTGAAGAAACAAAGACAAAAAAAAACTGTTTTGGAGCGCACTGCCCAAGATTATACAAACCTGCTCAGAAACTTCACAACATAAATCAATATGACATACATATACCCTGCCGAACACAAAATTTGCTGGTTCAGGTTGAGAACCCAGCTGAAACGAATGGAAAATAAGCAAGAGAGCCAATGACGATGACAGATGATATTTCACATTAACATCAATACTGTTGACGAAATTCGAAGTCAATGAAATCTTTTTTGCTTCTTCTTTTTCTTTTTTTTCTTTTTTTTTTTGTACACAATCTTCATTTTGATTGATTTCTGGCTGTCATCCTCTCTCCACTTTTGTGCCACCAGCACGAGTCATTTTATCTTATGCACGCACACACACACACACACACACACACACACAAACACATGCACGCACACAAACATACTTACACATCTAAAAAAAAAAAAGAAGAATATAAACAGGCAGACAGCAAAACAGACCACCTCCCTCAACCTTTTTTTTGATTTTTTGCATTCGAAACATCAACAACCCGGGCACATTCTGCGCGCTCATACGCCAGACGACGAGAGGGGATGGAGGATTGAGGGGGGGGGGGGGGGGGGAGAGGGGGGATAGACACACAAGAAACTGTTCCATTCTCGCTGGTCGACCAATCTCACCTTCCAACAACCCCACACAACACACGCAGAGTCATTTAGTGAACACAACAAATCTTTGGCTTCATAAAAAAAAAACAACCCAAAAACAAACAGACGGGTCAGGACGTCACGTACCATTTCCTCATACGCTGGGCAGTTTCATGCTCTCTGGAACCGTTTCGTTCAGCTGTATGCATTTGCAGTTATCAAATGCTGTAGAATATTATGTGCATGAAAACAAATTGTACTCAGAAAAAAAAAAAAAAGAATAAATCTCAAAAATCGGTCATTTTGGGAATGTGTATCAATCGTGTAACTGTGTTGCCTTTTTTTTTCTTTTTGTTTTTATCAGTACTTTACAGAAGGGAGAGCATTCAATCTCCCGCTTTCTTTTGCCCCACCTCCCACGCCCCCCCCCCTCCACTTTATTTCTACTGACCGTCATTAAATTCTTTGATGAATTCAGGTCAGTGAATCACAAACTTTTAAAACCATTCTTCAAAACTCTCTTTTTGTGTCAACTGTCACATGACTTTCAATCTGGCCACAAAAAGAAAAAAAAAAAAAAAGAATCTACTTGCAAATAAAAAGAGTCTGTGGACGTTTTTCATGATGTCACCAAACTCTGTGAACGGAAGGCGACAAGGAAAGACAACTTGCTGAAACATGGGATGAGGAGTGGATTGCATAAGCATTCTTTGCGGCACAAAGCTTACTTAGCGTTAACCCCCCGAGTGCCCAGGGTGGACATTTCCGTCCGCGATAGTCTATGAGTTTTTCAATCACAAAATTCATTTGAAATTGTCCTAACTTGAGTGTGTACCCAGTTTTCCTCTGAGAAAAGCATACATTTTATTTACTTTCTTTTAGTAGTTTGCATGTTTACATGCCAGATTTTTTTCCCCCCACCTTCTTATTACCCTCCGTGACCAAAACATACTTGGCAAATAGTTGTCACTGAACATAAAGCACGCTTGGTACTGAATGGGTTAAGATTATTTCTACGCTTGGTACTGAAAAGGTTAATATCATTTCTATGCTTGGCACTGAAAGAGTTAAGATTATTTCTACGCTTGGTAGTGAAAAGATTAATATTATTTCTACGCTTGGTACTGAAAGAGTTAAGATTATTTCTACGCTTGGTAGTGAAAAGGTTAATATTATTTCTACGCTTGGTACTGAGAGGGTTTTTTCCACGCTTGGTACTGAAAAGGTTAGGACTATTCCTAACACTACCACGCTCATTCCATAGATTTACGAAACGTTCTTATCGCCAAAGCAAACTTACAGCTGCAAAGATTGTCCACGCAACCCAGCCCTGGGAAAGCGATCGACTGCCGATGTGGGGAAAGGTACATGACACGCCCCCACACCCTCCCACCTCCTCGCACATGTAAGTACAACAATAGCTTCAACAGTGTGACACCCACCAGAGAATACTGCACAGAGAGAGAGAGTTGGAACACACACACACACACACACAGGGCACAGCACACAGCTACTGTACAGCACACACACACACACACACACACACACACACACACACAGGGCACAGCACACAGCTACTGTACAGCACACACACACACACACACAGAGGGCACAGCACACAGCTACTGTACAGCACACACACACACACACACACACACACACACACACACACACAGAGGGTACAGCACAGTTACTGTACAGCGTGCACACACACACACACACACACACACACAGAGGGTACAACACATAGTTACTGTACAGTACACACACACACACACACACACACACACAAGGCACAGAACACAGTTACTATGCAGCACACTCACACACACACACATACAGGGTACACAACATAGTTACTGTACAGCACACACACACACACACACACACACACACACCAGACCTGTACAGAGAGATATTAACGTGACCACACCACACAATTACTATACTCCACACACACCCCCACCCCATACACACACACACACACCACACAACCACCTGTACAAGGAGAGATATTAACGTGACCACACCACCACAACAGACAAGGCGTACGAAGAGAGGTGTGTCCACTGCTTTCCCCCTCAGGAAATGACACGCCCACCCACACAATCTGTCAGTTCTACAGCCTCTAGTTTCCCTCTCTCTGGGAAGCATGATTACATTCAGATTTTTTAACTCACTCGGGACGACAAGTTTTCTCCCTTGCTTTTCCCCACAGACGGCCCGTTTGTAAGGGTTAGGAAAAAAATTACAAAAAATACAAAATACTGTGTAAGAAAATGAAACTTTCAGAACTGGTTTATTACGTGTTGAGCTATTACATGTAAAAAAAATCAAATTTCTCATCTTATTTTTACAGTTTTGCCATATGTAGAAAATACTGCCAATTTTTCACCCCGAATCACCATACCCATGCTCGCTTTCTGCATTAAATTCGCTTTCTTCTTCGTCATCATCCACCTCTTCAATGTCCGACCCTTCAGTTTGTAGCATTTCAAGTACTTCGGCAACCCTAAAACACTGCCGTCACTGCCTTGTTCGCTTCACAACATTCCGAGAAGAGGCCGCTTTGCTAACAGGCTGGCACGCGAGCAGACGACCGGTCAGTGACTTTGTCAGCGTGTGTGCGAGACAGGCCACACATCCCATATTAACCAATCATACTGTTCGATTGTGGAGTGACCCAGAATAGCGCACTCTGCTTGGCTAATCACAAAATCACGTGTACAGCGCATGATGGAATTTTACTTTCGGAGAATGCTATTCCATTCCTTCGTCCGAAACCGAATACGTTTTGTGTAGGAATGCGTGAGCATTCCTTCGTCCGGAAAGAGTTAAAAAAACAACCCATAACCACTACACCAATAAAGTTATTCTTATCTACACCACTCTTTCTAGACAGATGCCTCTAACAAGCAGCATAACCCAGCGTGCTTTGGCTCCAGTGCATGCACAAATATCTGTGGCAGGGTGGGTGTCTTCAACAGTGTTTTGCCAACACTTACGTTGCCATGGGTGGTTTTTGACTCACTTGTGTTAACAAAGTGAGTCTATGTTTTTAACCCGGTGTTTGGTTGTCTGTGTGTGTGTGTGTGTGTGTGTGTGTCCGTGGTAAACTTTAACATTGACATTTTCTCTGCAAATACTTTGCCAGTTGACACCAAATTTGGCATAAAAATAGGAAAAATTCAGTTCTTTCCAGTCATCTTGTTTAAAACAATATTGCACCTCTGGGATGGGCACAAAAAAATTAAAAAAAGAAGCCTAATTATATGCAAACTGCATTTACTGTTATATTTATTTTTTTTTTGTATTCTCTAAACTTGGCACTTTGACCTCTTATTCTGACACAACAACAAGAGGAGTCATTATTATCATTTTTTGTTCAAACAAGAACTTCTTTTGCTAAGCATGGAATTTTTATTTATTTTGCAAACGTTTTGGTGCAGATAGTAAAAAAGGGAAATTACTCTGTAATTAATGCTAGGGGACTTAATTTATCACAAGTGAGTCTTGAAGGCCTTGCTTCTCTTGTTTTTCAGTGCGTCAAGTTCTACTTATAAAATCCAAAAATCCAGAACATACCAAAATCATCAGTAACACAACGCAATGCCATGTCTAAAGATGCTATTTCTTGACGCCCTCAACTTGTCGCACAGCTAAAGATGACATGCTGATTTTGCCTTGTGCGGTGTTCCACATGCATTCTATTCATCGCCAAGTTTTTGATGTGTTTATGATTACATCTTTTATTGCTCTGAATCAGACTTATCCGTGCATTGTGTGAAGGACCGATTTGTCTCCGCACATGATTCAGCACTATGTAAATACTTATCTATTTCCTTTTTTTTTCTTTCTAATTTCAAGTATTGTTCATGCTGTTTTTTAAAGTCTAATTTTGGTCTGATCATAATTTTAGTTTCGCTTTTTTTCTAATAAAACATTCTGCCTGGAAACATTATTATTCTATATTTTACATCAGCGACAGTATTGAAAAAAAAAAAAAATGAAACGAACTGAAAGAAATCATTACACCAAGGGGTGAAATAGTTTGGTTATAGGACGACTCATCTCTTGTCCTAAAATCTCTCCACACTGTCACGCCCGTGTCTTGCTGTGTAAGGGTTACCCACGCCTTGTGTTTATTGTTCAAATCAAACACACCACATCCACACATATACCCCCCCCTCCCTCCCCACACCAACACACACACAACACAAACCTGGAAGGAACACACATGCTATCACAAAAACTGGGAAACAAAAAAACACATAGAAGCATGTCTGCATGTGCTACCTCCGAAGGGAGCTAAAATTAATTTCATTCAGCAAATTACTTCCCTTCCTTCTTCAGAAATCCAGCTATTGTCTGTAATGCACTACTCTGTTCTCAACCCATTTCTTTTTTGTTTTTTTGTTCTGTTTTGTTGTTGTTGTTGTTGTTGTTGTTTTGCTGGTTTCCAGTTTGTTTTTTAAGTGTGTGTGTGGGTGTTTTTTTTTTTAAAACAACAAAGTAACATCACAACAGCTGTGTCACACAAAAAACAGCAGAATTTCACAACAGCCTTTGAGGGATGAGTGGGGGGGCGGGGGGGGGGGGGGGGGGGGGCACCAACACAAACAAAGCACAAAGAATGAGAAAGAGGAGGAAGAGGAAGAGGAGGAGGACCATTCCTCGAGACGTGTGTTGCAGCCGTTTCTCACCAACCGTCCCCTATTTCCCCTGAAACAGCTTGCCGGCAATGTGACCGGCACAAAAGCTCGAAACCTGCTCTCGATCAGTTCAGCAACTCAACGAAGTGACACCTCCTTGAGCAACTCAACTGAGCTATATTGCTTCTTCTTCTTCTTCTGCATTCATGGGCTGCAACTCCCACATTCACTCGTATGTACACGAGTGGGCTGTTACATGTATGACCGTTTTTACCCCGCCATGTAGGCAGCCATACTCCATTTTCAGGGGTGTGCATAACCCACTGAATGCGGACATGGATTACAGGATCTTTAACATGCGTATCTGATCTGCCTGCGTATACATATGAAGGGGCTTCAGGCACTAGCAGGTCTGTTCCTGGGAGATCGGAAAAAATCTCCACCCTTCACCCACCAGGCCCCGTTACCGAGATTCGAACCCGGGACCCTCAGACTGAAAGTCCAACGCTTTAACCACTCGGCTATCACACTCAGTGACGCCTCCTTGAGTAGCTGAACTGAACTGACCTTGGAAACACTCCAAGTACCACAGGCAGCCGAGAAAGAGAGAGAGAGGGAGAGAGAAAAAAGCGCGCCTAGGCCTAACCATCAAGCAACACCACTGAACCAAGAGAAGATCTGCTGACATCGGTTCAGAAAAAAAAAAATAAAAAAAATATGGCCCTGTGACAAGATCCAATAGCCAAACAATCCTCCAAGGAGCTGTTCAAGAACAGAGACAGAGGGAAAGACAGAAGAAGAAAAAGAAAAAAAAAACCCACTGATGTACTGACAGCACTGCAGAAATGGACAGGGAAACCATTTGCAGTGACCCAGGCTTTTTTTGACACACAGCCGATAGACCTGGAGGAATTTGTATTCGTATTTGTATTCCTTTTTATCACAACAGATTTCTCTGTGTGAAATTCCGGCTGCTCTCCCCAGGGAGAGTGCGTCGCTACACTACAGTGCCACCCATTTTTTTGGTATTTTTTCCTGCGTGCAGTTTTATTTGTTTTTCCTATAAAAGTGGATTTTTCTACAGAATTTTGCCAGGAACAACCCTTTTGTTGCCGTGGGTTCTTTTACGTGCGCTAAGTGCATGCTGCACACGGGACCTCGGTTTATCGTCTCTACCTCTAGGCCATCACTCCACTGGTGAATCCCATAAACTGTTTTCTTTTTCTTTTTTTTTCAGTGTCAGCAGATTCATGGGGGCTGTTGTTTGAGGGACGTAGTGGCGGTCTCCACCCTGGGAGGGACGCTCACTCAGTCTGGCTCCGCTACAGAGCCATTATTGTCGTTAGTAGGGGGCTTAGCAGGTGGTGTCCTAAGTACGTTAAATCACCGAAGTGACTCAGCAGCAGTGCAGGGTCTCCTCTGGTGTGTGGCCTCCTGGCGACCTAACATCGATGGTTCCCTACAGACTGCCGACGCTGGAACTGTGACAGACGAACCTGGGTGTGGCTGTGTATGGGGGAATCTAAATGAGCGGCATGGGAGTAATGCCACTGAAATACTTTTCACAGCGTAAAGAAGAAGAAGAATATGAGGAAGATGAAGAAAAGGAAGAAGAGGAGGAAGAAGATTCCTCAAGATGCAGTCGTAGAGACGCATGTGCGTGACGTTTCAATGCACCCAGGGACGCACACAAAAACGTCTTGCGTTGCCTTGCCTCACTCTGCCACGAACCAACAGCAGACAGTGCGGATGCCGCACCAGTCAAGACAATCACCACCCCTCCACATAACAACCCTCATGTCCCCCCCATCCCATCCCCTCCACCTTCCGCCCTCTGGAATAAAGGCGACGTCTGGTGAGAAACGGCTCAACTACTCTGCAAGGAGCTTTCTCCACCTTCTCCCTTTTACTTTTGGCAGTCAGGAAGAAAAGTTTTTGTCGTTCCGACATCAATCAGCGCACAATTATTTCAGACAGACATTCATGACATGGTGAAGGCGGGGGCTACTACCCTCGCTGCTGGACATGCTGGGAGACAGACAGAAGAGGAGCAGAGGTGGAGGAGGGGGATGGGAGGGGAAGGGTGTATAACCACGTTTCACAGAAGTCTGCAAAACTAACACAACACAAAGACACACACACACACACACACACTCTCCTCTCTGATCATCACAAGGGGAGGGTGTGTAACCACGTTTCACAGAAGTCTGCAAAACTTGAACACAACACACACACACACACACACACTCCTCCCTAATCATCACGACACGCACCATCTCTACTACAACACAGACACACACACCTCCCACACAAACACAACTTTCTTATTCTTTTCTTTCTTTCTGTTTCTCCAAACTTGATTTGTGGGGAACGAGACAGGGGGAGCCATCCTAGACAGAATCAATGACAAAACTGACCGCAGGAAAGCGTGGATCTAATTGTCCTATGCTTCTACACCGGAGAGGGGGGGAAGGTGGGGGGGAACTTCTCCAACAAAGCAGAGAAAAAAACACCACACACACACACACACACACACACACAAAGGAAAGTAACATATGGTCACTAACACAAGGCCAAGCAACACACGGAAGCACAACTTTCACAAAACAACAAACAACTGCTTCATGTCGACACACACAACAAAAACAACCCAAACAGCACAGACCACTCACCCTTCTGCAGACAACAAGCCCCTAACAAACCTTTTCTTCTTCCTCTTCTTTTTCAACCAAACCCCAAAGGAACCTTTTCTTCTTCCCGTTTTCTTTTTCAACCAAACCCCAAAGGAACCTTTTCTTCTTCCCGTTTTCTTTTTCAACCAAACCCCAAAGGAACCTTTTTTTCTTCCTGTTTTCTTTTTCAACCAAACCCCAAAGGAATCAACCAAATCCCAAAGGAACCTTTTCTTCTTTCTCCCTTTCTAACCATTCCTACGAGAATAACAAACATGCGTCCGAAATCAGCCAAAATGCAAAAAGCACGGTGGTACAAACAAGATAATATACAGGTAATCATGGGCTTTCAAGAACACTTAAGACAACATGACTGGTCAAGTCGTGTGCACTTTCGCTATCTCACATAAGAAATTACACAAAGTACACTTTGGAGTGGAGTGAGTGTGGGTTTGTGGGTTGAGGGTGGAGTGGGAGTTATGCACTGCACCTGTGTTTCTAGCATGCATATATGTCATTGTGCTTATCTCTGTGAACACCCAGGGCTTTTGCATCATTACACTGAGTGTACCGAATGTCCTCTCACCATTGTTACACTTGAGGTTGGAGTGGGAGGAGTTGAGCAAGCACAAGTACCGCGCTTGTGTTTCTAGTATGCATATATGTCATTGTGCTTATCACTGTGAACGCTCAATGCTTTTGTATCATTAGACTGAGTGTGCCGAATGTCCTCTCATCATTATTATTGTTACGCATGACTTGACTAGCCATGTAGAGCCGCTAAAAGCACAGCTCCAATCATCAGAGCCAAACACTCCCAAACAAGCCACACACAGACCGTCTACACTGCCACTCCATCACTGACCACCACCCAGCTATCATGTTGACACAACAGTCACCGCCACTATCCTCCACCACTAACCACCTCACATGAACAGCCAATCAGGAACCAGCAAACATCACCACAGACCAATCAAAACACACCGTGCACAAAAGATTTTTTTAAGTAACCAGCAAACATCACCATAGACCAATCAAAACAGATCAAGTAACAAACACAAAGACAACGGAGACAACGACACACTCGACTCAATCCAAAAAAAAAAGACACAGAACCCTTCAAACAACACGTGTGACAGAAACACAACACGACGACAGCCGCAAAACGACACGCCCCGACCCAGCACAAACCACTGCATGAGCCAACTTTCCAACACGGGTGAGGGGAAGCTCACAGCTTTGCCAGACACGCAGTGACGCAGGAACAGCACACACACACACACACACAGACACAGAGAACGCATTCCATCCACTCCCAACACACAGCAGGGTGATAGAAACCACAGTGATGATCAGAGACACACAAGGGGTGGGGGTGGGGGGGATGAAAGGACACACACACACACAGAATCACACACACACACACACACAGAATCACACACACACACACAGAATCACACACAGTCACAACACACATAAAATCACACATGACCACAACACACACACACAAACACAGAATCACACACAGTCACAACACACATAAAATCACACATGACCACAACACACACACACGGAATCACACGCAACCACAACACACATGGAATCTCGCACACGACCACAACACACACACACACAATGGAATCACACGCAACCACAACACACAAAGAAACTCGCACACGACCACAACACAACACACACACACATGAAATCTCCTGAGATGTCGTTGGCGGATGTGACGGGCAATCACAAACCAGGCACAGAGACAAAAAAAGTTTTCTCTTCTCCTCCTCCTCCTCCTTGCTACACTTGCAGAAAGTCCCACAAGGAAAAAAGACAGTAACAAATCAAACAACAACAAAACAAAAGAGAGTGAGAGCCACTGAGGCTTTCAAACATCCCACCCCACCCTCCCCCACCTCCCGAACATTCTTCTTTTTTTTTTTTTTTTAATTTAATCACTTCACATTTTCTTCTGCACTTGAGCAGAGTACTACTACCTACACAATCAAAACTAATCTAAAACAATTCAGTAAATACATAATATTTTCCTCTGCACTGAGAACAGTCTGCTACATAATCAGAACTAATCTGAAAGAAACAAGTAAATAAATGAACAATTATTTATTCTAAAAAAAAAAAAAATAAGAAAAAGAAGAAGAAAGAGAATAATCTTGACAGATTTGTTCCCCTTACAGCACAGAAGAAAATCAGAAGCAGACTTCAGTCAAGTTCATACACATGGATGGAGCAATGTTGTGAACGCATCACTGTTACTGCAAAAATACCACACACAGTATTTTCTTTCTTTCTTTTTTCCTTTTTTTTTTTTTTTGGTGTCAACAGCAAACCTATCTACAAAAAAAAACAAAAAAAAACCCACACAAAAAAACCCACACACATACAATACAGCATTATAATCAGAAATACATCACTGATTCATTCTGATGGGGAAAAAAAAAATCTTTATTTTGAAGAGGGGGGAGGGGAAAGAGACAGGGGGAAAGAGGGACAGAGACAGAAAGAGAGAGAGAGAGACAGAAAGACAGAGAGAGACAGAAAGACAGAGAGAGAGACAGAGACAGAGAGACAGAGAGAGAGACAGAAAGACAGAGAGAGAGACAGAGACAGAGAGACAGAAAGACACAGAGAGAGACAGAGACAGAGAGAGAGAGAGAAGGCATGGGGAGTGGACAGAGAGACAGAACTAGAGACAGCCTCAATCCACAGAAACAACACATGACCAAACAGAGCCAGACGAGGACAGACATGCCGACAGACAGACCGACCAAAAGTCTAAGAATATTCTCCCAAACTCAAACACCAAGATCAAACGGCAATTTGTTCGCAGCTGTCGATAGACATTAACCCCCCTATACAGGCCATTCTCTCTCACACGTTTTCAGACTTAAAAAAACAGCACAAATGAATCATAAAATTGTTTTAAAAAAACAAACAAACACACCAAGAGCCAGAGGAAACACTCGTGAAGGGCTAAATCACTGTTGTCCTTTACCCAGCGCGAATCCTTCCGACCCAAAACTCCAAGGCCTTTCCTGTGTTCAGTCGGCTGGTCGCAACACCCACCCACAGTGGATAATAAAACTTTTTCATCTGAAGCGGGAGATAATAAAAAAATTATAAAAAAACAACACAAAAAAAACATAACTGTCCAATCATAAAATTAAAGACAGAAAGAAAGAAACCTAAAAACACACACATATATATATACACCTGTACCCACTCACACACATCCACTGATAATGGTAAAACACCATAAAAAAAAAAATTTAAAAAAAAAAAAAAAGTCATCAAATCACAAACGGCCAAACATCCATCCACTGACACAAAAAAGGTCCTTCACTGCTTCACACACTGGGGTCACAGTTCAAGGGTCATGGGTCAATCCCCGCGCCCCCCCCCCCCCCCCACCCCACCCCTCCCCTGAAGACGTCCCGGACCCAGGACAGCGTCAAATGCACAGCCGGTACCGAATGACAAAGGACCTCTTGTCAACACCTCAAGGCATCCCAAGTTTTGGCTCCACCCACCCAACCCTATCTCCACATATATATATATAATATATGTATATATATACTGAACATGAACATGAACAACAGCAACACACTCCACATAACACAGACAGACAGACAGACAGACAAAGCATGGGCAATGTATGGATCGGTGGGTGGAGGATGAGAGAGAGAGAGACGGAGGGGGACGGGCACAGATTTTTAAAAAAAATTTTTTTTTTTTTTTTAAACAAATTTGGTTAACATCCTTCACCTCCCCACTTCAATAAACAAAACGAACCCCTCCCTGCAGAAGAAAAAAAACAAAACAAAAAAAAACAAACCCACCACACACCCAAAATTACAGTAATTTCTTCTCTCGTTTATCCCGAAAAGAAATTACAACCTCCACCTTCCCCCAACGCCCTACACCCCCCAAAAATGATTTTTTTTTTTTTTCATTGGTTAATACAAGCTCAAGAGACCAAGTCACTTTCAGCACGGCATGCTCACAAAAAAAAGCAAAAAAAAAAACAACAACAAAAAAACACACACAAAAAAAAACCCAACAAACAATGTCAACTCCAGCAAACAGGCAGGCAAAACAGAGCAAACAATTGTTCATACACCCACAAAAAAAAAAAAAAAAAAAAAAAGACGCAGATCTATATTCTTCTCCCGGACTTGAACAATGGAGGGGGCAGGGAACTGTTCCATTCCAATCATCCAACGGCCGACTGCCCCACGCGACAGAAGGTCCACTTCCCCATGACTATGGGATTCTGCCAGCCACTGATTACATCACTTGGATGACCTTGACATTGGCAATGTCCGTGGGCCACACTCAAAGTCTTGGCCTCCGTCACAACAACAACAAAAAAAAAAGGAAAAAAAGACAAAAAAAAAAAGACGTGCTCATAAACACTGTAGCAATATTCTGCAACCATTATTTCTTCTTTTTTTTTTTAAATAACGCCAACAACAACAAAAACAAGCAAACAAAAAAACAAAAAAAACAAAACAAAAAAATAATAATCAAAAACCATGAAATCATCAAGCATTTCACTCTATGACCTTCAACCCTTTTCAAGGCCAAAAACCTTCCCAAAAGGTCAATGACACCTTTGCCCCCATCCTCCCTCCAATCCTCAGGAGAGAAAAAAAAAAACCCAAAAAACCCTATCGAACACAATCCAGGAGAGGGCTTGGGCATGGGGCTTGGGGGTGTGGGGGGACGGGCGGGAGGGGGGGGGCGGGGAGGGTGTTGGAGAGAAAAGGTCAAGGTAACAGTGACCTTCACCCTCACAACAACAACACAAACAAACACATGCACACACTCAGAGGGGTCAAAGGCCAGTTCGGCGGGTCGGCTGGGGGGGGTGTAGGTAGGCAGGTACATAGCGTAGGTAGGTAGGTGGGCTGGGCGGGGCAGGGTCAGGGGTCAGGGTACAGGCGGAGCGACGACGACGACCTCTGAACCTTTCACCCCAGGAAGTAGCCGCGGGGTCGGGGGTCACTGAGCGGCATGGCCTGGAGGACCTCGTCGAGGAGCTGCAGGGGCCGGTGCAGCTGGATCTCGATCCAGCACGGAGTCTCCTTGATGCTCTTGCGGGGGTAGTCGGGGCCCCAGCCCTTGACGAAGCTCAGGCGCAGGATGCACAGGCGCCGGAGGTCGTCGACCCCGATGCCGGCCGCCGCCGACAGACCTGGTGGGGCATCACAACAGTCTGGCATACAGCGCGATTAGCGTCTTGTGAACACCGTACAGTTACATGTATCTATGTTGCGGTAACAGGCTGGACATAGAAAGCTGTTAGTGGCTTGTGATTGTAGCCACCCTTATTTATTTATTTATTTGTTATTATTATTATTTTATTATTATTATTATTACTACCACCTTTTTTTTCATATTATAATTATTATTTATTTATTTATGTAAGCTTATCTATTATTTATTCACCTTTTTTTTTTCTTTTTTTTCTCAAGGCCTGACTAAGCGCATTGGGTTACGCTGCTGGTCAGGCATCTGCTTGGCAGATGTGGTGTAGCGTATATGGATTTGTCCGAACGCAGTGACGCCTCCTTGAGCTACTGATACTGAAACTGTAGCCACCCTACAGTCTCATCCATCATCACAGCACACTGCTGTACAGGACGGTTACTTAGTGGCTTGTAGGCAGCTATTGCTACTATACATCTATTGTTACTATCGCTCTACATCTATCATCACAACAGTCTGGCAGAGGGCGGTTAACTCACTCCAGACGAACAGTTCTCTCCCTTGCTTTTCCCAACAGACAACCCAACCCATTTGTTAGGGTTAGGGAAAAAAATCACAAAAAATACAAAAGATAAAGTAACTGAATGAAACTCACTGTACTTGACCCACTAACCCCTCTCCTCACGTTGTGTGAATGCCCACCCCCTTCCTCTTCAATGCTCTCAGAAGCTGATTCACTATCAGTACCTTCTTGCTGGTACCTTTCTTCACTGCAGATACTTTATTCAATGTCATTATCATCCTCGTCGGTGTCGAAACCTTCAGTGTGAAGCATTTCAATCACTTCAGCAGCAGTAAAAGCCGCTGTTGTGATCTAGTTTGCTCCAAAAATTTCCACTTGTATCGCGGGCGACGCCATTTTCGATACGTATGCATGCTAGCTTGTCGTGCGGGGTCCTGAACTCGCTGGCTCACTGTGGAGTGTGTTGTTACAGAATCTTATGAAGAAACTTTCCATTCGACCCTTGACATGTTCGCAATGCCCGGTGTAGCTGCGATTGTTATGCTACCCCATGAGGAAAACGTGGAAAAAATTTTAATTGTCAAAACCGCTATAGCGTTCCGACGTCCAGAACGCTACCTTGCATCAGGAATGCTATAGCGTTCCATTGTCCAGAGTGAGTTAAAACAGAAAGTACAGAGGGCGGTTAGTGGTCTGCAGCACTCCCATAATGACTACTCACATCTTAACACAGAAGGTACTTATAGTTCAAGAGCAGTTAGTGATTTGTACACACCCTACAGTTACACCTGTCTATGATGTGGTAACAGGCTGACATAGAGTCAGTGGACTGTTGTGCTCCTACAATCACTACAAACATCTTACTTATAGCACAGGGGGGCGGTTAGTGGCTTGTAGCGCTAACAACATTACTACACTATCCTAACACAGAAGGTACTTATAGCATAGAGGGCGGTTAGTGGCTTGTAGCGCTAACAACATTACTACACTATCCTAACACAGAAGGTACTTACAGTACACAGGGCAGTTAGTGGTTTATAACACTAAAAACATTTCTACACTATCCTAACACAGAAGGTATTTATAGTACAGAAGGCAGTTAGTGGCTTGTAGCGCTAACAACATTACTACATTATCCTAACACAGAAGGTACTTATAGTACAGAAGGCGGTTAGTGGCTTGTAGCGCTAAAAACATTACTACATTATCCTAACACAGAAGGTACTTATAGTACAGAGGGCAGTTAGTGGCTTGTAGCGCTAACAACATTACTACACTATCCTAACACAGAAGGTACTTATAGTACACAGGGCAGTTAGTGGTTTGTAGCGCTAAAAACATTACTACATTATTCTAACACAGAAGGTACTTACAGTACACAGGGCAGTTAGTGGTTTGTAGCGCTAAAAACATTACTACATTATCCTAACACAGAAGGTACTTACAGTACAGAGGGCAGTTAGTGGCTTGTAGCGCTAACAACATTACTACACTATCCTAACACAGAAGGTACTTATAGCATAGAGGGCGGTTAGTGGCTTGTAGCGCTAACAACATTACTACACTATCCTAACACAGAAGGTACTTATAGCATAGAGGGTGGTTAGTGGCTTGTAGCGCTAAAAACATTACTACATTATCCTCACACAGAAGGTACTTATAGTACAGAAGGCAGTAAGTGGCTTGTAGCAACCTACCGTTACACAAATCTTACATCTTCCATATGAGGTATCTACTGCCAAAGGGTTAAACTATTCAAAGCCAGAGTTTAAACTATTCTTCCACAGAGGGTACTCCATAGCCAAAGAGTTCAAACTATACACAGAAGGTATTTATGGTCGAAGAGTTTATACTATTCTTCCACAGAAGGTACTTATAGCCAACAGTGCTAAAACTATACACAGAAGGTATTTATGGTCAAAGTGTTCAAACTATTCTTCCACAGAAAGTACTTACAGCCATAGAGTTAATACTATGCACATATACACAGATGCATTTATCGTCTGTATAGTTCAAACTATTCTTCCACAGAAGGTACTTACAGTCATGAGTTAATACTATACACATACACACAGAAGCATTCATTGTCTGTATTGTTCAAACGATTCTTCTACAAAAGGTACTTATAGCCAACAGAGTTCAAACAATACACAGAAGGTCAAAGGGTTCAAATTATTCTTCCACAGAAGGAACAGCCAAAGAGTTATAAAACTATTTCAGGCCACAAAGTGTTCAAACTACCCTTCCACAAAAGGTACTTACAGCCAGCGTTAAAACTAAAACTTCCACAGATGGTATTCACACAAATGCACACACACACACATTCACAAAACAAGACACTAATAAAGAAACTGAACACACACACACACACACACATACAAAAACCAAAAAAAACCCAGAACACTAATAAAAGAAACTGCAGACACAGACACAGACACAGACACACACACACACACACACATATTCACAAAACAAGACATTAATAAAGAAACTGCACACACACACACACACACACACACAAACAAAAAAACAACAACAAAAAAACAGAACACCAATAAAAGAAACTGCAGACACAGACAAAACAAAACAAAACACCAACAAAAAACTGAACGAGGGAGAAAGAAAAGAAAAGAAAAGAAAACCACGGGCGAGGAAGCGAACGTACCGACAGCGGGAGCGATACCACCCACGGAGGCGGGGCCCGGAATGTTGCCGGCCACGGCTGCCGCCTGAGCTGCCGCTGCCGCCTGTGCTGTGGCAGCCTGCTGCTGCATCTGACGGTGACACTGACGGATGTCAAACACCTGCCGCAACAAACAACAACATCATCAACTCCTTCGCTGCCACCACGTTTCTGTGTGAACCCCCCCCCC
>NC_134910.1:21597148-21602148 GCF_041734735.1 Babylonia areolata | reverse complement strand
GGGACATGGAGGATACAAAGCAACATGAACTGAATTATACAATAAAATAAAAAACGTGTAAAACACTGAAACTGGTGATAAGAAACAGATAAGCAACGATCAGATCATCGTGTAATCTTTCCACATTTTGATGAATTTCTCCACTTTCAAACAAACTCTCCTCCCTGCTTTCAACAAATTGCAAAAACTAAAAAAAACCAATTTTGGATTCAAAACATTTCTTTGGGATGAACTCGTTACGAAGATCTACAAATTTCAGACATTCAATAATAAACTGAAATTCACATCCATATCACAGTGACGACAAACGCAATGCACCTGGAATATGTGTGTGTGTGTGTGTGTGTGTGTGTATGTGTGTGTGTGTGTGTGTGTGTGAGATTTGTCAAAGCGTGTGTGTGTGTGTGTGTGTGTGTGTGTGTGTGTGTGTGTGTGTGTGTGTGTGTGAGATTTGTCAAAGCGCGACAACATGGTCCAATTATCTACATCAACAGGAGTATTTCTCCGACAGAAAATAAAATGTTGGGAGCGTGGTGCTAGCATGTGGCTGAGAAACTGTTTTAACCACCAAGAAAACTACACACACACACACACACACACACACAAAGTAAGACAACGCTACACACAATGCACACAGAGAGCCATGAATCATGCAACGAAAGACAAGAACCCAGGACAAAAACAACTCACGCGGTTGGTTGGTGAGCGGAGCGGCCGCTTGCATGTCTTGCTGGATCTGCCCATTGGTCCCTGTGTGTGTGTGTGTGTGCGTGTGTGTGTGACAGACAGATAACAGGCCTTGTAAAAAGTCACAATTACACCATTCCAAAAACCCACCTATCTAATGAATACAGCCGCAATTACACCTTCATAAAACATGCCTATTCAAAGAAACACAGCCACAATTTTACACCTTTCTAAAACACACCTACGCAAAGAAATACAGTCACAATTTTACACCTTTCTAAAACACACCTACGCAAAGAAACACAGCCACAATTTTACACCTTTCTAAAACACACCTACGCAAAGAAACACAGCCACAATTTTACACCTTTCTAAAACACACCTACTCAAAGAAATACAGCCACAATTACACCTTTCTAAAACACACCTACGCAAAGAAATACAGCCACAATTTTACACCTTTCTAAAACACACCTACTCAAAGAAACACAGCCACAATTACAATTTCTAAAACACACCTATGCAAAGAAACACAGCCACAATTACACCTTTCTAAAACACACCTACGCAAAGAAACACAGCCACAATTACACCTTTCTAAAACACACCTACGCAAAGAAACACAGCCACAATTACAATTTCTAAAACACACCTATGCAAAAGGAATACAATCAAAACTGATCGAACACTTAAAACTCCAAATTCCCTGTTACCTGTCAAACCTGCACCAAGCACATCAATCAATCAAAATCAAATCCAAATCAAATCACTTGTTTAATGTCTTCATTAAAAACAACAACAAAACAACACACACACACACACACACACACACAAAGAAAACTGGCATGAACTAGTACAACAGCAAAATAACATTCTACACATACCTATCAATTTCCCATAAGCGCTGAGCATTCAAGGCATACAAAAGAAGAAAACAACAGAAATATACAAAACCACACAAAAAACAACAGCTTTTCTTCCCTCTCACAATAACTCTTCACTCTCCTCCTCCTCCTCCTCTGCCCCCAGCCCCCCTCTGCCACCCCCCCACCCCACCCCACACCCCCCTCTCTCTCTTACTTTTAACTCATTCTACTCCAGGTGCGAGTTAACCCGCGCCATGATTTTGTATTTCTTTTCTTTTTTATTTTATTTTTTATTCACAACAGATTTATCTGTGTGAAATTCGGGCTGCTCTCCCCAGGGAGAGCGAGTCGCTATACTACAGTGCCACCCATTTTTTTTTGTATTTTTCCTGCGTGCAGTTTTATTTGTTTTTCCTATCGAAGTGGATTTTTCTACAGAATTTTGCCAGGAACCACCCTTTTGTTGCCGTGGGTTCTTTTACGTGCGCTAAGTGCGTGCTGCACACGGGACCTCGGTTTATCGTCTCATCCGAATGACTAGCGTCCAGACCACCACTCAAGGTCTAGTGGAGGGGGAGAAAATATCGGCGGCTGAGCCGTGATTCGAACCAGCGCGCTCAGATTTTCTCGCTTCCTAGGCGGACGCGTTACCTCTAGGCCATCAGTCCACAAATGATAACTTCCCCTGCGGACCTGGTACAAGCATTCTCGTACCAACACACTGCTCTCATTTCGTTTATTCTTCCCTGGTACAGCTGGCAATCTAAACTGAACCGTTTACGGGAATTTCCGGAAGCAAGGAAACAGAAGTTTTGCTGGACCGGTTAAATCGACAAAGTCTCCCATCAATTTTCGCCGTTTTAGTGAACCACCCTGCTCTTTAACGGCACTGTTCTCATGCAGAGCTGGTTCAGGGGAGTTGTAGATAAGATAAGATAAAATAAGAATAACTTTATTATCTCCAACTGGAGAAATTTGGTCAGGTGCATTATCACAACATAGACAAGTAAACAACATGGGGACCATAACTGTAAAAGTCAACAACAGCTTTTACGAATATCACGAAGATACAAATGTCAAAAATATCACATACGTCGTTTCATACATACATCCACACACTGCAGGTAATAACTAGTATTCTTAATGTAAAAACGGAAAGAATTAAGAAACATTATTTGAATATAATTATAAACATAGCCTACTATACTGCACATTGATTATAATAGACAGGTAAGATAAGAATAAAGATGAATTGCGGAAAACCACAACCAGATAATCAGCACACACCCGCACCCCCCCCCCCCCCCCCCCACACACACACACACACGGGGATTACTTGATTAAAAAAGAGTAATAAACATATGTTCTCAAATAAAAGCATTTCACATATTCGCTTTTAAAAACATTGCAATTAATCATTACATCGTAATGATTAAACAGAAATATATTTAGAATATGGACGTTAGCACTGTAGCAGGCATGTGGCTGTGGGGCAGAATGAGTTAACCGCCCCACCCACCCACCGGCCCCCCCACCCCTCCAACATCTCTCAAAGCGCCCTCTTGGGATTCCAACCAATGGACATCACAGCAGGGTTTTTCCACCCCAAGTCCAAATATAGAAACAATGCACTCAGACACGTGTAAGCTCTCTCTGAAGATACAGAAAGTGCACAATCTGTCTGTCATAGACGGGCGCAACAGCCGAGTGGTTAAAGCGTTGGACTGTCAATCTGAGGGTCCTGGGTTCGAATCACGGTGACGGCGCCTGGTGGGTAAAGGGTGGAGATTTTTACGATCTCCCAGGTCAACATATGTGCAGACCTGCTGGTGCCTGAACCCCTTTCGTGTGTATATGCAAGCAGAAGATCAAATACGCACGTTAAAGATCCTGTAATCCATGTCAGCGTTCGGTGGGTTATGGAAACAAGAACATACCCAGCATGCACACCCCTGAAAACGGAGTACGGCTGACTACATGGCAGGGTAAAAACGGTCATACGCGTAAAAGCCCACTCGTGTGCATACAAGTGAACGCAGAAGAAGAAGAAGAAGAAGAAGTCTGTCATAAAATTGCACAAAGAGTTGGGCAGGAAGGTTTTGATTCTTTACTTTAGTTTTGATCATGTTGTTGATGATGTTGTTGGAATAGGCACTTACTGGCCTGTTTTCATCCTGTCCTCATAAAGAAAATCTATAAATCAGTCTAAGAAACGCAAAGAAGAGAAAAATGAATAAACTGATAAGAAGACATCAACAAACCAGGACACTCTCTCTCTCTCTCCTCCCCTCCCCCCTCTCTATCTCTCTCTCATGCACACACACACACACACACACACACACAAACACACACACAAACAGAGAGAGAGAGAGAGACAGAGACAGAGACTGATACAGACATAGACAATCAAACTGACAGACAGACAGACAGACAAGAGAGACTCACAGTACTGGCTCTGAGCCATGTTGCCGGTGTAGGTTGCCGTGTTGTTGCCTGCCCATGTTGTGGCCGAACCTGCATCGTGCGTACACACACACACACACACACACGCACACACACACACACACGCACATCAGATATGCAACAAACATTCAGTTTCACAGATACAAAAGCACAAACAAATGTACACAGGCCCAACACTGCACATGAAAGCGCACAAGCCCCAACACACTAGACACTCGCATACACACACAGCCAAACACACATACAAATAACCCCCCCACCCCCACCCCCCCACACACACGCACACATAAACCAAACACAAACACACAGAAATAACCACCCACACCTACACACACCCCCACACACATAAACCAAACACACAAACACACACACATACAAATAACCCCCCACACCCACACAACCCTCACACACACAAACCAAAACACAATAACCACACACACACACACACACACAAATAACCACACACACCCACACCCCCACAAACCAAACACACAAACACACACACATACAAATAACCACACACACACACACACACACACGCACACGCACACAACCACAACCTAACACACACGCATACAAATAACCCCCCCCCCCCCACACACACACACACACACAAACCAAACACACAAATAACCACACACACACACACAAATAACCCCCACCCTCCAACACACACAAATCAAACACACAAACATACAAATAACCACACACATACACAACACGCACACACACTCCCCCCCCCCCCCCCCAACTTCCCACCCACCCCCCAACACCACCCACAACCCAACCCAACCCCACACTCACTGCGAGGGTAGTGGCTGAGGTTGGCCGAGGTGAACTGCGGCAGCTGGCCGTGGGTGCCGTGGAAGCCGTCCACCTGCGAGGACATGGGGTGGGGGGGCGCCCCCATGGGTCCCGCTGGGCCCTGTGGGACCCCCGCAGAGCTCCCGGGTCCCCCCAGCCCTCCTGGGCCTGCAAGACACA
>NC_134910.1:21592148-21594648 GCF_041734735.1 Babylonia areolata | reverse complement strand
TTGTCATGGCGAGAGAGAATGAGAGAAACGACATCCATTGACAAGTCAATGGACAGATATTTCCGGATGGAACTGATGCGCCGCAATTGACAGTAGCAGGATTGACATGTCTGAATGATAAATGTTTGCACGGACAGTGTGTTGTCAAGGACAACGCCGAGGTTCCTGACTGAACTGGAAAGAGGGATGGATGTACTGCCAAGTTTGATGGTGTCAGTTATCCCGCTTTCTTCCTTTGATCAAAACACCTCATCAGAACTGTTAACTGCCTGATAAACCCGTTTTGTTGGTGTTGTTTTAGTTACCTGTTTTCTTTCTTCCATTCATTCTTTTTATATGTTTAGTTTTTACTTTTCGTATATATATACAGTGTGTAGTAAAAGGGAATGTCTGCACCTTTCTTCTTTTTTATTATCACTAACATTATATATCATTTGAATTGTATTTGTATTTCTTTTGTATCACAACAGATTTCTCTGTGTGAAATTTGGGCTGCTCTCCCTAGGGAGAGCGCATCGCTACACTACAGCGCCACCCATTTTTTTTGTATTTTTTCCTGCATGCAATTTTATTTGTTTTTCCTATCAAAGTGGATTTTTCTACAGAATTTTGCCAGGAATAACCCTTTTGTTGCCGTGGGTTCTTTTACATGCGCTAAGTGCATGCTGCACACGGGACCTCGGTTTATTGTCTCATCCGAATAACTAGCCTCCAGACCACCACTCAAGGCCTAGTGGAGGGGGAGAAAATATCGGTGGCTGAGCCGTGATTCGAACCAGCGCGCTCAGATTCTCTCGCTTCCTTGGCGGACGCGTTACCTCTAGGCCATCACTCCATCATCATGAAAATGAAAAGAGAAGAAGAATGTTATAAAATAAATAAAAAAATAATGAAAAAAAGGGAGAAACGGTGTTTTCACAAAACCGCTTCCATGATTTCAAAGCATGATGATAACAGGATGCATAAGATATTGTCCACGTCCATACATTTCCAACCCTGCATATTTCCCCCCAAGCATCAAGACACTAAAAGATGCACACAGCATGATACAAGAGTAATCGTTGCAGAGAAGCACACACTCACACCAGCGTTAGAACGGGCTGAACGCCGTAACTTGGCATAAAGCAACCAATCACACGCCTATCAAACGCACCTGGCATACTCCTGACTTGAAAATGACAGATTAGTTAAGTAAATAAAATATAAAAACACACTCCCTGACTAAACACAAATAAATCTGTGAAATAAGTAAAACAAAATAAAGTACAGTCTACATAACTAATCAAAATAAAACAACAACAAAACACAAAAACAAAAGAGAACATGGCTGGACATTTCTATGTTCATCTCGGTGGGTTTATCCTTGTTTGTCAAGGGTTAGGTTTGAAGTAGGAGGTTATCCTTGTTTGTCAAGGGTTAGGTTTGAAGTTTCTCTTTTTTTTTCTTTTTCTTTTTTTATTTTAGGGGTAGGAGAAAAGGGTTAGTGCCCTCAGGATGGGGCTGGGGGGGGAAAGGAAATGGATTAACAGGGTCTGCTGCAAACAAACACAAGGTAAGAACGACGCTAGTCAAGGAACGTTTCGGTGAAAGCGAACGCCAGAAAAGCTAGACAACACCACCCACCCACCAACAAAACTACCACAACACAAATCGTGACACGACAACAGCTATACTTACAATGACAACAGCAACAGTTAACCACAAATAACAGCAACACTATCCAAGCAACCATGACAGCAGCACAGTTATGAGTATGCAACAGTTAACCACAATAACAGCAACACTACTCCAGCAGCAATGACAGTAGCATAGTTTGCAACAGTTAACCACAATAACAGCAACACTATTCTAGCAACGACAGTTACACAGTATGAGCAAAAGCAAAAGTTGTGGAAGCGAAAGTTGTTGTGTCAGTAATGTGGTATAAGACAGCTGTCATAGTATCAAACATAGGTAGAATCAAAACGGTCACAGATAACAGATATTAATAACCATCTATTCCGAACAATCACTTTTTTTTCTCTCTCTCTCAATAAAACCAAAATACATTTAACAAACTGACAAAGATTTTGTAGACAACAGATATCAATGACCATGTATCCCAAGCAACCACATTTATCCCCTCTCAAGAAACCAAAATACATTTAACAAACCAACAACAAAAAAAAAAAAAAAAAAAAAATTATCAACAAACATCGATGGCTTCTGGAGCTATAGCAATGTGCATTAAAAACTCTGGTCTGCAATGCTGCAATGGTGATGAGTGATTAATTCAAGAGACTGATTGATTAATTCAAACCCATTCATGCTGTTCAATTCAATTCAAGCCATGCTGTTAAGTTTACAACCCAGAGTATATCAGTCGTCATCACACAGAAAACAAAAGTGCTGACTGGTGATATAATTCATACTGCATCACACCAACATCTCGGCATATATGCATACAATATACATGTGTACATCATTAACAAGAGCAAAATCAAAACCATGATGCTTCTAG
>NC_134910.1:21552148-21589648 GCF_041734735.1 Babylonia areolata | reverse complement strand
TCATCTTCCATAAAAGCTCACTTTCAAACAACACATCATTCGGTGGCATGTCCTTCGTAAAAGCGCAGCGTAAAACACCAACATCCAAAAGCTTTACATGTCTTGTCAGCAAATACCAAGGAGGTACTCTGCGTACAAAACACCATAAAAGACACAGCCATGGTCTTGTCTGAAGTACCCTTATCTTATGGAGACATCTTTACTGATGAATAAAGGCATTCTGCAAGGGTCTTGAATGTCAGGTTCTACAACAGGACACCTTAACTAACAATATCATCTTCGCCAGGGTCTTGTCTGTTGGTTTCTACAACAGCACACACACCTTAAAGGAAATTTTCTATCTAAAATTACGTTTAACCGTGACCCAACTGGTGTAGACTCCGGCAGAGGTCTGACATTCCTGTCCTGTGCAAACTACTATCCGCCTATGCGGAGAAAACGAAACTATGGCCGATAACCTCCCGGAAGTAGGTAACCTCCCCTTTGTCCCGCTGGCTAACATTTCATCGTCCTCCGGCGTTATTGGACGACACTGTCAACAGACTTCTGGATATTTTCCTGTATAAATGAGTCCATTTTCTGCTTCTTCAGTCAAGGAGGTGTTAGGCAGTGCTTGTCTGAAGTACCCTTACCTTATGGAGACATCTTCACTGATGAATGAAGACATTCTGCAAGGGTCTTGTATGTCAGGTTCTACAACAGGACACCTTAACTAACAATATCATCTTCCCCTGGGTCTTGTCTGTTGGTTTCTACAACAGGACAACTTAACTAACAATATCATCTTCCCCAGGGTCTTGTCTGTTGGTTTCTACAACAGCACACACACACACCTTAACTAACATTTCATCGTCCCCCGGCGTTACTGGACGACACTTACAACAGGACAACTTAACTAACAATATCATTTTCCCCAGCGTCTCATCTGTCAGATTCTATAACAGGACAACTTAACTAACAATATCATCTTCCCCAGGGTCTTGTCTGTTGGTTTCTACAACAGCACACACACACACCTTAACTAACATTTCATCGTCCCCCGGCGTTATTGGACGACACTTACAACAGGACAACTTAACTAACAATATCATCTTCCCCAGGGTCTTGTCTGTTGGTTTCTACAACAGCACACACACCTTAACTAACATTTCATCGTCCTCCGGCATGATTATTGGACGACACTGTCAACAGACTTCTGGATATTTTCCTGTATAAATGAGTCCATTTTCTGCTTCTTCAGTCAAGGAGGTGTTAGGCAGTGCTTGTCTGAAGTACCCTTACCTTATGGAGACATCTTCACTGATGAATGAAGACATTCTGCAAGGGTCTTGTATGTCAGGTTCTACAACAGGACACCTTAACTAACAATATCATCTTCCCCAGGGTCTCATCTGTCAGATTCTACAACAGGACAACTTAACTAACTAACAATATCATCTTCCCCAGGGTCTCATCTGTCAGATTCTACAACAGGACAACTTAACTAACAATATCATCTTCCCCAGGGTCTTGTCTGTTGGTTTCTACAACAGCACACACACACCTTAACTAACATTTCATCGTCCTCCGGCATGATTATTGGACGACACTGTCAACAGACTTCTGGATATTTTCCTGTATAAATGAGTCCATTTTCTGCCTCTTCAGTCCAGGAGGTGTCAGGTAGTGGAGACTGCTCCATAAATGTCACAGGGCAACAGTCTGCCGACCCAAAGTTTATCCACTTCTACCTATCTATATCTATAATATATATACATATCAATCCATCAATTCATCCATAATATATCTATCTATATGTAAAACAGATAAAAAAAAAAAAAAAAGAAAAAAAAGATACTGATATATATATATAAAAGAAAAAAATATGTATAAATGTGTGTGTGTCTCTCTCTCTGTGTCTGTGTGTGTGTGTGTGTGTGTGTGTGTGTGTGTGTGTGTGTGTGTGTGTGTGTGTGTGTGTGCATGTGTGTGTGTGTGCGCACGCGCGCATGCATGAGTGCATGTGTGTACGGCGCGTCAGCGGCGTCACAAAAACACAATTCTGACCAATGTAAAAAAAAACAAGGACAGGCTGGCCACCTGGTGTGGTCTGTCCTACTGACTGCCAGCAAACTGTACAACCTGTTCACTCTAACATTTACTGTGCAAACCGTATGATGCATCTCCCGCACACAATCACCAACTTGGTGCTGTCAGATACTTCTTCTTCTTCTTCTTCTCTGCGTTCACTCGTATGCACACGAGTGGGCTTTTACGTGTATGACCGTTTTTACCCCGCCAAGTAGGCAGCCATACTCCGTTTTCGGGGGTGTGCATGCTGGGTATGTTCTTGTTTCCATGACCCACCGCACGCTGACATGGATTACAGGATCTTTAACGTGCGTATTTGATCTTCTGCTTGCATATACACACAAAGGGGGTTCAGGCACTAGCAGGTCTGCACATATTTGACCTGGGAGATCGGAAAAATCTCCACCCTTTACCCACCAGGCGCCGTCACCGTGATTCGAACCTGGGACCCTCAGATTGACAGTCCAACGCTTTAACCACTCGGCTATTGCGCCCGTCGCTGTCAGATACAAATCCCTAAAAAAAAAAAATTAAAAAAAATAATTAAAAAAAATCCACTTCCGATGCACTGCCCATGATATTCAAACCAGCAGGGTTCCCATGGTAACTGCGCACACATCCATCCATCACTCCCCTACCTTCATTTCTGCACAGTTAATTAACCCTTTGAGCCCTGACCACCGCTTTACCGGTGGTAGAGAAAAATGACATAATGCCTAGCTACCGGTTTTTCTGATTGGCTCTTCAATATAAGTCAACCAATAGCAAAACACGACACAAGTGTTTACGCACCGCTCAACCGGTGGCTACGCATTGTCATTTTTCTCTACCGCCGGTAAAGCGGTGGTCAGGGCTCAAAGGGTTAAATACCAATTATTTGCAAATTTTGGCTCAGGAACTCAGGCAGAGGGGTTAAAATTGCTCAGGAACTCAGGGCTCAAAGGGTTAAAGCATTGCACAGGACGTGTTAAACATCCCTTGATACATATCACAATCATGACCAGACACCGTTTTCAGCATCATCAATAAAATTTTTAAAATATATATATATATATATATATATATATATATATATTGGCCTCTCCACCTTGCATTTCAATCAGTTTCACTGTGTACACTATGTAATGATTTTTTTTGTTTTTAAACAACATCACACAAATGAAGCATTTATTTATTCATTTATGTGGTAGTTTGTTTCCATGAAGTGTCTGCTTATTATATTAAAAAAAAAAATGAAGTAACAAAACACACACACAAAAAAAAAAACATTAAAAAAAAATCCTTTACAACAATAAATTTGCTCATCAAATCAGTAGTATGATACGTTGTAACTGATTATCTGATTGATCTGGGCACTTGTTCAGTGCCTGTCCTCAGTCAAAAGACTACACACTGAGCGTTCTACAAGCACAGAGTCATTTGCACTAACAGGCTGCCTGCATGGACACCGTTTTCAGCATCATCAATAAAAAAAAAATTTTTTTTAATTATTTGCCTCTCCGCCTCGCATTTCAATCAGTTTCACTGTGTACACTATGTAATTTTTTTTTTTTTTTTTTTTTTTTAATCACACAAATGAAGCATTTATTTATTGATTTATGTGGTAGTCTATTTCCATGAGGTGTCTGCTTATTATATTTAAAAAAATGAAATAACAAAACACACACACAAAAAAAAAAACATTAAAAAAAAAAATCCTTTACAACAATAAATTTGGTCATCAAATCAGTAGTATGATACGTTGTAACTGATCATCTGATTGATCTGGGCACTTGTTCAGTGCCTGTCCTCAGTCAAAAGACTACACACTGAGCGTTCTACAAGCACAGAGTCATTTGCACTAACAGGCTGCCTGCATGGACAGAGCTGGCTAGCAGCCGCCTTCAGGTGCTCATTATCTGTTTCCTGTGTCAACCAGTCTTCAGTCAGTCAGTCAGTCAGTCACACACACACACACACACACACACCACACACACATCAGAGTGGATTTTACCATCAAACCAGAATTGTGCAATCAACAACCATCTACCTGAAGATCTAGTCATCAGCCCCATCCACATGTAGTATGCGGCTTCTGTTCAAACGTGTGTGTGTGTGTGTGTGTGTGTGTGTGTGTGAGCGAAAGAGAGAGAGAGAGAGAGAGAGAGAGAGAGAGAGAGAGAGAGAGAGAGAGAGTGCGTGTGTGTGTGTGCAGTGCGTGCATGTGTGAGTATGCAGAAGTTTTTATATTGACATGCACTTGTATGTATTCTAGTTTCTACTTTATCTGTGTTTGTGTATGATTTTTGACTCACTTGTGTAAACAAAGTGAGTCTATGTTTTAACCCGGTGTTCGGTTGTCTGTGTGTGTGTGTGTGTGTGTGTGTGTGTGTGTCTGTGTGTCCATGGTAAACTTTAACACTGACATTTTCTCTGCAAATACTTTGTCAGTTGACACCAAATTAGGCATAAAAATAGGAAAAATTCAGTTATTTCCAGTCATCTTGTTTAAAACAATATTGCACCTCTGGGATGGGCACAAAAAAATATAAAATGAAGCCTAATTATATGCAAACTGCATTTACTGTTATATTTATATTTTTTGTATTCTCTAAACTTGGCACTTTGATCTGATATTCTGACCCAACAACAAGAGCAGTCATTATTTTCATTTTTTGTTCAAACAGGAACTTCTTTTGCTAAGCATGGAAGTTTTATTTATTTTGCAATCGTTTTGGTGCAGTTAGTAAAAAAGGGAAATTACTCTGTAATTAATGCTAGGGGACTTAATTTGCTTTAAACTGATCTTTCTCATCTTAAACATTACATTTTGAAATTATACTCAATACATAAAAAGCTTGGATTTTTTTTTTAAGTGTATCACAAGTGAGTCTTGAAGACCTTGCCTCTCTTGTTGATATATGTTCGTACCTTGTTATGTACTACCCCGCCAATATTCCTTGTGACCCCAGTACACTTGGTAATAAAGACATATTCTGTTCTATTCTAAATTTGACCAGCAGCATAGCCCAACACGCTAGCCAGGCCTTGAGGGTATGAAAAAAACATATATCTACAGAGTGGATTTCCTCTGCAGAATTTAGCCATAAGTCAACACTTTTGTCTCTGTGGGGTTTATTTTCAGAGCCCTGGAGCGTGCTGTATAACGGACCTCGGTCTTTCATCTCATCTGAGTCCACAACCAGACTGACTTTCAAGTCAAACTTGGCAGAAAGGGCTAGACCGGGATCCGAACCAACACTCTCACGGACACTGTATTGGCAGGTAAGCATCTGTACCATTCTGCCAACTTCCTCCTCCTCCTCAGCATCACACCAGCATCACTGGAAACCCAACCTGGGAAAGCATGAACCACCATCAACACTGACAACCACACAGCCACCCCTCCGCACAATCATCACCATTTTTGACTGCCAACTGGCGCTGCGAGCAGGACAATCCTCACCATTTGACTGCAACTGGCGCTGCGAGCAGGACAATCCTCACCATTTGACTGCCAACTGGTGCTGTGTGCACAATTTAAAAACCATGAGCCCTTCGGAGAGAAAAAAGAAGAAAAAAAAAAGAAGAAAGTCCAACACTCTAAATATTCTGCCATCATAAAAACAGTCATACACGTAAAAACCCACTTGTGTACACACGAGTGGACGTGGGAGTTGCAGGCGACAAACGCTGAAGAAGAAGAAGAGAAGAAATGAAAGACCACATGCCACTCATTCTGAGGACTGCACTTGAACTTCACCACACCATTCAAGTCTCAAGTACACCGCAGCAGAGAAATGTAGTCTCAAGTAAGCTGCAGCAGAGAAACGCAGTCTCAAGTAAGCAGTAAGCTGCAGCAGAGAAACGCAGTCTCAAGTAAACTGCAGCAGAGAAACGTTGTCTCAAGCAAGCTGTAAGCTGCAGCAGAGAAACATAGTCTCAAGTAAGCTGTAAGCTGCAGAAAAATGAACATAGTCTCAAATAAACTGCAGCAGAAAAGCGATCATCATCTCAAGTAAGCTGTAAGCTGCAGCAGAGAAACACAGCCTCAAGTAAACAGCAGCAGAGAAACGAATGTAGTCTCAAGTACACTGCAGCAGAGAAACGTAGTCTCAATTGCGCTGCAGCAAAAGGGAACATAGTCTCAAGTACACTGCAGCAGAGAAACGAACATAGTCTCAAGTACACTGCAGCAGAGAAACGAAACGTAGTCTCAAGTAAGGAGCAGCAGAGAAACAAACATAGTCTCAAGTAAGCAGCAGCAGAGAAACAAACACAGTCTCAAGTACACTGCAGCAGAGAAATGAACGTAGTCTCAAGTACACTGCAGCAGAGAAACGAAGTCTCAAGTACGCTGCAGCAGACAAGGGAACATAGTCTCAAGTACACTGCAGCAGAGAAATGTAGTCTCAAGTACACTGCAGCAGAGAAACGAACATAGTCTCAAGTACACTGCAGCAGAGAAACGAAACGTAGTCTCAAGTAAGCAGCAGCAGAGAAACAAACGCAGTCTCAAGTAAGCAGCAGCAGAGAAACGAACGTAGTCTCAAGTAAGCTGCAGCAGAGAAACGTAGTCTCAATTGCGCTGCAGCAAAAGGGAACATAGTCTCAAGTACACTGCAGCAGAGAAACGAACATAGTCTCAAGTACACTGCAGCAGAGAAACGAAACGTAGTCTCAAGTAAGGAGCAGCAGAGAAACAAACATAGTCTCAAGTAAGCAGCAGCAGAGAAACAAACACAGTCTCAAGTACACTGCAGCAGAGAAATGAACGTAGTCTCAAGTACACTGCAGCAGAGAAACGAAGTCTCAAGTACGCTGCAGCAGACAAGGGAACATAGTCTCAAGTACACTGCAGCAGAGAAATGTAGTCTCAAGTACACTGCAGCAGAGAAACGAACATAGTCTCAAGTACACTGCAGCAGAGAAACGAAACGTAGTCTCAAGTAAGGAGCAGCAGAGAAACAAACATAGTCTCAAGTAAGCAGCAGCAGAGAAACAAACACAGTCTCAAGTACACTGCAGCAGAGAAATGAACGTAGTCTCAAGTACACTGCAGCAGAGAAACGAAGTCTCAAGTACGCTGCAGCAGACAAGGGAACATAGTCTCAAGTACACTGCAGCAGAGAAATGTAGTCTCAAGTACACTGCAGCAGAGAAACGAACATAGTCTCAAGTACACTGCAGCAGAGAAACGAAACGTAGTCTCAAGTAAGCAGCAGCAGAGAAACGAACATAGTCTCAAGTAAGCAGCAGCAGAGAAACAAACACAGCCTCAAGTAAACAGCAGCAGAGAAACGAACGTAGTCTCAAGTACACTGCAGCAGAGAAACGAAACGTAGTCTCAAGTACACTGCAGCAGAGAAATGAACATAGTCTCCAGTACACTGCAACAGAGAAACATAGTCTCAAGTACACTGCAGCAGAGAAACGTAGTCTCAAGTAAGCTGCAGCAGAGAAATGTATGCACGACAACAGGAAAGAAGATGATGAATCGACACTGAAGACTGGAACACCGCAAAAAAACTGAAACCTACACATTACAAAGAATAACACAAGAGTGTTTTAAAACCATGTGACAAAGAATATGACGAGATTAACTCACTCAGTACGGCCAGTCTTCTCTTCTCCTCTACACAGACCCCTCAGATGTCCTGTGGGTGTCTGAATGACCCAACCTTTAGCTTCCGTTGTCAGAATTGTGGTATTCTTTGTCAACATTCACGTCTTCAATTTAAGAGCCTTCCGCTTGCACTATTTTGATGATGGTAATTGGGGTGAAACGCTGTTAACGTCATCTCTTTCGCCATTCGTATGGAAAGAGTTAAACCACATGACTCAGAATAAGACGAGATCAAACCACATGACAATGAATAAGAGACGAGATTAAACCACCTGACAAAGACCTAGACGAAATCAAACCACATGACAATGAATTAGAGACGAGATTAAACCTCCTGACAAAGACCTAAACGAGATCAAACCACATGACAATGAATAAGAGACGAGATTAAACCACGAGACAAAGACCTAGACGAGATCAAACCACATGACAATGAATTAGAGACGAGATTAAACCTCCTGACAAAGACCTAGACGAGATCAAACCGCATGACAATGAATAAGAGACGAGATAAAACCTCCTGACAAAGACCTAGACGAGATCAAACCACATGACAATGAATAAGAGACGAGATTAAACCACCTGACAAAGACCTAGACGAGATCAAACCACATGACAATGAATAAGAGACGAGATTAAACCACCTGACAAAGACCTAGACGAGATCAAACCACATGACAATGAATAAGAGACGAGATTAAACCTCCTGACAAAGACCTAGACAAGATCAAACCACATGACAATGAATAAGAGACGAGATTAAACCTCCTGACAAAGACCTAGACGAGATCAAACCACATGACAATGAATAAGAGACGAGATAAAACCACCTGACAAAGACCTAGACAAGATCAAACCACATGACAATGAATAAGAGACGAGATTAAACCACCTGACAAAGACCTAGACGAGATCAAACCACATGACAATGAATAAGAGACGAGATAAAACCACCTGACAAAGACCTAGACGAGATCAAACCACATGACAATGAATTAGAGACGAGATTAAACCTCCTGACAAAGACCTAGACGAGATCAAACCACATGACAATGAATAAGAGACGAGATTAAACCTCCTGACAAAGACCTAGACGAGATCAAACCACATGACAATGAATAAGAGACGAGATTAAACCACCTGACAAAGACCTAGACGAGATCAATCCACACAATGAATAAGAGACGAGATTAAACCAGCTGACAAAGACCTAGACGAGATCAAACCACATGACAATGAATATGACCGTTTCAGTTTTTCAGTTTCACTTTCTCAAGGAGGCGTCACTGCGTTCGGACAAATCCATACACGCTACACCACATCTGTTGAGCAGATGCCTGACCAGCAGCATAACCCAACGCGCTTAGTCAGGCCTTGAGTGCATGCTTACATATTTGTGTACCTATGAAAGTGGATTTCATTTTACGTAATTTCACCAGAGGACAGCACTCTCGTTGCCATGGGTTCTTTTTCAGTGCGCCAAGTGCGTGCTGCACACGGGACCTCGGTTTATCATCTCATCCGAAAGACTAGACGCTCAGTTTGATTTTCCAGTCAAACTTAGGAGAAAGGGCGAGAGCGGGATTCGAACCCACACCCTCACGGACTCTCTGTATTGGCAGCTGAGCGTCTTAACCATTCTGCCACCTTCCTCCTATGAATGAATAAGACCAGATTAATGGAGTGAAGAGACATACAGAGAAGGAGAGAGGAAAAAACAAAACCTGAAAGAGGAAGGAGAGAAGGGATGAGAGTGAAAGAAAGAGAGAGAGAGAGAGAGAGAGAGAGAGAGAGAGAGAGAGAGAGAGAGAAAATGAGAAACAAGAAAATGACTGAAACAGCGAGCGATTCAAGAGTATGTGATTAAACTTGAATCCATATGTGTGGCTGTGTGTGCATGCATGGTTTTATTCACACACACACACACATCTACACTCTAACCCTTGACGGAAACTGTCTGTGTATGTGCGCAAAACAAAAAAAAAAAACCAAAAAAATAGCAACAACATAATAATACCAACCCCCCTTTCCAACCCAACCACAAACCAACCCACGCACTTCCAATTTCAAAACTTTTTCGACTACTTTCCTCCAACCGCAATCCAATTTTCACTTAGCCCTCCCTCCACTAACCCCCCCGCCCCCTCCTCTCTCAACCAATCCCCCCCAACACCACCCCCACCCCTCCTCCTGCAACCACACACACACCCTCCTCCCCTCCCATCCCCCTTCCTGTCATAGTACTGGTGGTACCACCGTTTTGGTAGGTTGGTACTCTTCACTTTTTCCAAGCTCTCAACTCCGCCCCCCCCCCCCCCCCCCCCCCCCCCCCCACTGACTCTGCCACAGCAGAATTATTGATTTTTTGCCTACTCTTTCCTCCATTTTTTTTTTTTTTTTACAACTTTTTTTTCGCTTTTTCTTTCTCTTGGGAAGGGGGTGGGGGGTGGGGGTTGGTAGGTGGGGGTGGGTTAGTACTTCCACAGTTGTGCTGGATGTTCAAACAAGAGAGTAACAGTACTGCCGCATGGTACTGTAATCAGCCTCGCAATACATAACACACACACACACACAATGTGACTGGTGTCGGCAGTAAGAGGAACCCTACATTTATTTCCCCCCGCATCACTGTGGTCTCCTTTGTTATTTCCTTCCTTTCTTTCTGTCTTTCTTCGAGATTGGTGTCTGCGATAGTGGTATCTACATGTACGGTGCTTTTGTGTGATAGAGAGAGAGAGAGAGATAAGATACAGAGAGAGAGAGATAAGATCGAGAGAGAGAGAGAGAGAGAGTGTGTGTGTGTGTGTGTGTGTGTGTGTGCGCGTGTGTGTGTACGAGTGAGAGATGTATACATGCAAGCATGTGATCTACGTCTCTGTTGTAAAGCCCCTAATTCCTCCAAAAAAAAAAAAAAAAAAAAAAAAAAATAATAATAACCTGCAAACAAATCAACAATGACATGAAAAAAATTTTTTACAAACTAAAGCATGTCCTCCCCCCCCCCCCCGAAAAAAAAAAAAAAACCAATCTCAATCTTAAAATCATGGCTTCAAATTCTATGGAGAAGAACAGAAGCCTCTCCTCTCACCCCCACATCCCCCCCCCCCCTATCCCGGCACCCCCCCCCTCCTCCCCCCTCCCCCCTCCCGGCCCCCCTCAGCCCCCCTACTCACCCACATTTTCTATCTCACCTCCTAAGTGGAGTGATGGCCTAGAGGTAACACGTCCGCCTAGGAAGCGAGAGAAATCTGAGCGCGCTAGTTTGAATCACGGCTCAGCCGCCGATATTTTCTCCCCCTCCACTAGACCTTGAGTGGTGGTCTGGACACTAGTCGTTCGGATGAGACGATAAACTGAGGTCCCGTGAGCAGCATGCACTTAGCGCATGTAAAAGAACCCACGGTAACAAAAGTGTTGTTCCTGGCAAAATTCTGTAGAAAAATCCCCTTCGATAGGAAAAACAAATAAAACTACACGCAGGAAAAAAAACAACAAAAAAATGGGTGGCGCTGTAGTGTAGCGACACACACACTCCTACCCACTCACACACACAAACCCACACAAACTCCTACCCACCCACACACACACACTCCTACCCACTCTCTCTCTCTCTCACACACACACACACACAAACCCACACACACTCCTACCCACCCACACACAAACCCACACACACTCCTACTCACACACACCCCCCCCCCCCCCACACACACACACAGTGACATACAAACCCACACACTCTTACCCACTCACACACACACACACACACACACTCTCCTACCCACTCACACACACACTCCTACCCACCCACCCACCCCCCACACCCTCCCCCACACACACTCCTACCCCCTCATACACACACAAACCCACACACACACACACTCCTACCCTCCACCCACCCACACCCACACACAAAGAAGAAGAAGAAGAAGAAAACAAGAAATCGCCCTGTGAAAAAAAAAGTCCTCCTCGCTGCTTGATGTGCCACCCACCCACCCACCTCCATCAAAAGGCAAACCCATCCCTTCTTTCCTTTGCTTTGTTCCCTCCCCCCTTTTTTTTTCTAATTTCTTTTTAATGTCCCTCCCACTCAGCCCCACCCTGTCTGGCCTCAAAATGAGGAGCGGTGTCACATGACATGTGGTCAGCACCGGTTTCCGTCAAGAGGAGAGCGTGGGCCACCTACCCCCCCCCCCCCCCCCCCCCCCCCCCCACCTTCCAGCAGCAGCAGCCCTTTAACTCTCTCCATACAAACAGCGAAAGAGACGACGTTAACAGCGTTTCACCCCAATTACCACCATCAAAATATTGCAATCGGAAGGCTCTTATACTGAAGAGGTAAATGTTGACAAAGAAAACCACAATTCTGACGACGGAAGCTAAAGGTTGGGTCATTCAGACACCCACTGGACATCCGAGGGGTCTGTGTAGAGGAGAAGAGAGGACTGGCCGTACTGAGTGAGTTAAAGAAGAAAGCCTTGCTGCCTGTGGTCAGCGACAACAGCCCATCGGCGTTGTTTTGCAGCACAGAGTGATAATCTGAGAAATGAGACGCTGGAAATGATAGCGTCTTTTATTAGGGTCGTCTTTCGACAGGAAAAACAAATAAAAACTGCACGCAGGGGGAAAAAAAAAAAAAAAAAAAAAAAAGGGTGGCGCCGTCAGTGTAGCGACGCGCTCTCCATGGGGAGAGGCAGCCCGAATTTCACACAGAGAAAATCTGTTGTGACAAAAAAAGAGTAATACAATACAGTACAACACACACACACATACACACACACACACACACACAGAGCAGCCCGAATTTCACACAGAGAAATCTGTTGTGATAAAAAAGTGTAATACAATACAGTACAACACACACACACACACACACACACACGTACACACACACACACAGAGCAGCCCGAATTTCACACAGAGAAATCTGTTGTGATAAAAAAGTGTAATACAATACAGTACAACACACACACACACACACACACACACACACACACAGAGCAGCCCGAATTTCACACAGAGAAATCTGTTGTGACAAAAAGGAGTCATACAATACAGTACAACACACACACACACACACACACACACACACACACGTACACACACACACACAGAGCAGCCCGAATTTCACACAGAGAAATCTGTTGTGACAAAAAGGAGTCATACAATACAGTACAACACACACACACACACACACACACAGACACAGACACACACATACACATACACACACAGCAGCCCGAATTTCACACAAGAGAAAATCTGTTGTGAGAAAAAGAAATACCAGTACAAATGACTGGAGAACGGTGCTTAGCTGTTTTGTAGTTTTGTTTTGTTTTGTTTTGTTTTGTTTTGGTCATCCTCTTCTTTCCGTCCCTTCTTTCTTTCTTTTCTACTGTCTACAAACTCTGTTGTCCAGAAACCAGTGTCAAAACGTCAAGAGACAGCCACTAGACTGCTACCAGTTCCTCAGCCTACATATAGTCCAGCATAGAGAGAAAGTAAATATATTTAAAAAAAAAAAAAAAAAGAAAGAAAAAGAAAAAACATGCACACAAAAAATAAACAGATTTCAAACCAAAGTGTAAATGATAAGGTACAAGACAGGACCAGGTGTAGCCCTGCAACAAGAGTTCTCGTGCAAAAACAAAACCAACCCTGACAGTCTGCATAATAAACTGCCGGGCTGGATTTTGTTTAAAAACAACAACAACAAAAACCACATACTGACACAGAGCAGGTTCCTACAAACACATGGGCATGTGCATTCACACACACACACACACACACACACACACTATGATACACAAACAGGTGTGCACACGCACACACACACACATGCACACAGGCGCGCACACACACACGTGCATGCACACACGCACTCACATGGTTCCACACACACTCACACTCCCTTGCACACAAGTGCGCACATGGACAAACACACACACACACACACAATGTGCGTGCACACACACAACCCCCCCCCCACTTCCCCCCCCGCCCACACACACACTCACATACCTACACACACACACCTACATACACACACACAGTTACACACCTACACACACACACACACCTACATACACACACACAGTCACACACCTACACACACACGTACACACATAACACCCCAACAAATCCACACCCCCACACACACTCAAGAGACCATTTCCACTTTTTCTTCACACCCCCTTTATTTGTATTTGTATTTCTTTTTATCACAACAGATTTCTCTGTGTGAAATTCAGGCCGCTCTCCCCAGGGAGAGCGCGTCGCTACACTACAGCGCCACCATTTTTTTTTTCACCTGCGTGCAGTTTCGTTTGTTTTTCCTATCGAAGTGGATTTTTCTACAGAATTTTGCCAGGAACAACCCTTTTATTGCCATGGGTACTTTTACGTGCATGCTGCACACGGGACCTCGGTTTATCGTCTCATCCAAATGACTAGCATCCAGACCACCATTCAAGGTCTAGTGAGGGGGGGGGGGGGGGGGGGGGAGAAAATATCGGCAGCTGAGCCGTGATTCGAACCCACACGCTCAGATTCTCTCGCTTCCTAGGCGGACGTGTTACCTCTAGGCCATCACTCCACTTCTTTCAGTTGTGGTCCCTCCCAAAGGCTCAGGGTTTGCCCGCTGAGCTCACTCAAAAAGTGTTGTCAAACATAAAAAATAAAAATTAAAAAAAATTAACACTTCACTTCACATCCATCTCCTCACAAAACTCCCTCCTCTCCAAACACCTTTCTGTTATTATTATTATTATTATTATTATTTATTAACACCTTTTTTTTTTTTTTTTTTTTTTTTTTTTTTTTTAACACCTTCCTGTTGCAAGCGGAAAAAAAAGAAGCCTACATCAAAGACCTTGCCCCAGACCTTTTGCAACAAAAAAGAATGGTTTGACAATAAAATAAATAAATTATAACATAATTATTATTTTAAAAATAATAATAATAATAATTAATAAAAGAGAGACATACGTCCTCTTTTCGTTTATATGTCAGTACTCCAACTTTGACCAGAGTTCATAATTTGATCCAGAAATTAAATGGGCTTGAAACTGAATGCTGATTTTATTTTTTTATTATTGTTTTTTCATTTCTCAATTTTTTTTTTTTTTTTTTTTTTTTTTATACTGTGTCTTCCTCACCTCCATGAAACAGTATCATAAATATGATATTTTGACTCCCCCCCCCCCTCCCGGCTACCCCCCTCCCTCTTCAACAAGTTTAATTTCATGATGGCTGTTGTGAGGATTTGCTATCAATTGTTGACTTTTTGGGATGATCTTTATACTTTGTTTTCTTTGTTAGTTTGTCTTCAGCTCTGTTGTTGTTGTTGTTGTTTTGTTGTCCTTATTTCTAAACACATAATCATGAGGTAACATTAATTCTGATTATACTCAGTAACAAACAAACAAAAAAATCATTAAAAAAAAAAACAACAAAAACAAACAAAACTGCACACAGACACACAGAGAGAATAAAAAACAACAAACAAACAAACCAACCAACAAACAAAACAAAAAAAACCCAGACTTCCGGCAGAGGCTGTTGAAATAAATCTAATCTGCTGTCATCAGCTATCCATTTCTCCAAGGAATCATCATCCCCCACACACACCTTCTGCCTGCCCTCAATACACAGACAAAAAGACACACACACACAAAAAAAAAAAAAAATTATGAAAGATCAAAATGCACAATAATAATGAAGGATCAATGATATATACATATATATATTTTTTTAAACTTGAACAGATGTACGTGAATGTGTAAGTATGCGAGTATGTAAATAATATATGCATGTGTGTATTCATGTGCACTTATGTGCCTGCAGTAATAATGTTTAACATGACTGTGTAATGGGTGTTTTATATAATCACGTATAGAAAACTAGAGGAAATGTGTTCATACATAAGATATCCCATGTGTGAGTTGTGTTCTTTCCACATTACGTTAGCTAAGCAAAGTGTCCATAACTCTATGCTGATGCTAGGTATAATGTCTATTATATGTTATAAAACTGCACTGTTACACATGATGAAAATGTGTCCACCTTGACCAAATTGATAGAATATATTATAAGTATAATGACTTATGATGACGATGTTATTGTTAATGTACACTGTATTCATTTTTTTTCTTTCTTTGTTTTTCCCCTTTCTTTTCCATCTACTCTGAGTTGTTATAATGAATTCATATACAAAATAAAACGGTGGTCGACCCAAGAAAGTCCGGGGAAAAAACAACAACACACTCTCCCTCCCTCCACCCATGAAACCTTCACACCACTGATGCAGAGTGGTCATCTTCCTCCTCTTCTTCTTCTTCGTTTTTCGGCTGCGACTCAAAACATTCACATATGGGCTTTTACATGTATTCATGATCATTTTTAACCCCCCTCCTCATGTAGGCAGTCATATTCCATTTTCGGGTGGAGTAGAGCGGGCATTCTTCTTCTTCTTCTGCGTTCGTGGGCTGCAACTCCCACGTTCACTCGTATGCACACGAGTGGGCTTTTAAGTGTATGACCGTTTTTACCCTGCCATGTAGGCAGCCATACTCCGTTTTCAGGGGTGGAGCGGGCATAACCTGAACGTTTCCCACCTTCCTGCCCGGCAGACCATGAGGACCATCACCCAAACCTACAACTTTCCAAACTTGTATTTAAAAAAAATGGTAAAACACCAACTTGCTGGCACTTTTAAGCGCGTTGGGTTACGCTGCTGGTCAGGCATCTGCTTGGCAGATGTGGTGTAGCGTATATGGATTTGTCCGAACGCAGTGACACCTCCTTGAGCTACTGAAACTGAAACTGAAACTGGCACTAACCGATGAAATGGCAAGCGTTCTGAAACAAACAACAAACTTGTACAAAAAGTAAACAACAAACAACAACGACGCAACTTGTCAGCACCAACAATACAATGACAGTGTTCTGAAACAAACAAACAAGCAAACAAAACGTAACGTAAACATGTTCAACATGACTGTCATCTAACCAGTTCTTGCTTCTTTTTTTGTTGTTGAGAAACTGTTGCAGTATAGGACACTAATCATGCAGGTATTTTCGAGTGAGTGGGGATGTAACTTGGGCAAGACACTCTCCACTATAATCAAATTCTAGCCCAAAGAGTCGGAACAGCAATTGCCTCCTCTGCTGTTAATAATAATAATAATAATAATGGATACTTATATAGCACACTGTCCAGAAATCTGCTCTAGGTGCTTTACAAAACAGCTTTTGTTAACATAAAACATTACATCTATGTTACTTACGCACACCAAAATGTGACTACACACACACACACACACACACACTACATACATACATTTTAACATACATGTGTATCTAACAGCTACCCTTACACATACGCACTGTTCTGATGGTCATAGTCGGACACGACTATCATATATATATATATATATAGATAGATAGATAGATAGATAGATAGATTTCTTTTTTTTTTTTTTTTTTTTTTTCAAATCTTTACAACATTCTCCAACAGCTGATACTCTCCTGGGCATGATACCTTGCCTCTTGCATTACCCAGTAAGAAAACACTCATTTATTATTGTTAAGAAAACACTCTCATTTTTTATTACTATTAAGAAAACACTCTCATTTTTTTATTATTATTATCATTACTACCTTTTTTATATTATAATTATCTATTTATTTATGTATTTATTTATTTATTTATTTACTTATTTATGTACGCTTATAGCTGACTTAATCAAGTTTTTGCGCCTCATACATATTAGTAGTAGTGGTAGTAGTTTTGTTTTGTTTTTGTTTTTGTGGGGGGGGGGGGGGGGGGTTGTTGTTTTTTTTATGCATTTATCTATCATTTATTCACCTTTTTTTCTCTCTCAAGGCCTGACTAAGCGCGTTGGGTTATGCTGCTGGTCAGGCATCTGCTTGGCAGATGTGGTGTAGCGTATATGGATTTGTCCGAACGCAGTGACGCCTCCTTGAGCTACTGAAACTGAAACTCGCAGCTTTTATCTTTGCCCCGTCTTACGAATCCTGCTGATCCATTCTCTCCTTGTCCACATCCCCCCAGTTTTCTTTGATGAATATATATATCATCATCATCATCATCATCATCACAAATGTCAAGTAATGATAACCATGTAAAGATTAGCCCATATCAGCTTTCATCGATGCGTCCGCTTCAGGACAGTAAACTCACTTCACCATCAGTTTCCCATATATCCTAACCTGATATTGTTTCTTGTCTGAACCGATTCATACAGTCTAAGTTTCATAGATATATCTCAGTATCTAAGTCCACACACACACACACACACACACACACACACACACAGAGAAAGAGTCTGATTTAAGTTTTGTTTAAAAAATAAACAAAAAAAACATAACAATATAACATATTTCTAATGAAAAACTAACAACTATAACAGCGAACCAACTGGACTATTTAACAAGGAGTTGAAAAAGTCATACATTAGCAATGGACTGCTGAAGATCGTCAACACACACACACACACACTTTCACTCACTCGTATGCGTACACAGTAATTCCCCCCCCCCCACTCGATTTTTTTCCTTCCCTCGTCTAATATAGACGTTAAACTAAAGAACGAACGAACAACACAGAGTCTCTCACTAACATGTTGAGACAGATCTCCCCTCACTCATTCCACAGAAGAAATCATGCTTAACCTTATTCTATTTAAAACATCCATCAACAAACTATTCACATCAACACGGGGGGGAAAAAAAACGTCATATACTTTGTAAACAACAAAGCTGGACAAGAGAGAGAGAGAGAAAAAACAAAAAAAAAACACACACATGACATTGTGAAACAATAGGTAAAGGCCATTACTGATGGACACCAAACCTAAATATACACACACACTTTTAATGACACCATGTTAACTACATATTTTCAACACACACACAAATACAAAAACAACAACAACAACAAACATGCAACATGTTTAATCATTCTACAACAACCACCAATTTTCGCCACAAGAAAACACACACTCCATAGGGTTGGTTCTACCACAATTACATATCCTCAACATGAAAACACACACACTTTGAAGGGTTGCGATACAATTACATATCCTCAACATGAAAACACACACACTTTGAAGGGTTGCGATACAATTACATATCCTCAACATGAAAACACACACACTTTGAAGGGTTGTGATACAATCACATATTCTCCACATAAAAACACACACACTTTGAAGGGTTTACCACAGTTACATGTTCTCAACATGAAAACGCAAACACTTTAAAGGGTTGTGATACACTACAATAACATAATCATTCTCAACATTAAAACACAAACATTATGAAGGGTTCTGATACAATCACCTTTTCTAAACATGAAAACACACACACACACTCTCTCTCTCTCTGTGAAGAATTCTACTATAAGTTATATTTTATTCTCAACATGAAAACACACACTCTGTGTGTGTGTGTGTGTGTGTGTGTGTGTGTGTGTGAAGAATTCTACTATAACAGTTACATATTATTCTCAACATGAAAACTCTGTGTGTGTGTGTGTGTGTGTGTGTGTGTGTGTGTGTGTGTGTGAAGAGTTCTACAATAACAGTTACATATTATTCTCAACATGAAAACACTCTCTCTCTCTTTCTCTTTCTCTCTCTGAAGAATTCTACTATAACAGTTCCCCCCCCCCCTTTTTTTTTCCACACAATCTCACTGTCTTGTTGACGTAAAGTCACCTCTGGCAGCACAAGAGTTAATTTTCCCCTGTCTTTCCCACACAATCTCACTGTCTTGTTGACTTAAAAGTAACCTATGGCAGCACAAGAGTTAATTTTCCCCGATCTTTTCCAAACAATCTAACTGTCTTGTTGACTTAAAAGTAACCTATGGCAGCGCAAGAGTTAATTTTCCCCCATCTTTTCCAAACAATCTGTCTTGTTGACTTAAAAGTAACCAATGGCAGCACAAGAGTTAATTTTCCGCTATCTTTTCCAAACAATCTCACTGTCTTCTTGACTTAAAAGTAACCTATGGCAGCACAAGAGTTAATTTCCCCCTATCTTTTCCAAACAACCTAACTGTCTTGTTGACTTAAAAGTCACCTATGGCAGCACAAGAGTTAATTTTCCCCCATCTTTTCCAAACAATCTAACTGTCTTGTTGACTTAAAAGTAACCTATGGCAGCGCAAGAGTTAATTTTCCCCCATCTTTTCCTAACAATCTCACTGTCTTGTTGACTTCAAGTCACCTATGGCAGCAAAAGAGTTAATTTTCCCCAATCTTTTCCACACACTCACTGCTGCACTCTCCACTTTCACAACAATGTATCTTCAACAAACCACGTCAGAAACAGCCTGTGCGTAAACGTTTTGTGGGGACTCTGTTCCTTGAATGACAGTTCGCTTTCCCTCCCCACCTGCAGTCACTGTCGTCCACAGAACAGGAAAACAGTTCAGATTTGTGTGCTTTGTCATCAGCAATGCTCTACCGTCGTCCTCCATAAAAGTGTGGACGATCAATACACTTACTTTTAAACCCTGCAACCCAGTCGTGTCTCGCACTTTTAATTTTTTTTTTTTTTTTTTTTTTTTTTTTTTCAAACATACAAGCAACCTGAGTGTGTGCAAGCTGTATCTCTGTTCCAGACTTAAAAAGTTGCAGGCAACCTGAGCCTGTTGTAAAGCTATCACTTACCCTAACTATATCATGTCACAAAACAAAACACACACAAAAAAAAAAACTTGTAAAAAAAAAAAAAATAAAATAAAATATCTGAAGCGTCTTACAATAAAATTTAAAAAAAACTATATAAACACAGCAAATCTTGCAGGTAAATGAGGCACACAGCTTCAATCTTTTAACGCTGCATCAAAACCTGAAACCTTTCACACATGAATGAGAACCATAACTCCAAAAAGTGGTTACCCACTGCCCAGAGGGTCAAATAATCAACAACAACAAAACTTTTGCTCTTAACTAAAGACACTCAACTTCAATGACACTTTGAAATTGCACTTAGCACTGAGACAAATGCAAAAACCTGATTAAGACTTGGTTATATAATTGTTTATCACATGGAAAACCGGGCAGTACATTCACAACTTCACTCCTCTGCACAGAGGTACAAAATCCAGGAACCTTTCACTCTTACACAATACACACCTTTATTCCATTTCCTAAGATACCTTGAACTTAACCTCCATACAGAGGGTGAAGTCCAGAAACACTGCATTCTTAATTAAACAGCACATATAACTTCAATCCATTTTCAAAGATAACTCGAACTCACCCTCCGTACAGAGGTACAAACCCAGAAACCTTTCACTTTTAAACGATGCTCAACTTCATTCAAAAGATACACTTTGAACTTTCCTCGCATACAGAGATACAAAAGCAGAAACTGCCATATAACATGATACATACACATGATAAATAAACTGTTTACAACAGTAAAGTTGGGCAGTCCATTAACAACATCAACCCCTCCATGACACAGGTAAAAACCTTGAAACTCGTGTAGATTGTCACATGGTGACCCGGGCAGTCCATTAACACTTACCCTCCTTACACTAGTTACAGCAGTACAAATCCAGACTTCTTCCAATAAACTTGACTTACAATTGTTTATCACCGGGAAAAAATGGACAGCCCATTAAAAACCCACCCTCTGTACAAAGGTACAAATCCAAAAGCTTCCACAAAACTTGACTCATGATTATCACCAGGTAAAATGGACAGCCCATTAAAAACCCACCCTCTGTACAAAGGTACAAATCCAAAAGCTTCCACAAAACTTGACTCATGATTATCACCAGGTAAAATGGACAGCCCATTAAAATAATAAAAACCCACCCTCTGTACAAAGGTACAAATCCAAAAGCTTCCACAAAACTTGACTCATGATTATCACCTGGTAAAATGGACAGCCCATTAAAAACCCACCCTCTGTACAAAGGTACAAATCCAAAAGATTCCACAAAACCTGACTCATGATTATCACCTGGTAAAATGGACAGCCCATTAAAAACCCACCCTCTGTACACAAAGGTACAAATCCAAAAGCTTCCACAAAACTTGACTCATGATTATCACCAGGTAAAATGGACAGCCCATTAAAAACCCACCCTCTGTACACAAAGGTACAAATCCAAAAGCTTCCACAAAACTTGACTCATGATTATCACCAGGTAAAATGGACAGCCCATTACAAAACCCACCCTCTGTACAAAGGTACAAATCCAGAAGATTCCACAAAACCTGACTTATGATTATCACCAGGTAAAATGGACAGCCCATTAAAAACCCACCCTCTGTACAAAGGTACAAATCCAGAAGCTTCCACAAAACTTGTATTGTTTATTGCAAAGAAAGCTGAAGAGCCCATCAAAAACTTACACTCTGTACAGAGGTACGAACCAGAAGCTGCCCAAGAATTTGAGTATCACACGGAGAACTGGGTACCCCATCTAAAACTATACTGGGTAACAGACAAAAACTTCCCACTAAAACTTTATCACACACACACAAAGCTGGGTAGCCCATGAAAAACCTCACCTTTGCACAGAGAAACAAATGCGCATACGTCCTATTGTATACACTGACTGATCAATGACTCCACAGAATGCTGCGTCCTTCCGTATAAACTGACCGATCACTGACGTCACAGAATGCTATGTCCTGCAGTGCAAACTGACCAATTACTGACGTCACAGAAAGCTGTCCTGCTGTATAAACTGACTGATCACTGGCGTCACAGAAGGTTATGTCCTTCCGTATAAACTGACCGATCACTGACGTCACAGAATGCTATGTCCTGCAGTGCAAACTGACCAATTACTGACGTCACAGAAAGCTGTCCTGCTGTATAAACTGACTGATCACTGGCGTCACAGAAGGTTATGTCCTTCCGTATAAACTGACCAATCACTGACGTCACATAATGCTATGTCCTGCAGTGCAAACTGACCAATTACTGACGTCACAGAAAGCTGTCCTGCTGTATAAACTGACTGATCACTGGCGTCACAGAAGGTTATGTCCTTCCGTATAAACTGACCAATCACTGACAGTACAGAAGGTAATGCTTTACAGAATAAACTGACCAATCACTGACATTACAGAAAGCTACGTCCCTCAGTATAAATTGACCAATCACTGATATAACAGAAAGCTATGTCCTACAGTATAAACTGACCAATCACTGACGTCACAGAAGGCTACGTCCTTCAGTATAAACTGACCAATCACAGAAGGTACGTCCTACAGTATAAACTGACCAATCACAGAAGGTACGTCCTTCAGTATAAACTGACCAATCACAGAAGGTATGTTCTACAGTATAAACTGACCATTCACAAAAGGTTCCTCCTACAGTATAAACTGACCAATCACAGAACATTAGATACATCCTACAGTATAAACTGATCACAGAAGGTACCTCCACAAAAGGTATGTCCTACAGTATAAACTGACCCATCACAGAAGGTACCTCCTACAGCATAAACTGACCAATCACAGAAGGTTCGTCCTACAGTATAAACTGACCGATCACAGAACGCGTGTCCTGTGGTATATACAAGACTAACCGTTCACTGACGGCACAGAACGCTGGGCCAGGCCATGACACCATCCCTCCCCCTACTCCTCCCAACCCCCCACACCCCACCCCCCTCACCCCTCTCGTGGTCAGGCTGCGCCGGGACAGCGTGAGCACACGGCGCCGGCCGGCAGCGTCTTACCTGACAAGAGGCGTGGGTAGCCTGCGTCCTGCGGCGGGTGCTGCACAGTCTGTGCCGGTCCCGCCTCCATCTGGCTCATCCCCACCCCCGCACTCACCACCCCGCTGCCGTACTCGTCCTTCACCAGCCGACCTGGGGGACCTGGAGGTCAAGGTCATAACATGGGGGGCATCAGGGTCGTGGCGCACCGTGTGAAGGTGAAAGGGGGGGGGCGGGGAGGAGGCTTGGGGGGGGTGTGGGGGTGGGGGTTGTTTCCAGGACAGCGAGGCAAGACAGACAAGCGGACCATGCTTTTGTGTGGATTTTTTGGATTGGAGAGAGACAGCAGGTGGTTACAGGGTCAGCAGGTAGACGTAGAGGCACACGTTCACTTCACACAGTTAAGTCTCACCTGACTTTGGGTACAGAGGGAAGCACGACCGGGAAAAAAAAAAAAAAAAAAAAAAAACGGAGTCAGCAGCAGAGTTAGTCAACAGGTGTACAGGTTATCTGACAGTGTGACAAGAGTTAGTTCACAACTGGTTACAACAAGAGTCAGCTCTGGAGTGAGTCAACAGTAGTGAAGATCTGCTTATCAAGAGAATGAGTTGAAGTGAGAAAGTTGCAGTTTCAACCAAGTCTCAGGGTTAGCACTTTCAGGGTTAGCTGACAGTATGACGGAGTTAGTTACACAAAGGAAAACAACGGGCTGTATAAATGGTTTTTTTCCCTGTCCATCTGCGTCTACAGGGAAGGTGTTGCGGGAAGATGAAACCTGCCATCTGCGACAAGACGACAGGCCTGGAATACTGTCATTCTATGGGCATGGAATGGGTCTGAAAATCCACCAATACACCTCCGGCGTTGCCCTCCTCTGAAGCCAGATTACTTGGCATTGTGGGTTCTCAGGGCTGGCTGGTTGACTGGCATTCTTGTCAGGTAACCAAACCACTTCATGCGGCAGTGGTCGTCCTGGCTGATAGGTGCAGGCACCGACCATTTTTCTGATGTCGTCGTTTATGACTCCGTCTCTTCTGGTTCTGCAAGCTGCTCACTGGAGACATCTCATCTCACATGTAAGTTTCATGTTCAAGGGTTCTGTTTGGAGTCCAGGCCGGGCACTGACAGGTCAGGGTGGGAACGAAGACTGTGTTGATCGGTCTGGCTTTGGTTTCCATAGGTATGCCTCGGGCGCTTCAGGTGAGGTGCAAGTTAGTTCATACGTGATTGAGTGAATGAGGCAAATCGGGAGAGAGAAAAAGAACCACTAGTGACAGAGCAAAGTCATGAGCTAGTCCACAACTTCCAGTTAGTCAGCAGGGAGACTGAGTTAGTGACAGAAAGACGGACAACCAGATACACTCATCAGAGTTAATCATGATAGGAGTTAACAGTTTCAGAGTCAGGTTGGAGAGCACTGGTATTAGTCACAGGCACAGGCTTGAGAAAGTTAGCCGCAGAATGATGTAACTGGAGGGCTACCTCAAAAGAGTGACTGAGATGGTTAAAACAATTCAACAGTCGCATATATGTAATTGTAGGCTACCACAACAGAGTTGACTGAGACAGAGACGGTTGGTTATAAGAGTTCCACAGTCACAGAGTTCAACTTGCAGCTGACAAGTTACAGAGCCAGAGTTAGATCGGGTCAGCTCAGTTACAGAGTTAGCTGCATGCTTCATGAGCAAAAAAAAAAAATACAGAGCTCAGTGTTTCAACACAAATATAATTAGGTCGCACAGCTGACTGTAAGCCTTGTGTTGCAAGAAAAACAGTTCCATGTCCCAACCAATGAATCACAAGAGTTAAATCATCAAACAATCTAACAATCACAGCACTGAAATCACAGAATCCGAGCAATGAAAGAGTTGCCAAATCAAACCAGGGATCACGCCTTGTTTGTTACACATGAACACCGAGGCAACAAACACAAAGACTTAAGCAGTTAGTGCTGCTTCAAACCTGGTTTGCTTTTTTTTTATTAATCCATCAGTTCAACAGGTGCAGCAGATAACCTCTGTGCTCAGGAGGGTGTGTTAACTCTCTTCTCCATACCGAAGCCATCAGAGACACTGCAGGAAGAAACAGAGGAGGGGGAGTGTGGGGGGCCCAGGGGGGTGGGAGCGGAGTGGGGTGGGGGGGGTGGGGGGAGGAATTTTCACTTGCTTTTCCCTGCTTTTTTGTAAAAAGTTTTGATGTGAAAAGTGTTCCAGTGTGTGTGTGTGTGTGTGTGTGTGTGTGTGTGTGTGTGTGTGTAAGTGCATGCACACACGTGTGTGCAACTGAGTATGTGAGTCTACATCAGTACATGAGTGTGTGTCCGTGTGTGCACATACATGACTGTGTGTGTGTGTGAGAGAGAGAGAGAGTGTGCACAAGCGTATGAACATGTATCAATGAACGTGTAAAACCACCAAAGTAGATCAAAGGACTGTAACACTGAAGAATGTGTGTCTACAGTGGGGTGGAAGCCAAAAGGGTGGATCAAAGGACTGTATCACTGAAGAATGTGTGTCTAAAGTGGGGTGGAAGCCAAGAGGGTGGATCAAAGGACTTTAACACTGAAGAATATGTGTGTAAAGTGGGGTGGAAGCCAAGAGGGTGGATCAAAGGACTGCATCACTGAAGAATCTGTGTCTACACTGGGGTGGAAGCAAAGAGGGTGGATCAAAGGACTGTATCACTGAAGAATGTGTGTCTACAGTGGGGTGGAAGCAAAGAGGGTGGATCAAAGGACTTTATCACTGAAGAATCTGTGTCTACACTGGGGTGGAAGCCAAGAGGGTGGATCAAAGGACTGTATCACTGAAGAATGTGTGTCTACAGTGGGGTGGAAGCCAAGAAGGTGGATCAAAGGACTGTATCACTGAAGAATGTGTGTCTACACTGGGGTGGAAGCCAAGAGGGTGGATCAAAGGACTGTATCACTGAAGTATGTGTGTGTAAAGTCGGGTGGAAGCCAAAAGGGTGGATCAAAGGACTTTATCACTGAAGAGTCTGTGTCTACACTGGGGTGGAAGCCAAGAGGGTGGATCAAAGGACTTTATCACTGAAGAGTCTGTGTCTAAAGTGGGGTGGAAGCCAAAAGGGTGGATCAAAGGACTTTACCACTGACGAGTCTGTGTCTACAGTGGGGTGGAAGCCAAGAGGGTGGATCAAAGGACTGTATCACTGAAGAATGTGTGTCTACAGTGGGGTGGAAGCCAACAGGGTGGATCAAAGGACTGTATCACTGAAGAGTGTGTGTCTACAGTGGGGTGGAAGCCAAGAGGGTGGATCAAAGGACTGTATCACTGAAGAATGTGTGTCTACAGTGGGGTGGAAGCCAAGAGGGTGGATCAAAGGACTTTATCACTGAAGAGTCTGTGTCTACAGTGGGGTGGAAGCCAAGAGGGTGGATCAAAGGACTGTATCACTGAAGTATGTGTGTTTAAAGTCGGGTGGAAGCCAAAAGGGTAGATCAAAGGACTTTATCACTGAAGAGTCTGTGTCTACAGTGGGGTGGAAGCCAAAAGGGTGGATCAAAGGACTTTATCACTGAAGAATGTGTGTCTACACTGGGGTGGAAGCCAAGAGGGTGGATCAAAGGACTTTATCACTGAAGAGTCTGTGTCCACACTGGGGTGGAAGCCAAGAGGGTGGATCAAAGGACTGTAACACTGAAGAATGTGTTTCTACAGTGGGGTGGAAGTAAAGAGGGTAGATCAAAGGACTTTAACACTGAAGAGTCTGTGTCTAAAGTGGGGTGGAAGCCAAGAGGGTGGATCAAAGGACTTTATCACTGAAGAGTCTGTGTCTAAAGTGGGGTGGAAGCCAAGAGGGTGGATCAAAGGACTGTAACACTGAAGAATGTGTGTCTACAGTGGGGTGGAAGCCAAGAGGCAGAAGAGTGGGGCGTGAGGTGGGGTGGGGGAGGGTGTTTGTGTGTGTGTGTGGAGGGGGTGGGGGTGGGGGGGTGAGGAGTATGGGGCGCCACTTCTTTCTTTTATAAATCCATGTGTTGTTGTTTTTTTTAAGGGCACTCAATCACTGAGAGATGCTTTTTGAACTGTCAGTAGGTCGTAAACCCACCCCCAGTTTTACCAGAGGCTGAAATATGGGATCTATCTATCTCTCACTCACTCACTCTCTCTCTCTCACACACACACATACACACACACACGGCGCTCATGCACAGACACACACACACCACTGGCTAATCTCAGCCAAGTCCCCACACCCATGCACGCACCCACCACACCCCTCCACCCACTAGCCTGACACCCCCCTGTCACCAGAACGGCCACCTCCTTCACCTCACACAGTTTTGTACCCAGCTGGTAGCAGTGGACTTTACCACCAGACTGTAAATCACACCTTCCTGCCGACAGCAAGCCCTTCAATTTTCCAGGGTAAATCATGTACCTACCCTCCATGAAACGTCCGCAACAGGAGATCTGATGGAATGGTCGCACAACCAATTTGACAAATATATCCCCAGGCTTTCATAACAGTTTGGGGGGGGGGGGGGGGGGGGGGGGGGGGGGGGGGGGGAGAGAAGACAGAGGGGCAAAGAGAGAGAGAGGGGGGATGTGTGGGGGGGGGAGGGGGAACAGGAAGAGAGAGGGGGAGAGAGAAAACAGCAAACAAGAGACAGCAAGAGAGTCAAAGAGACAGGGGGAAAGAGAGAGGGGTGGGGGGTGGGGGGCAGGAGAGAGAGAGAGAGAGAGACAGAGAGAGACAGAGACAGAGACAGAGAGAACGAGGCAGACAGCGAACAACAACAAACAACAAAAACAACAACAAAAACCAGCAAGAGTGTCGCTGAAAAAGACTGACAGACAGACAAAAAGAGAAAGAAAAAGAGAGACACAGAGACAGACACAGACAAAGACAGGGCAAAAGAGACAGGGGGAAAGAGAGAGAGGGGGGCAGGAGAGAGACAGAGAGAGAGAGAGAGAAAACAAGGCAGGCAGTGAACAAAAAACAAAACAAAGAAAACAGCAAGAGTGTCACTGAAAAAGACAGACAGACAGACAGACAGACAGATACAAAGAGAAAGAGAGACACAGAGACAGACACACACACAAAGACAGGGCGAAAGAGACAGACAAAAGACAAAACCACACACACAAGAGAGACACAGAGAGAGAAACCCTGAAAAAAAAAAAACCAAAAAAAAAACAGGTGTGGAATTCCAAGAAGCCTGCCCAGCTTGCTGCAAGGTAAAACGACAAGAGTACAGCCAGAACAACCCCCTTCACCCACACCATCAACCACACACACACACACATACACGAGCCATGGCCTGCCTTCTTTCAAGCTACAACTTACCTCCACACAGTTAACTGCCTGCCACAGGGCAAAGAGACCGCCTTCTTCCCATTATTCAGACTCATTTACCATAGTCCACTCATTACTAAAGAGGCCGCCTTCTTCCCATTATTCAGACTCCTTAATCATAGTCCACTCATTACTAAAGAGACCGCCTTCTTCCCATTATTCAGACTCCTTAATCATAGTCCACTCATTACTAAAGAGACCGCCTTCTTCCCATTATTCAGACTCATTTACCATAGTCCACTCATTACTAAAGAGACTGCCTTCTTCCCATTATTCAGACTCCTTAATCATAGTCCACTCATTACTAAAGAGACCGCCTTCTTCCCATTATTCAGACTCCTTAATCATAGTCCACTCATTACTAAAGAGACCACCTTCTTCCCATTATTCAGACTCCTTAATCATAGTCCACTCATTACTAAAGAGACCGCCTTCTTCCCATTATTCAGACTCATTTACCATAGTCCACTCATTACTAAAGAGACCGCCTTCTTCCCATTATTCAGACTCCTTAATCATAGTCCACTCATTACTAAAGAGACCGCCTTCTTCCCATTATTCAGACTCCTTAATCATAGTCCATTCATTACTAAAGAGACCGCCTTCTTCCCATTATTCAGACTCCTTAATCATAGTCCACTCATTACTAAAGAGACCGCCTTCTTCCCATTATTCAGACTCATTTACCATAGTCCACTCATTACTAAAGAGACCGCCTTCTTCCCATTATTCAGACTCCTTAATCATAGTCCACTCATTACTAAAGAGACCGCCTTCTTCCCATTATTCAGACACCTTAATCATAGTCCATTCATTATTAAAAGAGACCACTTTCTTCCTATCCTTCAGACTAACCATAAACCATTCATAACTAAAGAGACCACCTTCTTCCCATTATTCAGACTCACTGATCATGATCCATTCATGACTAAAGAGCCCACCTTCTTCCCAAACTTCAGACCCCGTTAATCACAGTTCTTCCCATTCAGATTTTCATTCTTCAAAACCCCTTTACAGCCCAACCACAACCACTGCAAGGTGAACCAGACATATACGTACCTACGCATTTCACATAACTGAAAATGGAGTACCAACCCTGGACCCACAAACTGAACAGGGCCATTTCATCTGTGTTCCCCACCCCCTTTTTTTTCTTTTTTCTTTTCTTTTTTCTTTTTTTTTCCCCCTCAAACATAGCCTTTCACTTGAACCATGTTCATTCAAACTATTGTTGCAGCACAACAGAATGTCTGCCAGACCAGGATCAGCTGATCAGATGCTTGGATGGACCACACAGTCCAGAAAACTAAACAGAAATGCTTGTTGAAGGCCCGCCTGCCCACTGCACAAATAATAATAATACTAATGCAAAGAATAAATAAATAAATAAATATATTAAAAAAATAAATAAAAAAATTGGCACGTAACAAAAAAAAGTTCAGATGGAGTTTGTTCCATTTATGTATTATTTGTTTGTTTGTTTTTTGTTTTGTTTTGTTTTTTCAAAAGTTGAACCTGAAAATCTCATACAAAAAAAAACAAAAAAAAAAGCAAATATTCATAAACAATACAGACATATCTCTACATATATATACAATATGACCACTGCACATTTTAGAACCAACACAAGGTAGGGAAGATGATCACGACACTTACAAACCACACAGCTACAAGTAGCTCGACACATTCACCATCACAGGACAACTGGGTCAAATAGGACATTCACCACCAAAGAACTGGGTCAAACAGGACATTCACCACCAAAGAACTGGGTCAAACAGGACACTCATCACCACAGAACAACTGGGCCAAATAGGACATCCACCACCACAGAACAACTGGGTCAAACATTCTTTGCGCCAAACAGGACATTCACCACCACGAAACAACTAGGCCAAACAGGACATTCACCACCACGAAACAACTAGGCCAAATAGGACATTCACCACCACTGGACAACTAGGTCAAACAGGACAGCATGCAGCACCAGCCCAGAGGGACAAGTAGGGAAGAAAAAAAAAAGAAAAAAAAAAAAGAAAAGAAAAAAAAACAACAACAAAGGAACAAAGCAGCATGTCTTTTGTCTTTAGCCACGAAACAAAGGGGGGTGGGGGGGGTCAAAAAGGACAGCCAGTACCAGCATAGGACAAGTTGGTCAGCTTTTTCCAGGACAGCGATGTCCAGTCATCTGCACGTGCAACACCACCACTAAAAAATATCCATACCCCCAGGAAAAAAAAAAAAAAAATTTAAATGCATCTCCACAACACCAACTGTCGCCAAGGCTTCAAGTTCAACCAGAACATGTGTCATAACTTCTTTCTTTTTAAATATGAAAATAAAATAAGACAAAACAAAATAAAATAAAATAAGAGTCCAGAACTACTTCTTTCTTTTCAAATTATAACATCAAATAAAGTTCAGAACTATTGTAAGCAGAAAAAAGCAAATAAAACTACAAGTTAATAAGAGCTATTGGAAACAGAAACAAATCAAAGAAAAATTTCAAAATCAAAACATTTTTAATTAATTTTCTTTTCTCTACGGTGGGTACATCCATAAGGCATTAGGTACCAAAAACAGCCTTCAGAAAGTTTGTTTTTTTTTTCCCTGTCTAAAGACTTAAAACCCAACTTACATCCTCCACTGTAAATAATATCAGAATGGACGTCTCGGTTATTTATTTACCACATTTGCTGAATATAGGCAAGAAACAGGAAGAGTTTTGTCACTTAAATGTCACAAGAATTTACACTTCATTTCATTAGCAAGGCTGTCGTTAGACTGTTGGATCTTGTTGTATATGTAAAAAAAAATTTTTTTTAAATGAAGAAAAACACAGAAAGAAGCATTCTCTCATAGAGCAGAAACTGCCACTACAATTGCGTAACATGGATCCCAAGATTCTGCAAACACAGAGACATTTTACACAAACTTGCCACAGACATGGAAGCCGGTGGTATGGGCGAGGGGGAGGGGGAGGGAGCAGAAACGGGAGATCACCATGAAAGCAGGGCAACTAGACTGACTCTAGAAAGGCCACCAAATCTTGAGATATATTTTCTGTATTTCAATAGTATAGAACGGCATCCACCCTCAGATTCTCTCACTTCCTAGGTGGACGCGTTGTCTCTAGGCCATCACTCCACATTTAGGGGAAGACCAGAAGGTTTTGTCGTCATCTTTGTGAAATAAATATTTGGAGAAGGTTATGAAGACCCTGTTGTAATATTCAAATAATACTGGATTTGTTCTGCAGATGTTCTACATTTCTAGACAATATTTTTAGAACAACCCATACATGTTCTGTCATATTATGAGGAGGTGATTTCTTTTAATTGCAAAATAAGGAACTAAACTGAAGTATTCTAGCATTTGGAGTTAGAAAAGAGGCTTACACATTGGTCGCCTTAAACTGATACATTTTTCTTTTTTTCTTTCTTTTAAAACACCATGCTCAGAATAATTTCACGAGTCTACATGACAACACATACTGAAAGTCACCTGCTGTGATGTGTTCCATGTCTGAGAAAAACACAGTAACAATGGAGTGTTTCATCAAACTATGGATCGAACCATTTCAGAAGACAAACAAAGTCTTTGCTGCACATATATATACATCATCAGTTAACGGCTAGCTCTCACAGTGACCTCTCTTTCCACAGTCCCCCTTTCGCTCGCTTCCACACCTCCTCTTCTTCTTCTTCTTCTTCGTTCATGGGCTGCAACTCTCACGTTCACTCGTATGCACACGAGTGGGCTTTTACGTGTATGACCGTTTTTACCCCGCCATGTAGGCAGCCATACTCCGTTTTTGGGGGTGTGCATGCTGGGTATGTTCTTGTTTCCATAACCCACCGAACGCTGACATGGATTACAGGATCTTTAACGTGCGTATTTGATCTTCTGTTTGCATATACACACGAAAGGGGTTCAGGCACTAGCAGGTCTGCACATATGTCGACCTGGGAGATCGTAAAAATCTCCACTCTTCACCCACCAGGCGCCGTCACCGTGATTCGAACCCGGGACCCTCAGATTGATAGTCCAACGCTTTAACCACTCGGCTATTGCGCCCGTCACTTCCACACCAATGGTCAGTTTGTGTCAAACATCCAGTGTTGTCACAGAGAGCTGCGGTTGATTCCCCCCAACGTGGTAACATTTAGGAGAGTCTGGACACACTACTTCGCCTAACGAAGGGAAGACCCGAACTTTTGACCTCCCACTTTCCAACCACTCACTTTCCAATCCACTCATAAAAAAAAAAAGAAAAAAAAGTAATAACATTAACAAACCTCACTTTAAGTGGAAAACGTATTTAAAATAACAAACAAATGAAGACTTCAAGATGTATCCTTTTAAGCATTGTACAAAAAAACATAAAACGGGACGTCAGGAGACGACAGAAAGAGCAGCACTGTTGAGTCAAGTACAAAGAAGAAAAGCAATACAACACAAGTCATTTCTTCAGGACACATTTCCCCCTAACAGACTGTACATATGTAGATCCACACCTAACCTCTTCTCCTGCATTTCTGAGCCATAGCCATGACAGTGACAGTATGTCAATCTGCCATTACTGCCATGCCAAATGCAGGGGTCGTCTCAAGGCCGCATCTAATCCCTCCCTAAATAAATCCTAAACTTCTATTCCTACACAACCCAACATCCATAGTTATCAACGACCTCTTCTCTTGCATTTCTGAGCCATAGCCATGACAGTGACAGTATGTCAATCTGCCATTACTGCCAAGCCAAATGCAGGGGTCGTCTCAAGGCCGCATCTAAACCCTCCCTGAATAAATCCTAAACTTCTATTCCTACACAACCCGACATCCATAGTTATCAAGGCTAATTCCCTCTTTCGCGGCTTCCCATGAAGAACGGATCTGTGAACAGGATTTCAAGATACAGAGTACAGGAATCCAACAGACGATCACAACAATAACCAACTGTCCAAACAATTCATTCCTGTTGTACTGAGAGAAGCTGTAAGTGAGAAAAGGAAAACCAGCTCCTTTGCTTATCTGACACTTAACAACAAAGAAAAAAGAAAAAAAAAAGAAGGAATTATAAGTACAAAAACATATCAACAAATTAATATAGAAAAAGTATTTCACAATCCAAAGATTTTGAATGATGAAGGACCTTGTGAACAATATATAAAAAAAAAAAATTTGCATCTGCTATTTGGTCCTTTTTTCCACATATGTATACACGTGCATTTGTGCCCACATACACAAGCACACACACTTGCACAAACACAGCCACTTCACAAGTAAAACCTGAAGCACGTTCCACCCAATCTGAAAAACATCTCACCCGATGCTACTGAAAACGTCTGTCTGGCTACAGCTTAGTTTTCTTTCAAGACTCCAATCCACATTTCACAGACAGCGATCAAAATGCTTCCCCACAGTGTAATACGAAGTCTGTACGGTTAACAAACAGAAATGGACAATTATTCTGGTTGCAGAGCACATGTACTGCGGTTGCGAACAAAACAAACAACAAAACACACAAAAAAGAAAACATTCTACAGCACATAAAAGAACCCCCCCCCCCGGCCCCCCCCTCCAATCCCCCCTCCCCCAAACAAATCAAAACTTTTAATTTCTCTGCTGCCAGGAGCTGCTTTTTCGCTGAATCTTTCCGTTTTGTCTGCGATGACATGATCACAAGTCCAGGAGCCAACACCTGAGGTGGAGATATGGCCACACCTGATGTGGCTCTTCTTCATGTCGCTGGGTTCAGGCTCCGATCAGCTTGGTTGCAGGTGTTCTAGACTTTCTGTCACTCGTTTCTTCTTCTTCTTCTTCTTCTCGTTGCTGGTGCAATGCATGCTGAACTGGGAGAACCGTCACTACTTTTTTGCTGCAGTCTTTTTCTCAAAACTGACCATCCCTCTGACCAAAATGTGACTTCAAACACCTTCCCCACCTACCCAAACTTATGCTTTCCTGTTACACATATAAAGCAGATGTACTGTTATTCTTTTACAATCTGCACCCAACCAGTTCTTACTTCCCAACCTTCCAAAGCCTATGTTTTCCTGCTCAACATATATACAAAACACCATACATCCACATGTAAACCTGCTTGCCATGAACAACAACAAAAAAAAATGGTTTTCTGAAATCATTCATCTGCATCACACTTTAATTTCTTTCACACTACCGGTATAGCAGACTGTTAACCCTAAACCTTCCTCTCCTTGACAAGAGGCACACACATCCTTCTAGCAGCTGATGACATCATAAGGGGGTTAAAAGGGAGGAGGACGAGAAGGAAGAGAAGGAACAGAGAGGAGAGGGCGAAGGAGAAAAAAGAAAAAAACAAAAAAAGAAAAAACCCAGAAGTCATCAACATTTTCTATGAGACAACCATCAAACCAACTCCAGTAAACCTGTCTGTCCCCAGCCCAGATGCTCCGGCACTGCCCATTCATGCACGCTGATGCCAGAATGAGATGAACAGGATTCCAATGATTACTTCATCACACCAACAGAGATCATGTGGGGGGAAAAGAAAACAACAGGTGGGGGACGGGATTGGGGGGGCGGGGGGTGGGGGTAGGGGTGGGAGGTGAGGAAACGACACCCACCCACACACAAAACTTTTGCCAACAAAAAAAAAAACAACACCACAATATTGTGCCACCTAAAAATATTTTTCACAAAATCGCACTTATAAAGACGGGCCCTTGACAGCGACACGAGAAAACGCCGCCGTACGAGTGAAGATCCTTCAGGTTTTCACTTCGTATCTTCAACTAGTTCAAGCTCCAGACCCACTATGCAGTCCTGTCAGTCTACAACCTATGTCCTGTCATACAGTTCTAAGCCTCCACTCACTGACACACATTGCTTACCTGCATGCTGTAGAGTCAGTCCAGATAAATCTGCCCACATATAAAAAAGATTTTTTTTTTTCAAAAATGACAAAATGGACAAAACCTTTGATGAAAACAGAGTAATAAACGCAAAAAAAAAACCCACCAAAAAAACAAAAAAAAGAATACAAATATAAAGTGTGAAAACAAAATAAACAAAGCAAGAAAACACACACCTGAATTGTGAAAACAAACCAAAAATCCAACAACAAACAGTGGAGTGATGGCCTTGAGGTAACGTGTCCACCTAGGAAGCAAGAGAATCTGAGCGCCTTGGTTCTAATCACGGCTCAGCCGCCGATAATCTCTCCCCCTCCACTGAATCATGAGTGGTTGTCTGGATGCTAGCCATTCAGAAGAGATGATAAACCGAAGTCCCGTGTGCAGCATGCACTTAGCGCATACAAAAGAACCCACAGCAACAAAAGGGTTGTTCCTGGCAAAATTCTGAAGGAAAATCCACTTTGATAAGAAAAACAAATAAAATTGCATCCAGGACATTTTTTTTTTTAAATGGGTGGCGCTATAGTGTAGCGACACGCTCTCCCTGGGGAGAGCAGCACGAACTTCACACAAAGAAATCTGCTGTGATACAAAGAAATACAAATTCAAATACAAATTCAAATCGTAAGTGTGAAAACAAACAAACAAACAATGCCAGAAAATAAAATCCTGAAGCGTGAAAACAAAAACAGAAATAAATTTGCAAGATAATAAGCATCTTCCATTTGAAAACTAACAAATAAAACTAAGGGAAATCAAACACACAGAAATTGAGAAACTTTTACTTCTATGACAATGCTAAGAAGAACCAAAAATAGGGGGGAAAGGGAAAGAAATTAAGTTCTTGGCATAAAACAGAAAGAATAAGGAAGAGACAGAAAAGAAAAAAAAAGAGATCTAACAAAGGAAACGAAACAACATACAGATACGCATTCATTCACTCAGCCACACCCACACACCTACACACTGACCACAAGCACACACAAACAAGCTTTCACACAAAAAGCTAAAACTAGCATGCGCGCGCACACACACACACACACACACACAACACAAAGATGACCAGAAACAACAAAAGAACATGGACACACACACACAGACACACACACACACACAGTGCCGAACATACCAATGCCAGGCGACACCACCCGTTCATAATGATAGGGATTGACACACACACTGTCCGCCTTGAGGTCAAAGGCATACTGACAGTACTTGACATGTTTCAGTTCGTTCTTGTGCAGGTCGGGCCATCGCCAGATGCGGGAATAGATGACGTGTGGGAAGCCTTTGCGCCCTGCCACCTGTGGAGAGAGAGAGAGAGAGAGATGTCCAGGTCATTTGCAGTCCAACAAGCTCACCTGTCCATTCGTAGCAAAGTGACAGAATGTTTGACGCTCCCCCCTCTTCCCCCACCAGCCCCTCCTTTGTCTCCAACCCTACCACCCGCATACTGACCTGCTGATGTCTGTCCACAACACCCCATCCCTGCAAACCCACTATACAGACTCCCTTTCAAGTTCTCTCTAACCCTTCCCCTCTCCAACCACCAACCAATCCACACACACACACATGCAAACACACACACACACACATATCACTTCATCAAATCATAGAACATTTAATTAAAAGTCCAGTTGGTATCTACCTTTGATTATGTTTTTGTTAAAATGACTATGCTTAATCCCGTTACAGGAATGTTTGAAATACTTACACTTCACCCTCAATTCAATTTGATCATGCTTAATCCTGTTACAGGAATGTTTGAAAACAGTTATACTTTACCCTCTGTTCAGTCTTTCATAGTTCTTCCTACTCTAACCTCTGATCCAGAAAAAGAGACCTAAAAAAAAAAAAGTGGCAGTCATCCCACCACCTC
>NC_134910.1:21532148-21547148 GCF_041734735.1 Babylonia areolata | reverse complement strand
CATACAAGAATACGATACAGTAGATATACGCAGCGTTTTATTATTACTTTTAACAACCATCTCACTCTCTTTGTGTCTGTGTTTGTCCATATCTTCTTTGTTATCATGTTGATACTATTATTGCAACATTTATCAAGCAAAAAAAAAAATTTTTTTTTTAATTTTTTTTTTTTTTTTATAATAAGGATGCAAACATCATTGAAAACAAAGGCTTGTCTTTATCTTGATAGCATATTTTGTTTACATACAAACACACACACACACACACACAGCCCCCCCCCCCACCCCTCCCCACACACACAGAGCCCCCCCCCCACATCCCCCCCCCCCCCCGCACACACACACGCACACACACACACACACAGAGCCCCCCCCCCACCCCCCCCACCCCACACACACACACAGCCCACTCACACACACACACACAGCACACACACACACACAGCACACACACACACAGCCCACACCCCCACCCCTCCCCACACACACACGCGCACACACACACACACACACACACACACACACACACACAGCCCACTCATCCTGACCAACGACAGCCAATCTCGGGGAAGAGTGATGGCAGGAGAAAATTGAAAATAAAAGTGGAAAAAAAAAAAAAAAAAGGCGTAGGCGAGTGGTAACCATGACCTTAGCCATCCAGGCATCACTAACTCACATTGTTTCCAAATGACAGGTTTCAATTTCACACACACACACACACACACGCACACACACACACGCACACACACTCACATACATGCCCACACTAGCTCACAATCACCTGCGCACTCTTGAAGTATGCACACACGCTTGCATGAAAATTGAAATGCTCAGATATGCTCTCATGAAATGCTCACAAGTCACATATTTATAAATGCTGTATACATGTATAAGCCACGCATGCATGCTCATACGCACATAGTCTCTCTCTCTCTCTCTTTCAAACACACACACACACACACACACTCAAACCACTCCCCTATCTTCAAGCCCCCCCACCCACCCCCCACACCCCTCCGCACTCCACCCCAAAAATTCTTCCACCCTTTCCTCATCTTCCTGGTCTTTTCAAGCCCCACCCTCACCCCCACCACTTTCTCTCTCAGGAGGGGGGCGGGGGGGGGGGGGAGAATCTGATCAATCTGGGTAAATCTCCATGGAGAACTGAAAAAAAAAAAAGTGGAAAGAAGGTACCAAACAAGGACTATATTGATCCCTTCCAAAGACTGCTTCTCCTTGAGGGGGGAGTTGGGGGAGGGTGGGAGGGGGGGGCGGGGCTTGGGGGGAACCTGGGAGGACTGGATAGTATAGGGGGCAGGAGGGGAGAGGTTAGAGGGGCGAGGAGGGGGAGGGGGAGACACTGACTGAAGCCCAGATTGGTACAGGCATGTGTGGTCCCCCTTCTACCAACCAAAGTGGGGTTTTTTTTTTCTGAAAAGAGAGGGATGGGCACATCAGTGGAAGGGAGGGGAGGGGAGGGAGGGAGGGAGGAAGAGGAGAGGGGCATGGACTATCACTAAGAGAGAGAGAGAGAGAGAGAGAGAGAGAGAGAGAGCAAGAACTGGGAACTTTTATTTGCACAAGGCCAACACGCGTAAGGAGTTAGCCCCCCCACCCCCGGAAAATAAGAGGCAAGGACAGAAAATTATAACCAGTCATGATTTTCTTTTCTTTTTCTTTTATAGATATATATATATATACAAACAACAGAATATATATAAATTATATAGTTCATTCAAAATGTTGTTCAGCTAACAGTTCTTCACACATTTTTAAACCTGCTAACTAAGCTACATGTTGCTACATCAGTTATACTCTGCTAAAAAAAAAAAATTTAAAAAAAAAAAAAGGAGAGAGAAAGAGAGAATGTTCATTATTTTCCCCAAAAAGCTGTATTTCTTTCATTGTCAAAAATTGTTAAAAATGCAAGTGGAATTACAGAGCATTTTGTTACAAGTATCAATCATAGCTGTCAGCTGAGAATTTCGACTGTCCACCTCTTCATACTTATCTAGCACAATACAAGAACAACCCTGATAATAGTGATATGAAACAAAGAACTGGCATACATCATTCATGAAGCAGTATTTGAAAGCACTGTCATTTCTGTATGGAGTATATGATAAACTTGATGTCATTCTCTTCCTTTATACAAAACAAATTGTATAAACATGTGATGCATTGCTAATGCAAAAAAACAAAAAAAGACTTTCATCTGCTTCACCACTCAGAATGAAGAGGGCACATTTCACTGTTCCTGTTCTGTTTTTAATGTACTTGCTTCCTACGTATACTTCAGTAACACCCATCAAAATAAGACGTTGAAACTTCGAAGATGTCTTCCATGAAATACGTACAGGATTTATATATTTCTATCAACTATCGAGCTTCTTATGCTGAAAAATAAAATTATTGCTTACACACCTTGAAAATGAACAGTTTTCAGCCAGACAGAAATTGACCTGAGAAATCTGATGCTAACATATGGTGTACAGCTTGCAGCAAAACACACACACACACACACACACATATAAATAGATCTTCCTGGTTTTGTTTTTTTAATTAATAACGATACAAAAAACACAGGCAACAAAATCTAACTTTGCAATAGATCTTCCTTGTTTTGTTTAGTTTTTACATTAATAACCACACACACAAAAAACATGCAACAAACTCAGTGTGAGATGATCCTACACCTGACAGTAAAAAACAAGAAAAAAACCCCTAAGCAAACTATGAGTATGACTCATGCCGCAAGTACACATACACCAATATTCTCATGAAGAAAAAAAAAATTCTGCAGTATCATTATATACAGCAATGGCGAGATCAGAAGAACAAGAACACAGACTGCTGAAACTTGGGCAACATTCTCAACAGAATGGTGTTCCAACGTCAGCCCACGACAGGGTATCCATCACTTTTAAACCACCAAAAGCTGTCAAAATTAGAAATCTCTCATCAACACTTAATTGCACTCAACAGTTCAGTTAATCAAGATTCTTATCAAGGAGGTTCTCCAAGACAAACACTGAAATGTATAGCTGTTGCAGGCACCTACTGTAGGATAATGCCATGTACCAGTTTCTGTTTCGAGATGTGAAGAGAATACAGAATACTTTATTATCTCCACCAAAGACTGAAAGATAAATTAAACGCATAAACAATATTTGAAAATCACAGTCTTGCACTGTATTACACAGAAGACATATAAAAAAAAATAAATAAATAAAAGCATGAACGAAAAGTTATTCCCACATACCATATTTGAATAATCACAGTCACATACAGTTATAGAAATGATAAAAGCTTGAATGTTGACTTTAATTGTTTAACTCTCTCCATACGAACGGCGAAAGAGACGACGTTAGCAGCTTTTCACGCCAATTACCATCATCAAAATATTGTAAGCGGAAGGCTCTTATACTGAAGAGGTGAATGTTGACAAAGAACACCACAAAGGTTGGGTCATTCAGACACCCACTGGACATCCGAGAGATCTGTGCAGAGGAGAAGAGAGGCCTGGCCGTACTGAGTGAGTTAAAGTAAAAGTCCCACATACAATAATCAAATGACAGTCACACAATTGCAATAATCACAGTGGGCATACAAAATACTGACGCTAACTTTGAGGAAACCACCACACATACACTTGTCTCAGCCATACAGCCATGCACATGCAAAATTCACAGCCAAAGGCATAAAACATTATAGTTTTATAAATACTACATGTGTATAATTCAACACGGACATTATGTGTTGTTGTTGTTTTTTTAAGTGTGTGGACTGATCCATACATGCTACACCGTATCTGCTGTTTACAATAATCATCATCATCATCATCATCATCATCATCATAGTACTCATAATCACAGTAATCATAATCATAACAACAACATATGTATAATTATTATAGTTATAATTCCTTAACAGCCATAATACAATAGCAATAATAATGACAATGATAACAATCAACATAATTATAATGATTACATAATTATATTAATAATAACAGTAATAACAAAAAGTCAGCAGATCCTGACCTCCGCATTAACCCCCATGCACTGATCCACACTTCATGCACCCAATCATCACACGGTTTGGCACGCAGCGTATATAACAGCCTACCTCCCTTTCTTTTTCATCATTAAATTCAAATATGTCATCCAAGCTGCTGCAAAGTGAAAGTAAAACTGTAAGATGCATTAAAAAAAAAACAAAAAAAAAAAAAAAAAAACGTAAGCCTCTTCGTCTCTCTCCTCCCCCTCCAAAACAGGCTCTGTACAAGTCACCACCTTGCCTTCCGACCTCAAAGGAACCGTCTGCTCTTTTGCGACAAGCCCGTAACCAGTGATCTTTCGTTCTCCCATTTCCCCCCCCCGACAGGTCCTTTGAACCGTCCGCTCCTTCATCCCCCAGCTCCCCAAAGCAGTTCCTCTGATGACCGGGTGCTATCGCTTTCCTGACTGCCAAACTTTTTAATTCTCTATCGACCTAACAGCTCCTACACTTCGGCACTGATCGATACCACTGTACTGTGGCACCAGAAGGCAATGGGGGGGTGCGGGGGGGGGAAGGGGGGGGGGGGGGGGGCGAGCTTCCGTGTTTTGTTGGGCATCAGCTGTCCCAACAGAATTTTTTTTAAATGTGAAATATGTAATCACTGATGCATGCATCGTAGGTGTTTGCTGGACACAGCATGCAGTCCCCACTCGTGCCTGAGGACATTTGAGTTGGAACCTATTCTGTGGTCAGTGTGGACAGATGTTCTCGCCAGACAACCAGTGGACAGATGTTCTCACAGGACAACCAACACCGCAACAGTCAGATCTCACAGGACAACCAGCGGTCAGATCTCACAGGACAACCAGTGGTCAGATCTTCTCACAGGACAACCAGTGGACAGATGTTCTCACAGGACAACCAGTGGACAGATGTTCTCACAGGACAACCAACAGTCAGATCTTCTCACAGGACAACCAGTGGTTAGATCTTCTCACAGGACAACCAGTGGTCAGATGTTCTCACAGGACAACCAGTGGTCAGATCTTCTCACAGGACAACCAGCAGACAGATGTTCTCACAGGACAACCAGTGGACAGATGTTCTCACAGGACAACCAGTGGACAGATCTTCTCACAGGACAACCAGTGGACAGATGTTCTCACAGGACAACCAGTGGACAGATGTTCTCACAGGACAGCCAGTGGACAGATGTTCTCACAGGACAACCAGCAGTGAGATATTCTTGCAGGACAACCATTAATTTCAGCTGTGTTATGGACACTGACTCTGAATTTCAGATTGTAGTTACCAGCACAGCTCAGAGGTTACTAACTCTCGACTGTTGGCCACCGTTCTTTCTCTGTCTCTGGACCTTGCAATTGGAATGAACTTCCTCTTTCGCTTCGTCAAGTCTCCACACTCAGCTCTATTGTTTAACCAGGCACTTCTGATGATATCAAACCAAAAACAAAAGAACTTTACCAACTTTTATAACAGAATTCAAATAATAATAATTGTTAAAATCAATTGCTAGTCTCCCTTCCACAAAAGTGTATAAAAAACACTGTTAAATTAAAAAAAAATTCAAAAGGGTGTGTGTGTGTGGGGGGGGGGGGCAGTTGGAAGGGGGGGACTTAATTATCTAATATTACAGTGGACTGCAAAGACATATAACTCAGGACTACTACAATTACTACTGCTGCTACTGACTACTACTACTACTACGGCTACTACTACACACACACACACACACACACATTCTTCCCACTTTTTTCTCCCAGATCTTCCACATTTCCGAAAAGGAAATAGTTGACTAATTTTCCCAAGTGCTGTTGTACGTGTTTTTAACCAATTGACATGAATCAAGCTTTCCCCAATCGAATATGAAAAAAAAAAAAGCAAAATGTCACAAGTTCTTTTGTTAGATAATGCCACAAAAAAACACAAAAACAAACAAACAAAAAAGCATTACGCACAGAATACCACTACGTAAATTTTACATTTTGCATTCCTGCCTCAGTTAAAGTCCACTGAACTTCAAGCAGAAGGTAATAAATTATATGCACACCGACTCGTCCAAGGTTCAAACCCTGGATCTTTCAAATCCTTAGTGCATGCTATACATGTACAGTCCTGAACAATGTAGTTCTATTCAAAGACTGAACGGAGTACACACAAAAAACAACAACACTGATTGTGATGGAAAAGAATGTAAAGAAATGTTTCTCAAAGTATAGGCACCAACCATCTTGTGTTGTTCTGCACCAGTGCTAGCACTTCCTAGCTTTATACAAACAGCAATTCTATTCTGACAATCAAAAAAAACAAAACATAACTTACGTAGTATTCTTCTTCTTCTGCGTTTGTGGGCTGCAACTCCCACGTTCACTCGTGTGTACACGAGAGGGCTTTTACGTGTATGACCGTTTTTACTCTGCCGTGTAGGCAGCCATACTCCGTTTTCGGGAGTGTGCATGCTGGGTATGTTCTTGTTTCCATAACCCACCAAACGCTGACATGGATTACAGGATCTTTAACGTGCATATTTGATCTTCTGCTTGCATATACACACGAAGGGGGTTCTGGCACTAGTAGGTCTGCACATATGTTGACCTCGGAGATCAGAAAAATCTCCACCCTTTAATCACCAGGCGCTGTCACCGAGATTCGAACCCAGGACCCTCAGACTGAAAGTCCAACGCTTTAACCACTCGGCTATTGTGCCCGTCACTTACATAGTATGAACTATAACATTTACACAAGCAGAGTTCAATCTCTATACACAAAAAAAAAAGGAAAAATAAAAAATAAATCAGAAACCAGAAGAAGACAAGAATTGCATAAGAAAAATCATCACTCCACTGTAGTTCACATTAAAAGTGGGGAAAAAAAAGGAAAACGCTACTTTATCATGCATTTTGCATGCATATCCCCCCCCCCCCGGCCCCCCCAATCACACACACACATATGCAGACTGACCCCCACACACCCCCCCAATCCCCCAACGCCCCTTTTCCTCCGACTCTCAGTCAAGAAATCAAGAATGCAGTTCAGCATGAACAAGACAGGTGGAGGGTTGGAAGACCAGGGGAGTGTTTATAATAATAATAATAATAATGTACATTTATATAGTGCCCTTTCTCACTAAGAGCTCAGGGCGCTTTACATGAAAGAAAAATATTACAAGTAACATAAAACATTCATGGCCACTCTTTCTCAAAAAACCCTCCCCCACTCACGCTCTCCCTTTCCCACTCTACATACATCCAAAGTGAGCTGACATGGGTGGTGTTGGAGAACAAGGAAGCTGAGAGTACTTAGATAGGTTTTTTAAAAGATGAGTCTTTAGTGATGAGTGAAAAGCAAAAATAGAATCAGATGCACGGATATGATGAGGAAGGTTGTTCCAGTTGTGAGGAGCAGCAAAGAAGAAAGAACGTTCACCATAGGTTCTTGTATAGAGGGGGGTAAGCACATGAATGGGTGAAGAAAAGCAGTTCAATACAAATCCTCTCTAGTCTTAGTTAAACATGTAAATGCTCTCTCTTAAAATAAGTCCCCCTCTAAAATTTATTCAGTGTGTGTGTGTGTGTGTGTGGTGTGTGTGCCTGCACGATCAATTCAAGCCTTTCATTTCCAAACACGGATACATCTGCGTTGTAGGGGTAGCTCTACATTATCAACAGTCCAGCTGGTTATGCATATATATATATAACATATACATGTTTACGTCCTTGCAAAATAATGGTGACTGCCTTGATACGTGTTTGAAGCAAGTTTCCGCTCAATTTTGATGCAGTTTTTTGTTGTTGTTGCTGTTTCTTCATTTTGTAAAGTGATCAGTTGTTAAGCAAGTCAACATGGGTGCCAGGATATACAGCAAAGAAGAGATGGTTAGAATTTTGATTTGTTTGATGCTACACACAACATCAACAATAACACTAACAGCTATGAAAACATAACAGAAAACCAAAGTAATGTTTTTGTAGATCAAATGAACAGAATTCGGATATCCTGATGATGATTACAAAATTTATACAAAATACATCGACAATATGACAGTGGAGGAAAATAACACGACTGCATTTGGTAGTTGTGATGTCTAATATATTTGCAAATATTTAAGCACCATTTCCACCCATGAAATACACAGACATGAATTTTCTGCTCTTTTCTTTTTTCCCTTTTTTTTCTTCTTTTTAAAAAATATTTTGTTTTTTTTGTTGTTGATTGGTTTGTTTGTTTTCTAAAAAATGCAATCATCGTCCCCTGGTTGGGAGTTAACTCATCCTGTCAACACTGAACATATGATAAATATGTTCTCTATTCATCTTCCTTCAAAAAAAACCCATACAGCCTTACATAGTTTTATGCATTAAGTGATTTTTTTTGTTACTTATAGGTTGGTGATGTTTTAGTAAAAATGACAAATACTTCCAGAAGTCAATGGGTTAATTACAGAAAAAAAATAATCTACATATCATGGGAGGGAGGTGTGTGTGTGTGTGTTGGGGGGGTGGGGGTGGGGGTGAGGGGGGGGGGCATACAAGAATATGCACTATACCAATTAGTCTTAATAAATAAATAAACATGTATGGGAGGGAGGGGTGTGTGTGTGTGGGGGGGGGGGGGGGGGGGCATACAAGAATATGCGCTATACCAATTAGTCTTAATAAATAAATAAACATGCATCTGTTCAAACAATGTGCTAAAAAAAACAAAAAAACATTTAATTTCATTTTCATTGTAAATTTGCTAAAACATTTGCAGAGTATGCTAAATCTGCTTCCTTTTTTTTTTTTTTTTTTTTTTTTAAAGCTGGTGGGGAGGGATGTGTGGGGTGAGAGGACAGATGCATGACTAACACAAAACCCAAGGCGGAACATTTTATGATGTCAGGCACTAGTTGAGAATTTGACTGACCATGTTATGTTATCAATGTAAGGATAACCTCAAAGCATATCTTGTGTAGCTGAACTTAAATCATCAAAGATAATTGAGCCTATTCTTTAAAATTCCCATGTATATCACTATATGATTCTATCAATTTTACAATAATGCTAATATGAGCAAAACAGAGCTAGTTGATTATAGAGATCATATTAAAAAAATTAAATTAAATTTAAAAAAAACAAAAAACCCCGAACCTTTTCAAACAACTTATACATCATTTCATGTTCAATTCTTTCTTTATTCAGGCCTTAATATAAAATTTTCAAAAATGAAAGTGGAAAAATGGGCAAACTGAAAACCAATGAATAAAAACAATACACTGGAACAGCAACAATGACTGCAACTAATAAAACAACTAATAAAAACACTTAACTTATCCCAATAAAACCTTTTACTAAACAAAAGTATTTCTACTGTTTGTTAAAAAAAAAAAAAAAAATCTTACACTAGTATAATTCTGAAACATGGAATATCTTCTCTGTATATTTAAAGTTAACTTTTTTTTTTAAATGTAATAATGGATGATTCACATGCTTACAGACTCAGAACATTATTGTACTGCTATTTTAATCATGATTATGTAAGCCTTTATTTCCATAAAATCACTGACTTTAAAAATCAAGACCAAACATTCTGGAAAAATTACAAAACGCTGAATTCAAAATGCAATCTTTCCATTGCATCAGTGTCATATTCTTGGATGCCAGTAATATAAAGAGATAGACTTCTGTAGTTATAACAGTAGGCTATTTCATAACACTAATCACATCACTACATGGGTTTTATGGGATACTATATCCACTCAATATTTCATACTTTCAGTTTCATTCAAACAAGACTGTTGTTTCTAAAATGCTTAACGATAATGATGACTAATACCCCCCAAAAAAAATCATATAAAGATGCACGCAAACATATTTCAAAGGAAAAGCATAAATACAAAAAGCATCTTGTCAGTAACAATTCAAAATATCGCCTAAGTTCCTACACGGCATGTTCCCATCCACACGCAGCGGCACACGTCAAACGGTAGCTTCAGCGGTAACTCTTTATCTTTTAAATAAGTCGAACAAGTAGACCCGACGTTGATCAATCGACTTTGTACTCTGAGGTCAATGGAGTATAAGAGGACCAACAAATTTCCGTTGTTTACGTCGTTATAAAACGCTTTGAAAAGTTTAAAAAGGCAAGAAACACATCAAAGTTCTTCACTGGTGCCAGAGAGTCTGGGGAAGCTCAGTTTCTACGCCGATTCGTCACCATGCATTTTGAAACAGTTTACTTCAAAAAGTACACCTTCTCCAAGCGTCATTATCATACACACCACAATAATATCATTTCCCAAAACTGTGCTAGCAACAAACTTACCGTTATCTGCTTTGTTGTTGCAATTACATGGCAATTACCACAAGCGTGCGATCCCCGAAGACGAGCAAATCAAAATAAACCTGTGCGCATGTCTCTAAGTATAAATTTCCGGTCCATCCCAAGTAGCCTCCCCTGTCATGGACTAGGTTGACCCGTTTTGACTGACCTAAATCCTCACCTCAGCAACCGATAGTCTTTTTGCAGCCAGTGGTGTCCAAATAAACAAAATGCACAAGCGCCGGTTTGGTCAAAATACAGCTCAAAAGTCCGACCGGAACAGCATGCACCAGCTAAGTACAGTCTGGCGACGGTTGTTTACGTGCTAGCGGCGTCAAAGTAGGTTAGTAGGGTACCACAATCGATCGCGACCAAAACCCAAGTAAATTACGTACCGACTTTGTCCGGCTAAGGTCAAGGCTAAAATTAGAATCAGTCCAGGTCGGTACCAAAATCGATAGGTCTGACTACTAAAGGATGCCGGGGAAGAGTTGGGAATAGTAGTGATAGTCGGAGGAGACTGAAATTGCATCGTTGGAGCGGCGGCCTCTTTGGTAGCGACATGGTGATTTCACGGCCATGTCTTTTCGCGCTGTTGCATAGTCGATTCGGCTTGGAAAATAACACACTAAGTTCCAAAGCACGTGTACGACACAAAACAAACATGCTACACTTGGGGCTTGCTTGTTAAATAAAATTACGATACGCATGTTTTGAGATATATACATGTAGGTATAAGGTTATCGGGGGGGGGGGGGGGGGGGGGGGACTGTATCAGTGAGGCCTCAGTACATATGACTTGGGGAAAATGGAGTTCAGGAAGACGCCGATCGAGAGAGAGGGAGGGTGATAAGATAAGAATAACTTTATTATCTCCAACTGGAGAAATTTGGTCAGGTGCATTATCACAACATAGACAAGTAAACAACATGGGGACCATAACTATAAAAGCCAACAACAGCCCCAACAAATATTACGAAGATACAAATATAAAAAATATCACATACATCGTTTCATACATACATCCACACACTGCAGGTAATAACTAGTATTCTTAATGTAAAAACAGAAAGAATTAAGAAACATTATTTGAATATAATTATAAACATTGTGTGAGTTAGTGTGTGTTGAAGCCGGATAAAAGACACAAATACCAGTTCGTTATTGTATGTAAAAGACTGAAAGTTGCCTCCACCTGTCCACATATCGGCGGCCTACCCCCAAAACTGGACAGTATAATCAGCGATCAATTTAACTAGTCAGCGTGCAGGTACTCATGCAGCGGCACAAACTTGAACGGATATACACACGTCAAGTTAGACATATTTAATATGTAACCATTCATATGAACTTTTTTTTTTACTTTCCCGACGGTGTGTATTCAAGTGTCCACTACCACTCAGGCTGACCCATAGCCGTCCACTCTGTCGTCAGTCTCCCGGGCTGACAACTGACCTTCCCGGGCCACTATATAGTGCATCAGTGGTACCATTCCTCAGTCTCTCGTTAATTCAACCGCCGCTCCGAGTCAGTGAACCGGGTGTTCAAGTTATTTACTATGCACGGCTGACCGAACCAACACAACCGACTCTCCGAGGCTTTTTTTTGTCACAAAAACAAAAGTTTTGTTTTGTTTTTGGTGGGGTTTTTTGTGTTTTTGTTTGTTTGTTTGTTTTCTTCTTTTTTTTTGTACAGTTTTTGGACCTATACCCATCAGTGTAGGAATATAGGCGGCTACAGCGCGCTTGCAACTGTTCAGTAGCATTTCTACTGACCGGCCGTAAGTCATTGAAGTTTGAATATGTTTGTCTAGTAATTAGTTCAGCACTAAGGCCAAGTGCGCCACCTGAACACTGACAATCACACAGACTCAGTGACCATACACACACACACACACACACACTGACACACACACACACACACACACACTGACACACACACACACTCACACAAGCACACACACACACACGCACGCACCGGCACGCACGCACGTACCTGAAACACACACTGACACCGCCGGACTCACACACACACACACACTGACGCACGCACACACACACACACACACACACTGACACACACAAACACACACACACACACACACACACACACTGACGGACAAACACACACTGACAAACACACACACACACACACAACGGCGACACACACTGAGTGGGCACTGACACAATCAATGTGACGCAAACACACACACGCACGCAACTGAGCACGCAGACACTCATCAGTGGCACAACTTGATTTCACGTCGCACACACACACTGACGCACGCACACACGCGCACACACACACACACACACACACACACACACTGGCGCGCGCGGCCATGCTGGCTATTAAATTTCAATGATAGATCGAACTCAGCTGCGATGACCGACCGCGATTTCAAATCACAATTAATAAAGACTCAGTGATCAGTTGTAGTATACGCTGCATGCGGCCGCGCGGTTGATCAGTAAAGTTCACTGACACTGGTAAGATATACCTAATTAATTTAGATGTTTTGGCCCGCCGGTCGAAGGCTGAACGGCACTGAACTAGCAACTAAAATCGAATCGCAAAATGATTTACTGTCAGTTCCGTCAATTAGCCTGTTTCACCGATTACTGGATGAGTGGGAAAACCGGGCACGTGTTTGTCAGGGGTAGAACAAGTTGAAACAACACTGAGGCAGACACCGGGCTAATGAGATGTTTACAATATTGGATTAGCTGATAAATATAGTTATACTGAGGACTGACTGCACGACTGATTGCATTGATAGAGGAAAGCAGATCGACCAGTGACCTTTCGAACATGCACAGTCTATGGCTTTATCAGATGGATTGTATGGGCTATATTCCCACCACCTGGATGATTATGACACTCGCACGCATGCACGAACACACACACACACACACACACACCGTCTGACAATCACACGCAATCACTGACACACACACTCACACGCGCGGGCGGCATATGCAAACCGTCACACGCAGTCACACACACACACACACACACACACACACACACACACACACACACACACACACACACAGTACACACACACACACATGATTTAGCGGCCTACTCGGATCTGTCGTTTTAACAGGAGAAATCGGTTTAAACAAATACCTTATAAAACTGGTCTCATTTTGGAGTCGGACAAAACTTCAAAACTGGCACAGCTAGTATTGGCCAAGTGTGCAACAAACGTGGCAATAGTAATAATGATTTAAAAAAAAATAATAATCAGTCATTGTAACTACTACTGCCGCCGGCGCCGCATAGTGTTCAAAGAAAAACAGCTGCAGACAACAACTGTGATTTGAACGGCAACCGCAAAAAACTGACAACTATATATAACATAATTACCAGCAATAATCACCGCGCTCGTGTGCTCACAAACTGACACTATAGTGTACACCAACAACACACAATTTGACATTGACACCCGGCGCGGCGCGCGCACGCACTATATATACGCACGCCGGTACGCCGGAACGCACGTACATACAGTATGGCGGACGCGTGTATTGTTTTATCTTTCACTGTTTTCATGTGTGTTTTTTTTCTAAATTCACAAAAAAAAGTAAGCTATAACTTTCCACTTAACAAAAGAAAAAAATGAAAGAAAATGCGAACGGAGAGGAGGGGTCAGTAGGCTAAGGGGACTGGATCGAGAGTGATGAACCTTTGGCAGTTCACAGTTACACCCCCTGCCCCCGCCACCCCTACCCCCACCCCCACTGAATGAATTTTCGCCTGTCATGAAGAAGAAAAGGTCGCAATCACATTAATGTCTGTTACGAATTAAAGTTTCATCTCTCTCCAATGATTTGTTTCCACGGAAATAAGTCCAAACCTCATTGAGTGGCTGGGCAGAGGGTGGGAAAGAAAGAAAGAAAGAAAAAAAAAAAACAGTAAAAAGAAATACTGGAGCGGGAATGACTTTGACCTTTACCCGAGAATTTTAGAATACAGAATACCATGGGTATAGCTGGTGAATAAAGGATGAAAGCGGAAAGGTTCTGTCAAAGAAAATGATCCTCTTCGGTGATAATGGTTATCAAAGTTAACCTTTTCACGGTTGTAATCAGTTTCAGTCGAGGCCTGGGCTTCTCGCCGGCGGACTTCAAAGCACCACTCAGAGTTTAATGAGTCACTGATCGATTCTGTTGTCACCATCCCCACCACACCGCTTACAATACAATACAATACAATACAATACAACATGCATGACAGTCAGTCGTGTCCAACTATGACCACCAGAACAGCAGAGGAGGCAACTGCTGTCCCTATACCGTCTGGGCCAGAATTTGATTATAGTGGATAATGTCTTGCCCAGGTTACATCCCCACTCTCTCGGCCAAGAGGGTTTTAGGACAGTCGGCGTTGGGGATGGTTCCCAAAGGCCAACTACAGCCCCCAAGGCTGCAGCACTAAGAGCCAGAGCAATCTTGCCTCCTAGTTTGAGAGTCATGGTCCTTCACAAAAGACTAAGACTGTAAATAACTTTCCATCGTAATGGAGAAGCCATTGATCATACAGCTCTCACTTTGCTGTTGGCCCAACTGTAAGCTTATGTCAATCTGTGAGCATGATACAATGCAATACAATACAACTATAGTACAATACAATACAATGCAGTACAACATGATATAATGCAATACAATACAA
>NC_134910.1:21517148-21519648 GCF_041734735.1 Babylonia areolata | reverse complement strand
TCCAGCCTAACTTACACCGGGGGAACGTATTGGAATAATTTACCATCACGTTTAAAAAATATTACTAACCACAACAACTTTAAGCAAAATCTAAAAATGTACCTATTCACAAAAATTGACGTCACATGAAATCCAACATTGCTTTCGACAATTTGTGGGTTCCCTCTCACTCTCTCTTGAGTGGGTGCATTTGTGTGTGTGTGTATGTGTGTGTGTGTGTGTGTGTGTGTGTGTGTGTGTGTTTCATGATTTTTTTTTTCTTTTCTTCTCTTCTTCTTCCTTTTGTGGAATGAATTTGAATGGTGTAATGATGGCATATTTTGATTGTGTTTTGATTTTGTGCTCAATTTCGCTTCTTTTTTTTTTCTTCTTTTTTTTTCTTTTTTTTAAGCTTTATTCCCTCTTTAGGGCGAGGGCTGGATGTAAAAAAGCATGTTACTTGCTTATCTATTACCCTCGTTAATAAAGATTTTGTCTTGTCTTGTCTTGTCTTGTCTTGTCCTCCATCGCTGAAATCAAGAAAGCCATCCGCCATCCAGAGAAATCCGGGAAAGGACGCCGCCTCCAAGCCTGACAAGGCAGAAGACCCCCTCACCATTAACTGAGGCCTTTCGGGATGTCCTCCGGAACAGCTGCTGCCCGGGGAAGGGGAGAAGATGCTGGAAGACTTCCATGCTGTCCTGGCCGTTTGTCTCTACAGGAACAAGGGAAGGAAAGCTGACTGCGTGAAACTGGAGAGGCATCTGGATCACTCATGTCCGTCGCTGGAAAGATCTTCACAATAACCATTATTGTCTGCCCTGCTTTCATGGTGACCTCAGTTTCGATACCCCTCCACTTCCGTGCTTGGGATGAGTCTTGTCAATGTCGTCAGTGTCGGCAGATTCATGGGCGGCTGTTGTTTGAGGGACGTGGTGGCGGTCTCCACTCTGGGAGGGACGCTCACTCAGTCTGGCTCCGCGACTAAGCCATTATTGTCGTTAGTAGGGGGCTTAGTAGGTGGTGTCCTAAGTACGCTAAAACAGAACAGGGACCACTGAACACCACCGAAGTGACTCAGCAGCAGTGTAGGGTCTCCTCTGGTGTGTGGCCTCCTGGCGACCTAACATCGATGGTTCCCTTTTGACTGCCGACGCTGGAACTGCGACGGACGAACCCGGGTGTGGCCGTGTATGGGGGAATCTAAATGAGCGGCGTGGGAGTAATGCCACTGAAACGGTGCAGATGATGGGGCAGCAAAAAAAAAAAAAAAAAAAAAAAAAAAAAAAAAATCATTATTGTCTTTTACTTTATCTATTTCATTTTTTCTTTTTAATTTATTTAACTATCCATCTGCTTTTTTTTTTTTAAAGTGTAATCCGATTGTTTATTCATTCATGTATTGATTCATTTATTTATTCATTTGTGTGTTTATTTATCCATTAATTCATTGATGTATCCATTATGCACTTTTTTTTTCTTTTCATTTTTCTCTCAAGGTCTCACTAAGCGCATTGGGTTACGCTGCTGGTCAGGCATCTTCTTAGCAGATGTGGGGTAGCGTATATGGATTTGTCCGAACGCAGTGACGCCTCCTTGAATAACTGAACTGAACTTGATCTTCACACTCCAGTCATCCTGAACACACTTACCGCTGTCTCTGAACAGTTTCCCAGAGGTACAGTGTGTCCTCAGGCACACTCCAGTCATCCTGAACACACTTACCGCTGTCTCTGAACAGTTTCCCAGAGGTACAGTGTGTCCTCAGGCACACTCCAGTCATCCTGTCAACCTGAACAGACTTACTGCTGTCTCTGAACAGTTTCCCAGAGGTACAGTGTGTCCTCAGGCACACTCCAGTCATCCTGTCATCCTGAACAGACTTACCGCTGTCTCTGAACATAGTTTCCCAGAGGTACAGTGTGTCCTCAGGCACACTCCAGTCATCCTGAACAGACACCGCTGTCTCTGAACAGTTTCCCAGAGGTACAGTGTGTCCTCAGGCGATGCTGAAGCATCGCTGACTCGATTTTTTGCCAGTGATAAGAAACTCTAGGGAGAGCTGGACAGTACAAGGTCTTCTGAACAGTTTCCCAGAGGTACAGTGTGTCCTCAGGCACAGTCCAGTCATCCTGAACAGACTTACCGCTGTCGCTGAACATAGTTTTCCAGAGGTACAGTGTGTCCTCAGGCACACTCCTGTCATCCTGAACAGACCTACCGCTGTCTCTGAACACAGTTTCCCAGAGGTACAGTGTGTCCTCAGGCACACTCCAGTCATCCTGAACACACTTACCACTGTCTCTGAACAGTTTCCCAGAGGTACAGTGTGTCCTCAGGCACACTCCAGTCATCCTGTCATCCTGAACACACTTACCGCTGTCTCTGAACATAGTTTCCCAGAGGTACAGTGTGTCCTCAGGCACACTCCAGTCATCCTGAACACACTTACCCCTGTCTCTGAACATAGTTTCCCAGAGGTACAGTGTGTCCTCAGGCACACTCCAGTCATCCTGTCATC
>NC_134910.1:21474648-21512148 GCF_041734735.1 Babylonia areolata | reverse complement strand
CAAAAAGATAAGGTGTGATACATCACTAAAGTTACTCAGCTGCTCTCAGCGTGTATACTCATTAGCAAACAATGCTTTACCATCGTGTCAAACCGCATGTGAAGTGGAGAAATCAAATGATTATGTTGTTTGGGTAAAAAAGCCAATGGGTTTAGTTGGAAATTACTGCCCTTTGATTAACAGAGGAAACATTCACTTTCACTACCTTTTGTGCCAATATTCAACAATCGACTGAGTCATATCCGTACTCACCATCCCACCTTCCTGTCTTTCTCTGTCTTATTCATCATCAAGATCAAAATATAATGTGCTCAGTCTTTTGAATATTGTCTTATCATGCACGGAATTGAACATATCTAATCATCAGTGGCTTAAAAAGACGCACACACATAAACAAACAAATATTAATCTATCTCCAAGCCTCTCTCACCCCTCTCTTGGTGTGTGTGTGTGTGTGTGTGTGTGTGTGTGTGTACCGAGAGGGAGGGAGGAATGGAGAGAAATATCAATGTATTTATTTGGTGTGCACACGTGTGTGCGTGTGTGTGTGTGTGTGTGGGGGGGGGGGGGGGGGGTTGAAGTCACTTATCATTCAATCCGTGCATGACAGGACTTTATTCTTAAGACTGAACACATTACACTTTGATCATGATGAAGAATTAGACAGAGACAGGAGGGTGGTGTGGAGAGGGACGGATATTAATAACTCAGTCAGTTGTCGAATATTGGCAGTAAGGGGGAGTGAAGATGGATGTTCCCTCTGTTAGGCAAAGGGCAGTAATTTCCGACCAAATATTTAGTTGTTGTTTGTTTGTTTTTGGTTTGTTTTTTTCCATAACGACATAATCCTTTGATTTCTCCGCTAACACGATGCAAAAGCATAGTTTGCTGATCAGTATACACACTGAGAGCAATTGAGTAACTTTACTGATGCATCACACCTTATCTTTTTGTCATGTAACGTCTTGTATAATTTTATACATAAGGTAATTATGGAATAATGTTTTTTGGGGGAGGGATAAAAGGGCGAAAAAAGCAACAAAATATGAAAATCATGCCAAATAAAATTATGGAAGAACATCATATGAAATGAATATGGGGCTGTAGTATCACTGATAAAGCAGTAAAGATGGCGAAGTTAAAAGAAATCCCCAAATGCTAAAATTTTGCAAAGTGGATACACCAGGACATTATGAGTATTTTAGTCTGGTTGGGTGGCATTGTAGCGGGGAAAATGTTGGCCAAATTTAGTTCTGAGTTAGGACGATCTCTGCGGGGATCACACTCTGTAACTCTACTCCTCCGTTCTTTGGAGGAAAATGTGTGGTCTTTCTTCCTTTTTTTTTAAAATTATTATTTTTTATTTTTTTTATGTCTGTGGGTGAATAGGTAAGGTAAATCTGTAGAGTGAGAGTAGGGCAATATGGGGTAAGTAGGAGAGGGAGGATATAGGGGTGTGTGGAGGATGGGGGGGACAGGGTTAGGGAGAGTATGCGGGCTGGGGGGACAGGGTTAGGGAGAGTATGGGGCCTGGGGGGCAGAAGGACTGGGGGGAGGGTAATTAACACAGTGGGGACGTGGGGGAGGAGGTGTAGAGGGGGAGGGAGAGTGGTACAGGGGTGGAGGAGGGAGGGTAGAACAGGGGGATGGCAGAGCTGGAGAGGGGAAAATGTAGGAGGGGGGAGTAGGACAGGGTGGGGGGGATGAGAGTGTAGGACAGGGTGAGGATCGGACTGGGGAGGAGATTGGGGTGGCCGGGAGAGAGATGGGGGAGGGAGAGTAGGACAGGGGGGGAGACGGGTTGAGGGAGAGTAGGACAGGAGGAGATGGGGCAGTTTGTTGGACTGGAGAGAGAGAATGTCCGTGTGTTTGTTTGTACCAAGAGATAGGAGGTGAGGAAGGAATGGAGAAAGATATATATGTATTTATTTGCTGTGTGTGTGTGTGTTTGAAAATGTAGTAAATTTGGGACAGTAGTTTACGACATTAACATTCTGCTTTGTGTTCCTTCGAAACATATTGTTGGTCCTTATATTCGTTAATAGATTGTTGATCTGGTGGAGAAAATGAGAGACAGACAGACAGAAACAGAAACAGAAAATGAAGGAGGGAGAGAAAGAAAAAGAGACAGAGAGAGATACAGTGGGTGTGGAGTTTCAAATGAATTGTGTCGTTAAATATGTAAATCAATTGGGGAGGGAGGGAAGGAGAGAGACAGACAGACAGAGACCCAGAGAGATACAGAGACAGACAAAGACAGAGACAGAGTTGAATACATCATTGGACTGATGTGGCTTCTAGAGAAGACACAGTGCGGTGAGTGGAAAGAGAGAACTAACGAGCGAACGAAAATGTTTTTAAGTCACTCAGTACGGCCAGTCCTCTCTTCTCCTCTACACAGACCCCTCGGATGTCCAGTGGGTGTCTGAATGACCCAACCTTTAGTTTCCGTCGTCAGAATTGTGGTATTCTTTGTCAACATTCACGTCTTCAGTATGACAGCCTTCCGCTTGCAATATTTTGATGGTGGTGATTGGGGTGAAACGCTGTTAACGTCGTCTCTTTCGCCGTTCGTATGGAGAGAGTTAATAAACTTTGGCTATGGACCACAATTCAAAACCAGGGGACTGGAGGGTGGCACGGGAAGGGGTATTATGAAACTTGAACAGCATGACACAATTTTATTCTGTTCATGGACATGACATTTTACTAAATTATGTCTGAGTAGATTGTTTCTCCTTTTGATTACGTGGAAAATAAATTTTGATACTTGACAATTCATCTGCTTGTTGTTTGATCGGAGAAGTGTCCTTGGAAACATATTTAAACAGCCTTGAAGAAATTCATCCACAAATCAATGTACATATAACAAACAATAAATGGTATTCAGTTTCAGTTCATCCTGGCAAAAAGGAGAGAGAGGGGGGTGGAGAGGGAGAGACAGAGAGAGAAAGAAAGAAAGAAAGAGAGAGAGAGAGAGAGAGAGAGAGAGAGAGAGAGAGAGAGAGAGAGAGAGAGAGTGTGTGAGATGGATTGATAAACAGGCAGACAGATGGTGATGCTGGTATAATTTCCAATGAATAGTGCAACTGTATATAATGTACACTGATTGTATTTCCATTTTATTGTGTTTAATTTACTATATTCCTGACACAGCACTTTCAAATTAAAATATTCATAAATCACTTCAAACACCCAACAATCAAGCTTCTAGAGTGTACACATGTGTAGGCATTAGTCTATGATACAGTCCAACAGATATTCAGACAGGTATTTTAATTATGTGTATTTAATGTGGTATTGTTAAGTTAGAGAGTGCGTTTTCAAAATTACGTAATATATGCTCTTTGCATCATTACTAAGCCTCATATGAATTTTGAAAATGTGTGTATTATATGCCGCAATATGTTATAGCTCGCATGCAGTGTCGCCGGTGCAGTTGATCTTTTGGTGTGTCTCTCCTGGCATACATTGCCGGGCGACAATAATTATGTGCATGGCGACATGTGCCGCAACATGTGTAAGCCTCGAGTTCGTGTGTGTGTGTGTGTGTGTGTGTGTGTGTGTGTGTGTGTGTGTGCGTGCGTGCGTGCGTGCGTGTGTTTGTAGAGGGGCGGAGGGGAGGGGGGGGGGGCGAGTGGATTCCTGTATATGCGCGCACGTGTAGGTGTATGTGAGTTTATTCAATAATCTTTAGGGTAGCAAATGGTAATGCTTACTCTTGTGGGGATTGTGAATAGTAAGTCAAGTGTTGCTTTCGTTATTCCAAAACCTAAAGTCTCAACAGTTACTTCATCTGGAAAAGTTCTAAAAAGTTCTTCTTCACTGCTGAGCAATTGTGATGGTGTTAAAATGTATAATCTCGTTTCCGAAAAATCGTTTTTCAGATTCTATTTTGTGTTGATAGTAAATCACTTCTCCACGGTATCAGATCTTTAAAAGACACAGTCAGGTCAGCAGAACTCATTGAAATAACCATTTCGTTCACGAACTCGAGGCTTACACATGTTGCGGCACATAGTGTCGCCATGCACACAATTATTGTCGCCGGTAATGTATGGCAGGAATGATACAACAAAAAATCAACTGCGTCGGCGACACTGCATGCAAACTATAACATATTGCGGCATATAATGTCGCCGGGAATCACCTCAACAGTTGCGTAGTGGTGGTCTGTTCGTGCGCGCATGAGTGTGTGAGTATATGCGTGCGTATTACAAGGTGTGTTTGTGTGTGAAAGTACGCTGAAGTTGTATGTGTGTGTGTGTGTGTGTGTGTGTGTGTGTGTGTGTGTGTGTGTGTAAGTGGGTGCTTGCGTGCGTGCGCGCACGGCGGGGATCGCACCCTGTATTATCTGGCGCTTACATCTTTGCCGTCGCGTTATCTCTAACACTTGGCTGGGTCATAAAACTTAAAACTTTTGTGTCTGTTGTGCTCACTGTGTCGATGTGTGTGTGTGTGTGTGTGTGTGTGTGTTCTTAAATGTGGGTCTTTGTCTTATGTGTGACGTCTCCTCGTCGGCCCCTTCACATCTGCATCTGGGGTGGGGCGCTCCAAGATGGGGCCATGAAAAGGCCATAAAAGTGGCCCATAAAAGGTTGGAAGTTTGTTTCAGGCAGCGGGATCAACAATGTCAGTGTATGGACACGCGCCGTGTGTGTGTGTGTGTCAGTGTGTGTGTGTGTGAAAATAATCAATAAAAACGAAACGAAAATATATGTTTTTTTTAAAAAAATGCAACGAGCGGTAATTGCTACACACAACTGATTAATTGCCTTCTTTATTTTATGTATTACAAATTATGTAACATGAATTATCCGTGCTAAATCTTACAGCGGCAACATGATGCGAGTTGTGAACCGTGGCATTGTCTTGCAGGAGGAGGACACCTCTGGTCAGCATGCGCTCCATCCCTCACCCCGCAATTTCTGCAGCAATGAAGCGTAGTATTTCCCGGTAAGTGTGGTGCCCTTTGCCGGGAAATCCATCACCACTTCTCTGCGCTGGTCCCAAAAGACCGTGAGCCGGCAGATCAAGGGTTGGACACGTGCCTTCTTCGGGGGTGGTGAGTTACAATGCTTCCATTGCTTCGACTAGGCTTTAGTCTGACCCATGTTTCGTCCTGACGGGCGCAATAGCCGAGTGGTTAAAGCGTTGGACTGTCAATCTGAGGGTCCCGGGTTCGAATCACGGTGACGGCGCCTGGTGGGTAAAGGGTGGAGATTTTTACGATCTCCCAGGTCAACATATGTGCAGACCTGCTAGTGCCTGAACCCCCTTCGTGTGTATATGCAAGCAGAAGATCAAATACGCACGTTAAAGATCCTGTAATCCATGTCAGCGTTCGGTGGGTTATAGAAACAGGAACACCCCCCCCGAAAGCGGAGTATGGCTGCCTACATGGCGGGGTAAAAACGGTCATACACGTAAAAGCCCACTCGTGTGCATACGAGTGAACGCAGAAGAAGAAGTCCTGCATGAGTCTGTCAAAGAGACCCTCCCTTCAGGGGTGAAGAACATTCTTACTTGTTGAAGGGGGAAGAGGCCCCTCGATGTATTCCCTGTGATGAACCTCTCACCATGAAACACGTGCTCCTTGACTGTTGGGATCTGCATGACGTTAGACACAGACCGCATTACACGGCGGTTTCTTTGAAGACCTTGTTTCGTGATGTCCCTCCGTGGGCGCTGATGGACTTCTTAAAAGAAGTGAACATTTTTAACCAGATTTGAAGGTTTTAAACTATGGAAGTTTTTTTTTTAAACTTTGGAGTGGAAAGTTTGAAGTGGTGATTCGTTTTAATTGTTTGTTTTTTTACCCTTGTAGTAGTTATTAACGCGGCAATAGCCTTGAGATGGCCATAGTGGTCGGCGAGGCTCTAAGCACCATAATTTCATTTCATGTCGAAGAAGTCCTCCTGGTTTTCTTGGCACACGGCCAAAAGAGCCTAAGAGCACGTGACTCGTTCCTGCTTCTGGAAATGTGTGAGCAACCAGGGAATCCATCGTGCAGACAACTTCCGCATGTGCAAATTGTCATGAATTATTTTTTTTCCATAGACCCCACACTGACCTTGATATCTTTGGACAGTTGGAGAGAGAGAGAGAGAGAGAGAGAGAGAGAGAGAGTCCGTTGTCCTGTTTCTATCACTCTGCAAACACACACACACATAATAAACCAACAAATTCAATACAGCATAAATATATTATTATTCATAATAAAATCCAAACAGTAAATATAGATTTATATATATATATATATAGATATATATCAATCTATATTAGTATTCAGTATGTACAGAGAAGAATGACCCAAAGTCAGCTGATGACGAGTTTTATCATTCAATAACAACATGGACAAAACACTGCGAGGTGTAGATCGAGCCTATCTCATATCACCGAATCCACATGCAACATGTGTACAACAGTACATGCAGTCACCCTCTACTCCACAGTGTTAGCACAAGGAATAAACACAGTAGTAACCAGTAGCAAAATCTACTGTTGTCGGTTACACTCATGCGGGAGAAAAAATAGGTTGGACCGGAAAAATCTCAATGTACGGTGTACAGGGGCATGCGTAGCTGATAAAAACGACAGGTCAGAAATAAAACGTCCCAAAATTTTGGTGAAAGCACGCACACACACACAAAAAGATTAGTTTGACATGAGCTATTTAAAAGACTGTCACTGATGACCACACTGCCAAATTCCCGTCTCTGAGTCAAAATATGACAAAGCCTGTAGGCCTATTACTAGAATTTTTTTTTTTTTTTTTTTTTTAATCAAAAGAAAAGAAAAAGCATCTCTTATTTCATTACTAGAATTTTTTTCTGATATCAAAAGAAAAGAAAAAGCATCTCTTATTTCATTACTAGAATTTTTTTTCTGATATCAAAAGAAAAGAAAAAGCATCTCTTATTTCATTACTAGAATTTTTTCTGATATCAAAAGAAAAGAAAAAGCATTTCTTATTTCATTACTAGAATTTTTTTTCTGATATCAAAAGAAAAGAAAAAGCATCTCTTATTTCATTACTAGAATTTTTTTCTGATATCAAAAGAAAAGAAAAAGCATCTCTTAATTAACCCTTTCAGTGCCAAGCTTATTTTCATGATCAGCAACTTTTTGCCTCAGGGCCTGACTAAGTGCATTGGGTTACACTGCTGGTCAGGCCTATGCTTAGCAGATGTGGTGTAGCGTATATGGATCTGTCCGAACGCAGCAACGCCTCCTTGAGAAACTGAACTGAACTGATTGGTCACAGAGGGTAATAAATACCCCCCCCCCCACACACACACACACCGCCCATAAAAAAAAATCTAGCATGCTAACTACTGAAAGTATATACAACCTATACTTTTCTGGAAAGAAAATGAACATACTATCCAATTATGATAATTTCACATGGGTTTAATTTTAATACTTCTATGACAAGGAAAATTCCTACCAATGACACAGATATAAATTTCTGTCCTGGGGCACATTTTCGCACACCGGGAATTTCTGTCTTGGGGCACTCGAGGAGGGAAGGGGGGAGGGGGCGGGGGGGAGGCGAACCCAATTAAAAAAACAACAACAAAACAACAATAAAACCCACCACACGCACAAAAAGTGTACGAGTTCCTATGTATGTTCCCTCTTTGACAACCATACCTAAACCTACATACCATCCCCAGCCAGCACTTGTTTGACCTGGTCTGTACATGAAGTTGAAAAACACACATAACCCGACGACACTGCAGTGTATAGACAGTTCACTGACACCTATGTATCCCAGTTCTGTAGATCCACCACACCTTGTCCCAGAGTATGCATGATGGTCAGTCGTGTCCGACTACTGAAGACCATCAGGACAACATAGGAGACAACTGCTGTCCTGACTATCAAAGCTGGAATTAGATTAGAGAGAATCTGGACTAGAATTTGATGACAGTGGAGAGTGTCTTGCCCAAGTTACATCCCCACTCCCTCGGCCAAGAGAGTTTTAACTCACTCAGTGCGGCCAGTCCTCTCTTCTCCTTTACACAGACCCCTCGGATGTCCAGTGGGTGTCTGAATGACCCAACCTTTAGCTTCCGTCGTCAGAATTGTGGTATTCTTTGTCAACATTCACCTCTTCAGTATAAGAGCCTTCCGCTTGCAATATTTTGATGATGGTAATTGGGGTGAAACGCTGTTAACGTCTTCTCTTTCGCCGTTCTATGGAGAGAGTTAAAGCAGTCAGTGCTGGGGCGGTTCCCAATGGTCAACTCGCCCCCAAGGCTGCAGCATTAACAGCCAGTGCAATCTTGCCTCCTATATTCAGGGTCAAGGCCCAACACTCGGCTTATATCACAGATTGAGGCAAGTTTACATTTGGGCCAACAGCAAAGTGAGAGCTGTATTATCAATGGTTTCTCCAGTCAATGGGAAACCATTTAGAGCTTAGTCTTTTGTGAAGGACTATGACTCTCAAACTAGGAGGCAAAATTGTATTGGCTCTTAGTGCTGCAGCCTTGTGGGCTAGTTGGCCTTTGGGAACCATCCCAACGCCGACTGTCCTAAAACCCTCTTGGCCGAGAGAGTGGGGATGTACTTGGGCAAGACACTCACCACTATAATCAAATTCTAGCCCAAATAGTCGGAACAGCAGTTGCCTCCTCTGCTGTTCTGATGGTCATATATTCAGGGTCATGATCCTTTACAAAAGACGAAACTAAACGAATTCCCCGGCAGTGCAGTGGAGAAACAAACAGCTCTCACTTTGTTGCTGGCCCAACTGTAAGCTTCGAGCTCGCAGTCCCAGAGTACAGGTAGCCTACAGAGCACACATTCCATACACTACAAACACGTATGAAACTATCTTTGTTTTTTGTTTTTTTTAAACAGGAGTGGTACGTAGACAGTATGGAAATCAGCTAGCTTTAAAGCCAGCTTTTTCAAACACTGACATTGTATCCAAAACCATTTTTAAAACTCTGACATCAGTTTAAAAAAAAAAGTCTTGAAAATTTGACACTACTATGTAGTTTAAACTTTCCTACCCATTTCCCCTCACCCCCCAGATGTGCAGACACAGTGAAGTCCCCCTTCCCCCTTCAGAAAGACACACAGAAGAAACTAGCCCACTGGAAAACACAATAAAATGTACACATGAAAAAAAACACCCATACATTACAACTCACAAATGAAGCTAGTCATTTCACTTGCACTGTATACACATAAAATGCAAAAGTCATGTTAGACAATAAAAAAAAAGAAGGTAATAATGTTTATTTCATGTTTCAAATGTCTTTTTAATTCATTTAATGACACACAAACTGCTGTTAGCTAATAACTGTGAAACATAGCATATGAACTATTAAATGTAGGAAAATATAAATAATTGCAAAGAAAATGGGGTTGCTTAGATATTTTCAATGTAATCCAGAAAAAAAAAGAAACAGAGAAAAACGTACAGGTAATTATGTACAAAGTCTTTTAAAGTTTGAGTTCAAAAGGTAAAAGATGCGTATATCAGCAATGAAACAAACATGCAAATTGATCTGCGTAATCAAGCTTTGTATGCAAAGTGAGCATCATCTGGTGAGTGATAGCTGATTCAATGAAGTCTGCCTGGGGCAGAATCATGGTTTCACATCAATCGGTATCTCAACAATGTTTTGCTCATTTTTTCTGTTCACATTCCCTGTGTATCATGGAAATGTCTGGGGCAGGGTGTTGTCATTGTTTGGCAGATTTAGAACTTTTTTAATAGGTTGGGATGTCTGGAAAATTGTAATATTAGGATGTATAATTTTGAGAATTGTAGTACTCTGATGCATACTTGGAGAACTGAAATATTGTGATACATATTTGGAGAACGGAAATATTGTGATGTGTATTTGGAGAATTGTAATAGTGTGACAAATATTTAGAATTGTTATATTGTGATGTATATTTAGAGAACTGTAATATTGTTATGTGCATTTACAGACTAGTAATATTGTGATACATATTTGGAGAATTGTAATATTATGATGTATGTTTGGAGAATTGTAATATTGTGATACTATTTGGATAATTGCAATGTGATAAGTACTGGAAGAACTGTAATACTGCGATGAATATATGGAGAATTGTAAAGGTGTGATAAATATTTGGAGAATTGTAATATTTTGATGCATATTTGGAGAATGAAAATATTGTGATAGATATTTGGAGAATTGTGACAGCGTGATACATTATTTGCAGACTTGTAATATTGCGATATATATATATATATATATATATATATATATATATATATATATTTAGGGGAATTGTAATACTGCGATGCATATTTGGAGAATTGTAATATTTGTGATACATGTTTTGGAGAAAGGAAATATTGTGAGATAGATTTTAAGTGCTGTGAAACTGAGGCATACAATGATGAAGGACAGAGGGATTTGAGGAGTGGCAGTAGTATGCACAATATTTCCGTGTTAATTGGTACTGGTGTGACATGCATAATGTGTGTAGAAGTAGTAGTAATGGGGGGGGGGGGGGGGGGGGGTGAGGTGTCGGGGGGCGGGGGGGGAGGGGTCGGGGGGGGGGGGGGGGGGGATGTAGGAAGTGTGGATCTCGGGAGGTAAAGATTTGGGAGGCGGTAGTGGGGTTTGGAAAACAACAAACTTGCTGTGATCGATCTGTGTCTGACTAGACACCGAAGAAATAATTCATCACTGAGCGAAAGCGTGTATGTGCGCGCACACACACACACACACACACCATGTTGCCCTATCTGTCCACTATATGACCTTTATCCTTGGTGATGATCCATTAACGGAGACAAACTCTTGCTGAAAAACATGAGAATCATGAAGAAAACTGGCTTTCGAGCAGACATTATCATCATCCTTCAGACGGAAGATAAATTTTCTCCCTTCCCTGTGACAGCTTGTTCACAGCCTGAAGCAAAAACAACAATACCCCCACCCCCACCCCAATCCCCCTCCCCCAGCAAAAAAACAACAATCAAAAACAAAACAAAACAAAACAAAAAAAACTTATACAAAAGAAACGACTGAATAAAAATAAAATAATAATAGAATGAAGAATAATCAAACACGCATTGACAGTCCAACTCTTTAACCACTCGACTATTGCGCCCGTCATTCACTCCTTTGATCACAAACAGAACAAAAACATATTTGGAGGGGATATGCCAAAATCATTAGTGGATCAAGTCATGAACTTTCAATAAAACAGAGGGCTGGGGTAATTCATCACCCACAGTTTCAGTTTCAGTTTCACTTTCTCAAGGAGGCGTCACTGCGTTCGGACAAATCCATACACGCTACACCACATCTGTTGAGCAGATGCCTGACCAGCAGCATAACCCAACGCGCTTAGTCAGGCCTTGAGTGCATGCTTACATATTTGTGTACCTATGAAAGTGGATTTCATTTTACGTAATTTCGCCAGAGGACAACACTCTCGTTGCCATGGGTTCTTTTTCAGTGCGCCAAGTGCGTGCTGCACACGGGACCTCGGTTTATCGTCTCATCCGAAAGACTAGACGCTCAGTTTGATTTTCCAGTCAAACTTGGGAGAAAGGGCGAGAGCGGGATTCGAACCCACACCCTCACGGCCTCACCATCACCCACAACGAATGGTGAGGGTTACTTCAACAATGGGCGAAATCTGACAGCACGGACTGACGGGCGCCATAGCCGAGTGGTTGAAGCGTTGGACTTTCGATCTGAGGGTCCCGGGTTCGAATCACGGTGACGGCGCCTGGTGGGTAAAGGGTGGAGATTTTTACGATCTCCCAGGTCAACATATGTGCAGACCTGCCAGTGCCTGTACCCCCTTCGTGTGTATACGCAAGCATAAGATCAAATACGCACGTTAAAGATCCTGTAATCCATGTCAGCGTTCGGTGGGTTATGGAAACAAGAACATACCCAGCATGCACACCCCCGAAAGCGGAGTATGGCTGCCTACATGGCGGGGTAAAAACGGTCATACACGTAAAAAGCCCACTCGCGTATATACGAGTGAACGTGGGAGTTGAAGCCCACGAACGCAGAAGAAGAAGAAGAAAAAAGAAAGCACGGACATAATCTCCAGGGTCAACAAATAGCGTGTCAGATTTCAAGTTCAGCTTGAAATGTCATGTCATCTCGTGCTGTGCCATGTCGCTTAAAGCCCATCTAACTCGGCCTCTTTGAGACAAATATACACTTGGTATACCTGGTACACACTGTAAAGCAAATAAACTTCACCAGACTTCACACAACTATGTGAAATGTCTAAATAACATAATCATTCCTGGGTCCATACCAACACAGGACAAAGTTACAATGGAATATAAATTGAAGAAAGCTGGTGTAAATGAGTTAATACTGAAATGAAAGTTACACAGAAACAAAAATGATAGCTTTTAGAAGTAAGCTGAATGTTGTCTACATGAACAAAAATAATTGGTGTACATTGTCATCAAAAGTGCCTTTATAAAACAAAAAATTACACTGAAAATTGATGTGTGTGTGTGTGTCATGCGCATGTGTGAATGCATTTGTGTGTGTCTGTGTGTGTGTTGTGAATAAGCATGTGCATGATTGTGTGTGCATGCGCACAAGCACAGAAGAAAGCACAACTGATCCAACTGGAGTGATTTGCCTTCTAATCAACTGGCAAGGTCTCACAAATGATCTGTTCAAATCATGCCTGCTTGTATACGTGGAGTGATGGCCTAGAGGTAACGCTTCCGCCTAGGAAGCGAGAGAATCTGAGCGCGCTGGTTTGAATCACAGCTCAGCCGCCGATATTTTCTCCCCCTCCACTAGGCTTTTAGTGGTGGTCTGGACGCTAGCCATTCGGATGAGACAATAAACCGAGGTCCCGTGTGCAGCATGCATTTAGCGCATGTAAAAGAACTCACGGCAACAAAGGGGATGTTCCTGGCAAAATTCTGTAGAAAAATTCACTTCGATAGGAAAAACAAATAAAACTGCACGCAGGAAAAAATACAAAAAAAAAAAAAAAAAAAAAATGGGTGGCGCTGTAGTGTAGCGACACACTCTCCCTGGGGAGAGCAGCATGAATTTCACACGGAGAAATCTGTTGTGATAAAAACAAATACAAATATACTGTTTCTGAAGGGTGCTGTTTGTCATCACACACGACAAGAACACAGTAGTTGTCGCAACAAGGGATTACACACGCCCTCTTTTACCACATGTCATGGAGATTCAACCCTAAAGTTTGCCACATGTCCAGAATAATGGACTGAACAATCGAAAAACAACTCACCACAAGCATTGGCCTTAAACACACACACACACACATCTACACGTCCTGCATTTACACAAGAACATATACACATTCGAACATGCAAAATCATATTCATACTCTTAAGCTTAACAACACATCCATCGACATTAGTGCATGAATAATCTCCCACCCCCCTTTCCCATGCACATAATCACAGCATATACACATACTGACATGCACAATTACGATCATAGTCCAAGCTTTTCAAGAGACCTAGCGGACATAAATGCATGAATAATTTCCTGACCCCATTTCCAATGCACGTAATCATATAAAGCCTTAAAACACCAGAACACACAGAACCACGAACCACACACCATGATTAATGTATACAACAAAGCTAGAAGCACCATAAGATTTAAACTTTATAACTTCAACTGGTACACAGAAAAGCTACTTTCCCTTTGACAAATGCATTTCGCACAGGACAGGAATGTCAGACCCCTGCCGGAGTCTGCACTAGTTGGGTCACGATTAAGTGTGTGTAATTAAAAGCTACTTTCCCTTTGACAAATGCATTTCGTATGCACATGCATACACAGACATAAACACATGAGATGCATATATGCAAAACACAACAGAACATCCCCCAAAAATCCCCTACAAAGAAAAGAATCCATGGCTGAGCGACGTCCAACAGTACGAATAATGCAACAAACTGCACTGACAACAACAATGTGATTAAAAAGATCAACAACACCAATACAATAAAAGGTTAACGACAATCACTATTCTCCAACACAATACAAAACAACACAAACCCAAACAACACAAGACAAAGACAGCCCAACACACCACGCAACACACCATGAGACACGACAACACAAAGTGGTAACAACACAACACAAAAGTTATGACCTGCAAGTATACAAAAGCAAGCACCTAATAGTGAAGTAGACAAGTATGCCTTTAACATAACTATGGAATATAACAAGTTTGTGGGGAAAAAATGGGCACTTTATAACTGTTTGATACAAGATTAAGCTTTTCAATGCTACCTTGGAACTTTGACATTGAACATATATTGTTTTGCTGTTATAGATTTGTCAGTACTTAGAACTTAATTATATGCTTACCCTATACTTTCTAATGCACAAAACGTATTAATTCTGTATCTGTAAACCTTTGTCTGAATAAAAAATGTTGAAAAAAAAAGCAAGCGCCTATGCCTGGCAGTTCCAGATTTCCAGCATCCCAGAACTAAAGAATGCAAGCACATAGAGAGTGCAGCTTGCCGGCAGCCTTTCTCCCTCCTTACACGTGTCAGAGCACAAACCCATTTCTCAGTAGGATAAAGTACAAAGGATAGGCGCTATAAATCAGTACCCATACCAACCACTGCTGTGCAAATAACTCAATGTTTGTTAAGTGCTTAGAGCTTGGTCTCTGACTGAGGATAGGAGGATAGGATAGGAGGATAAGTATTCATATCCATCACTGTTGTGCAAATGACTCGGTGTTTCTAAAGCGCTTCCAGCTTGGTCTGACCGAGGATAGGTGCTGCACAAGCATCCACATCAATCAATCAGTCAATCAACGCTCTAAGCGCACGTAAAAGAACCTACGGCAACAAAAGGGTTGTTCCTGGCAAAATTTTGTAGAAAAAATCCACTTCGATAGGAAAAACAAATAAAACCGCACGCAGGAAAAAAAAAAAGGGTGGCGCTGTAGTATAGCGATGTGCTCTCCCTGGGGAAGAGCAGCCCGAATTTCACACAGAGAAATCTGTTGTGATAAAAAGAAATACAAATACAACAGCCCTGACTGGGACTGAGTTAGGATGGGAGGGGGGGGGGGGGGGGTCAGACCTGGGGTGGGGTTGCACGAGCGAACTAAACAGCAGCGCTAAGTTTGCTTATCAGAGCCTTTCATGCCCTGCTCTAATGGTGACCTCAGTTTCGATACCCCTCCACTTCCGTGCTTGGGGTGAGTTCTGTCAATGTCGTCACTGTCGGCAGATTCATGGGGGCCTGTTGTTTGAGGGACGTGGTGGCGGTCTCCACTCTGGGAGAGACGCTCACTCAGTCTGGCTCCGCGACTAAGCCATTATTGTCGTTAGCAGGGGGCTTAGTAGGTGGTGTCCTAAGTACGTTAAAACAGAACAGGCACCACTGAACACCACCGAAGTGACTCAGCAGCAGTGCAGGGTCTCCTCTGGTGTGTGGCCTCCAGGGGACCTAACATCGATGGTTCCCTGTGGACTGCCGACGCTGGAACTGCGACGGACGAACCCGGGTGTGGCCGTGTATGGGGGAATCTAAATGAGCGGCGTGGGAGAAATGCCACTGAAATGGCGCAGATGATGGGGCAGCAAAAAAAAAAAAAAAAAAAAAAAAAAGTTTGCTTATTATTAAGAATGTTCCTAACTCCATGCTGAACTCCTTACACTCAGGAACATTCTCAAATACAAGCAAACTTAGTGCTACAAAGATCACTACATTGAACCAGGACAGGAGGAGGAGGAGGAGGAGGAGGAATTTTGTTTAATGTCCCATCACACATATCGGTGATTGAAGACATTCTGTTAAAGTATTTATGAATACATTTGAGTATTATCGGTTAGAAGGGGTGGGAGATGTGAATGAATGGAGGGTTGGGGGAAACTGGGCAATGAGGGTGAAATGAGGGTGAAATTTTTGAAAAAAAATCAAAATACAATTACAGGAAATTACTTAAAGGACTTCGTAAAAGAGAAGTTGTTAAACTGACAAGCGAAACAAATGATAATGAATGCAAAAAGTCAAAAAACATCAACATTCTCAGTCACTTGTGAAGACACACTTTCGTGTACATAAGGTTTCATCAAGCTACAGTCAAAAATTATATGCTTAACTGTCAGGTTACTAAAGCATATGCACTTGACATTAGAATACTTGGTCCGTAACGAATTTGATAATAGCCCGAGAGCTCAACTCAGAATTGGTCTGCGAATCGGACCAAAATCTGAGAGAGTCAATTGACGAGGTTTTAGACTTGAATTCAAGCACTTACAAAAAGTCTCTTTCTTGTATATTGCTTATTTCCTTGTTTGACAATGGGCAATATACTTTTATACTATCTGTATGATTCTTTGCTCCCCTTTTTGCTGCCCTGTCTGCTAAAGACAGTCAGTGTGAGAGGAGGAGGAGGAGGAGGAGGAAGAGGAGGAGGAGGAGGAGGAAGAGGAGGAGGAGGAAGAGGAGGAGGAGGAAGATGAGGAGGAGGAAGAGGAGAACTACAAAATGAATGAGACACAACAGTATACAATACCCTTCACTCTACATCACAGCCGTGCTACACGGAAAAGGATAAGCATTGTATATGGTAAAACAGCTGTCTCAAAAGTGGTGTAAACAGGTCGACATGCAACAGCATGCCAAAAAAACAAAACAAACAAACAAACAAAAAATCACCTACAGTTTTTTTACAGGTACTTGACCCAGCAACAAGTGGTTAACAGTCAGGATTTCTGGAATTCTTTACCACCATTATAATAGCTGTTTTTTCTTCTTCTTTTTTTTTCTTTTCATATATCAGAATATAAAGAGAGTCATACTTTCATGCACAAAGGATTTCTTCTAACTGCTTGAACTGGTGACTTATATGAACACAAAACTTGCTACATTCAAACATGTCAATGAGTGTAGTTGCCTCCTTGAGCATTCACTCTAACACACACACACACACACATATACACACACTCACAAGACATATCCTATGCAAGAATGCACTTACACACACAAACATATGCATGTGCACACAGGCTTTTTCAAACAAATGCACACTCACCTAAATTACACACACACTCACACACACACACACACAGACACACAATCAATTACACCCCCATGCACTCATAATATACTCTTCTTGTAGCTGAAACCAAATGTGGCTTATCAAGAAATCCAATCTAAAGCCTAAAAAATAAAAACAAAATAAAATGCTCCACAAGTGCAAAAACGCCACCAAAAAAAAGGTCAGTGAAGAAAACAACCCTTCTTCTTCTCGTATGTGTACAATAAAATAACCTGGTGTGACACAAAGTGGTTTTCAGAGGAAATGACCAAACAAAAATGTATACATATCAAAACAGCAGTTCTGAACCTCACAGATTTGCCTCAACAAAAAAAATGGCAATTAGGTCAAGGGTACAAGACAAACAACAAGTAAACAAGCTGAAAACACACTATAGCTTTCTTACTGAATATAGATGTAAATGTAAATGTTCCCGGATGTCATCGTGTACAAACAAATTGCCGGTCCCAATCAAATGAGCAACCGTTCTTCTTTTGACATATCCGACAGACTTGGTTAATTTTCAAACCAAATCTACAAAAATGAAACAATATGGATTCATCTCTTTGACAGACATTTGATGTCTGCTATACTCAGAAACAAATTAAACAAATTCAACCAACAACAACAAAAAAAAGAATTACTGATGTTCATTTTTTGTTTGTTTGTTTGTTTGTTTGTTTTTTTGGTGAGACTGAAATCCACTTGTTTCAATAACAGTAACCTTCCTTGTTCCTGATTGTATCAAAATCATTGCGGCAACACTAAATGCTGTAATTTTTTGGACATAAAGTTTTAAAGCTTAGCTCTAACACCTACACTACGACAGCTGTGAAAACAAATATGGACAATGTGATCCAATTATTTTTGAGGCATTCATGACATAATAATCATGGTCATTCAAATGCTTTTAAAGACGAACCCACAACTGTGTTAGTTAAAACCATTGGCAATATTCACAAATTTCATCCATAATTTTGACACATATTCTTGAAGACATTCTGATATGAATGTGCAGTCACAAAAAAATTCATCCATAATTTTGACACATATTCTTAAAGACATTCTGTTATGAATGGATTGCTGTATTTCTGTTCACGCAGACTTTGCAGTAATGAAATCAAACACACCCACTGACTGTTAGGTACTTCAGCTTCCATCAAAGATGCTCTCTACCCATATCCAAATCTTTTCTTTCCAGGCAAAAACACATATATTAAGATGTGTATTAGCAATGAAAAGGCTAAGTTTCATCTCACACTTGGAGAAAGCTAAATGCGTAACCCGCAGAATGCAGTTCAGAGAATCAAACGTTACTTACAGCCCAGCCTACTACTATGGGATGGTTTCAGGGCTAGAATTCTGTCACTTCTCAAAACTCCTCAAAGACAGTTTCAGTTTCTCAATGAGGTGTCACTCACTCACTCACTCATTCCCTCGACCGCTGGGGTCATTGGGGAGACATGAGGAAGATGTCATAGCTCGCCACGCCGTTCTGTTGGCAGTTGTCGTGAGGAGATCTGGCATCATCATTTTGGTCCATTCCTTGACATTGTCGGACCAGCTCTTTCTCTGCTGCCCCTGTCTGCGCCCTCCCTCTACAGTCCCTTGCAGGATGGTTTTGGAGAGGTGTCACTGCGTTTGGACAAATCCGCACGCTCTGCACCACTTTATGCTAAGCAGACGCTTTACCAGCAGCATAACCCAACGCGCTTAGTCAGGCCTTGAGTGCATGCATGTATGTTTGTGTACCTATCAGAATGAATGTCTTCTGTAGAATTTTGCCAGAGGACAACACTCTTGTTGCCATGGGTTCTATTTCAGTGCGCCAAGTGCGTGCTGCACATGGAACCCCGGTTGACTGTCTCATCCGAACGACTAGACATTCAGTTCGATTTTCGAGTCCAACTTGTGAGAGTGGGCTTCAAACATAGACCCCCACGCACTCAATACTGACAGATGAGTGTCATGACCTATCACCTTCCCCCATCAAACAGAACACAGAATAACACTAAAAAGGTTGATTCAAACAAAATTAAAAAGCCTAATTTACTCATGTCTTGCTTAGTCCACATAAAACAAAAATCAAGCTGAAAATATTGAAAACAGCCATGAGAAGATCATCTCACCCACCTACGAATGAGCCCATGTAAAATCCAAATCATTGATAACAAACATCGATTTCCTTCATAAACTGAAAGAGGATCTGGGGACGACGGGGTGGGTGGGGGCATACCAGCTTACATGTGATTTGCTGACCTTTGTCTGTCAGGTGAGGAAAGCGTAAATTGTGTAGCTTTGCTCCCTCTGACGACAGGCGCAATAGCCTGAGTGGTTAAAGCGTTGGACTGTCAGTCTGAGGGTCCCGGGTTCGAATCACGGTGACGGCGCCAGGTGGGTAAAGGGTGGAGATTTTTACGATCTCCCAGGTCAACATACGTGCAGACCTGCTAGTGCCTGAACCCCCTTCGTGTGTATATGCACATAGAAGATCAAATACGCACGTTGAAGATCCTGTAATCCATGTCAGCGTTTGGTGGGTTATGGAAACAAGAACATACCCAGCATGCACACCCCCGAAAACGGAGTATGGCTGCCTACATGGCGGGGTAAAAACGGTCATACACGTAAAAGCCCACTCGTGTGCATACGAGTGAACGCAGAAGAAGAAGAAGAAGCTCCCTCTGACATGGCCAGTCCTTGCCTCACCCCCCACAGAAACCCAGTCTGATGTCCACTGAGTGATGGATGTAACAGCCAAGTGGTTAAAGCGTTGGACGTTTAATCTAACGGTCCCGGGTTCAAATTCCGGTCACAGCCCCTGGTGGGTAAAAGGGTGGAGATTTTTTCCAATCTCCTAAGCCAACAGATGTGCAGACCTGCTTGTGCCTGAACCCCCTTCGTGTGTGTAAGCATGCAGAAGATCAAATACGCACGTTAAAGATCCTGTAATCCATGTCAGCGTTTGGTGGGTTATGGAAACAAGAACATACCCAGTATTCACTCCCCCCCCCACCCCTCCCTTGCCCCACCAAACCAAAACAGAGCATAACTTTGGGTAGAATTAGAAACGGTCATACACGTAAAAGCCCACTCGTGCATATAAGTGAATGTAAGAGTTGCAGCCCCCACCCCCACCCCCGCAAACCCTCTACCCACCCACCCCAAGCCCCCTACCCACACACACAAAAGCCCACTGGATGCCTGAACCAGTGACTGGCCCAGTCTGTAGCTTTCATCGCTAGAAAAAATGCATTATATCTGTCGTCTTTGGTACACCTCTTCAGTGTGAGAACTCTTCCCCCAGTTTGTAACATTTCACTGTCGGCAGTAAGAGGCACTGCTGATCACCTTTTTTATTGTTCCCATGGAGACAGAGTTGAAAGACCCACCTGCCACCCCCATCTCCCCTCCCCCACCCACCCCCTTTTTGGCCAGGTAAAAACCTCATGTGTAAAACTATCATACTTTTTACAATGACAAAAAGGTAAACAGCATAAAGCAACAAAAAACAACAACAAAAAACCACCCACCAAAAAATCAAAATAAAACACAAACAAACAAACAAAACAGCAATGCAATATCATCCACAGGAATGTCAGAAAATCAACTCACAATCCTTCAAGAAATGTTCAGAAATGAAAATCTAAAATCTAAAAAAACAAAACCAAAAAAAAACAACAACAAAAAACAACAAAAAAACCCCATCTTTTTATGAATCAAATATTTTCATATTTGGTGAAAGGATTTCACATGCCAGGTAAAAATGTAATGTGTAAAACTATCATACATGTACATAAGCAGCAAAAAACAAAACAAAAACAAAAAACAACAACCCCAACCCCCCAAAAAAAAACAACAAAAAACGGTCATCCACAGAAATCTTTGAAACTCATCTCACAATCCTTCAAAGGATTTTAAAGTGAAATTGTAAAAAACAACAACAAACAAACAAGTTTTAACAAATTTATATATATATATATATATATATATATATACATATATATGTGTGTGTGTATGTGTGTGTGTGTGTGTGTGTGTGTGTGTGTGTGTGTGTGTGTGTGTGTGTGTCAAGATTTCACATGCCAATATATAACAAAATCAATCATTCAAGCTTGCTTTTACAATCTGAACGCACAGGAATTCAATTTTCAATTTGCAAGCAATCCACATGCCAATGCATAACAAAATCATTTGCACAAACCCTTATAAAAGATTCCAGAATGTAGCTGATATTAACAATATCAAATGAAATGAATGCAAGAGTAAAATACAATGAAAAATAGAGTACAACAGATGGAATCACAACATTCATTTCAATTTTTTTAACAAAGCATGGCTTTCTCATGATTCTTTTCACATCAAAGGTGTTTTGGTCGTCAACCTTGGCGTTATGTAGTTAATTTGATCTCTATTCTTACCTTATGTTTGAAAAAACAAACCTGTCTTGTTCCCTGTTACACTGTTTCAAGTTATTACTTAAAAAAACAACAACAAAACATACACAAGAAACAAACAGAAATCAACCTCCCTTACCTCTAAAACAAAAGAATAATGCAAACTTTCAAGAAAAAAAAAGTGAAACTTGAAAATGTAAACAATATAGTATCAGTTCTTCTCTCTTTCTTACTCTCTGTATAAAACTTCACTAACTTACTAACTCAGTACGGCCAGTCCTCTCTTCTCCTCTACACAGACCCCTCGGATGTCCAGTGGATGTCTGAATGACCCAACCTTTAGCTTCCATCGTCAGAATTGTGGTATTCTTTGTCAACATTCACGTCTTCAGTATAAGAGCCTTCTGCTTGCAATATTTTGATGATGGTAATTGGTGTGAAACGCTGTTTACGCTGTCTCTTTCGCCGTTCGTATGGAAAGAGTTAACTCTTTCTATACTAAGGTACACTATAGCGTACCTTATGCACACAACGCTTCATTACTGTGGTACGCCGCGAGTTAAAAAATTCGTAGTTCATAGGTTAATGGTTTTGTGCAAAACTAAATGGCACAGCTCTGTTCTACAGTCACCCAAAAGTGCACCTGTACTTTTACTGTGGCTGAAACTGCCTTTGTTTGAGTACTATACATGTGAGCGTACAGTCACCCTTCTCGCTCGCTTGCTCGCTCGACAAGATGGAGTCTCCATCAACTTAGGCAAGTACTGTGGCTCAAAGTCGAATGCAAACTGACTCTGTAGTGGATATCCACTGTGCACACGTATTTGCCCATTCAATTGCTACAATTAGGAAGTGACTATGGATACAGAAGACCACATTTGTAAAATTTCTGTAATATGAGAAAAACTGACCCCCTTTATTTCAGTTGTGAAAAAACATGGATTTCTTTCAAAATATGATAAATCAGTCAATAATCAAGTGAGTGCTTTGAAATGTTGCGAAACGTTAGTCCATTCTATTCTTAATATTATCATAAAATTTCACTGCTGTATGTAATTGCATTCTTTTTTTTTTTTCTTTTTTTTAAATATTTTTCTTGTAACATAAACAAACGTCCAGTACAGAGAGTATAATGAAGAGAGTCATCAGGCAGCATAGAAAAAAAAAAAAAAAAGAAGAAAAAAGCTTCCATTTCCTCAATATCACACTCCCTCTCCCTTCTCCCATTCCTGCCATGTAAAAGAAAACACCCCCCCCCCCCAAAAAAAAACCCCAACAAAACCCAAAACACACATAAAACAAATACATATCCTCTCAAAACAAGGTCATATCCCCCCTTCCAAATCCTGAAAAAAACCCAACCCAAAAAACCCAACCCCTAAAACAACCAAACAATACTGACAACCCACCACAAAAAAAAAGAAAGAAAAAAAAAAACAGAGACTGAAACAACAACGGTAACTAGAAGATCAAACAATTCCTTCCAAATTCTAATAAAAGACAAGAACAGAAAAAAAAACACACAAAAAGAAATCTACCCCACCAATGAAATCAAACAATTCCAACACTACCCCCCCACCTCCCCCCAACACACACACACAAACAAAAAAATCAAACAATCCCAACACTACCCACACACACACATAAACAACAACAAAAAATCAAACAATCCCAAAACTACCCCCCCTCCACATACACACACAAACAAAAAAATCAAACAATCCCAACACTAGCCCCACACACACACAAACAAAAAAATCAAACAATCCCAACACTACCCCCCCTCCACATACACACACAAACAAAAAAATCAAACAATCCCAACACTACCCCCCCTCCCCCCCCCACACAAACAAAAAAAACAACAACAAACAATCCCAACATTACCCACACACACATACACAAACAAAAAAATCAAACAATCCCAATACTGGTGACCCCCCCCCCCCCCCGCCCCCACGTAAAAAAACAAATAAACAATCCCAACAATACCCCCACACACACAATCTAAAAAAATCAAACAACCCCAATACTAGTGACCCCCACACTACCCACACACACACAAACAAAAAAAACCCATCAAACAGGGCCAACACTACACACACGCAAACAAAAAAAATCAAACAATCCCAACAATACCCACACACACACAAACAAAAAAACCCCATCAAACAGGGCCAACACTACACACACGCAAACAAAAAAAATCAAACAATCCCAACAATACCCCCCCCCCCCCCCCAACACACACACACACAAACACCCCTGAAAAGAACCCAACAACAATGACGAAAAAAAAAAAAAATCAACACCTTCACAAGGGCATAAGCAAAAACCAAAGTAAAAAAAAAAAAAAAAAAAAAAAAAAATCAACCCCACTACCCAGCACCCTGACTCACCCCTTAACCCCCCCCCCCCCCCCCCCCCCCGCCCCCCAAAAAAAACAAACAAAAAAACCCACAAAAACACAACCAACCCCACTCTCTCATCAACAAGGGCAAGAACCACCACCACCAGCCCCGTCATTGGCGGCGTCGTAGTCAGAGTGGACTCCCCTGGCGCCGCGCAGGCTGTTGTTGTTGAGGCCGTTGCGGGTGGCGGGGAGCTGCGACTTGTCGACGCAGCGCTCCATACGGGCCATCACCATGTCTAGCAGGCACTCCACACACCTGGCCACATTCTGACCCGTGGCTGCGCTCGTCTCAAAGTACGGCAATCTGTGGCCCGTTCACACCCCACACAGCCACAGACACAGCCACACACACAGCACAGATTGTTATTGTTGTTGTCACTGGTATCATCATTATTATAATCATGATTATTATTCTACTATCATGCATGTCACTGGTATCATCATTATTATAATCATGATTATCATTCTACTATCATGCACGTCTCAAAGTACGGCAATCTGTGGCCCGTTCACACCCCACACAGCCACAGCCACACATACAGCACAGAATGTTATTGCTGTTGTCACTGGTATCATCATTATTATAATCATGATTATCATTCTACTATCATGCATGTCTCAAAGTACGGCAATCTGTGGCCCGTTCACACCCCACACAGCCACAGCCACACACACAGCACAAATTGTTATTGTTGTTGTCACAGGTATCATCATTATTATAATTATGATAATTATTCTACTATTGTGCTTGTCTCAAAGTATGGCAGTCAGAGTCAGTCCACCACACAGATTGTTATTAATATCATCATTATTATAATTATGATAATTATTCTACTGTCATGCACGTCTCAAAGTACGGCAATCTGTGGCCCGTTCACACCCCACACAGCCACAGCCACACACACAGCACAGAATTTTATTGTTGCTGTCACTGGTATCATCATTATTATAATTATGATAATTATTCTACTATCATGCTTGTCTCAAAGCACAGCAGTCAGAGTCAGTCCACCACAGAGACTGTTATTAACATCATCATTATTATAATTATGATAATTATTCTACTATCATGCACGTCTCAAAGTACGGCAATCTGTGGCCCGTTCACACCCCACACAGCCACAGCCACACACACAGCACAGAATTTTGTCATTGTTGTTATTCTACTATCGTGCTTGTCTCAAAGTACAGCAGTCATAGTCAGTCCACCACACAGATTGTTATTAATATCATCATAATCGAAGTGGATTTTTCTTCAGAATTTTGCCAGGAACAACCCTTTTGTTGCCGTGGGTTCTTTTACGTGTGCTAAGTGCATGTCTCATCCGAATGACTAGCGTCCAGACCACCACTCGAGGTCTAGTGGAGGGGGAGAAAATATCGGCGGTTAAGCCGTGATTTGAACCAGCGCGCTCAGATTCTTTCACTTCCTAGACGGATGCGTTACCTCTAGGCCTGTTAGGTCTAGACGGATCTGGAAGACCTTGTTTCGTGATGTCCCTCCGTGGGCGCTGATGGACTTTTTGAAAGAAGTGAACATTTTTAATCAGATTTGAAGGTTTTATATCATGGAAGTTTTTTAAACTTTGAGTGGAAAGTTTGAAGTGGTGACTCGTTTTAATTGTTTGTTTTTTTACCCTTGCAGTAGGTATTAACGTGGCAATAGCTTAGTGGTCGGCGAGGCCCTAAGCACCATAATTTCATTTAATTTCACCTCTAGGTCAACACTCCACTCATTATCATAATTATGATTATTATTCAACTACCGTGCACGTCTCAAAGTACGGCAGCCTGTGTCAGTCGTCCACACCCAGACCAGCCAACCACCCACACAGCACACATTGTTACTGTTGTTATTATTATCATTACTATTATCATTATTGCTGTTATCATCATTATCATCATCATCGATATTATTATCGTTACAATAATGATAATCATCATTATCCTCATAATAATGATGATGATATTGGTTGTGATAACGCTGATGAACATCATCATCATTCATATTATTATTATATTCATCATCATTACTACGATTATTATTATTATCATTATAGTAGTAGTAGTAGTAGTAGTAGTAGCAACAATAATAATAACAACTATTATCATCATTATCATAGTAATCATCATGATGATGATAGTAACTGTCATGATGATGATGATGTTCATTATTATCATCATTATCATTATTACTATGATGATAATGATTGTGATGATAATGATCATCAACATCATCATCATCATTATCATTATTAATCATATTATTGTACTCATCTCAAAGTATGGCAGCCTGTTATCACCCAGCCACCACACAGTGCAGATTGCTACTGTTATTGTTGTTATCATTATCATTATCATGATGATGATGACTGTGATGATGATGACAATTGTCATTATCATCATTATATACTATTATTATTATTATTATCATATTACAGCACTCGTCTCAAAAGTACGACAGCCTGTGACCCGCCCCCACACATCACACACTGCAGATTGTTATTGTTGTTGTTTTGTTGCTATTCTTATTATCATTGTCATCATGAGGATGAGGATGATGACTGTGATGATGATGATGATGATAATGATGATGATGATGATGATGATTAGTAGTAGTAGTAGTAGTAGTAGTAGTTGCTGTTGTTGTAGTGGTTGTGTCATTTTATGGTTACCATTCTTCTATTTTTTTTTTTAATTGTTATTATCATCATTACCACTCTTAGCATCATCATCATTATCATTCTTCTCTTTCTTTTTATTGTTATCATTATCATTATTATTATCATTATTATCATCACCATTATTATCATTATTGATGTTGTTATCATTATCATCATTTTCATCATCATTATTATCATAATTTTTATCACCATCAACATTATCATCATCATTATTATTATCATTATTGTTATGCAATGCTTATATAACAGTCAGTCATATCGAACTGTGTGACACCAATCAGAACAGCAAAATTCCGTAGAAAAGAAATAATCCACTCGCGACACAGGTACAGGTAGTTATCCGCGTGTGTGGGGTGGGTGGTTGGGTGTGTGTGTGTGTGTGTGTGTGTGTGTGTGTGCTGATTATCTGGTTGTGGTTTTCCGCAATTCATCTTTATTCTTATCTTATCTGTCTATTATAATCAATGTGCAGTATAGTAGGCTATGTTTATAATTATATTCAAATAATGTTTCTTAATTCTTTCTGTTTTTACATTAAGAATACTAGTTATTACCTGCAGTGTGTGGATGTATGTATGAAACGATGTATATTTTTTTTACATTTGTATCTTCGTAATATTTGTAGGGGCTGTTGTTGGCTTTTACAGTTATGGTCCCCATGTTGTTTACTTGTCTATGTTGTGATAATGCACCTGACCAAATTTCTCCAGTTGGAGATAATAAAGTTATTCTTATCTTATCTTATCTCATCTTATCTCATCTTACACAAACCGACATGCACGCGCTCAAGGCACGACCAAGCAACAGAGGGGCGTGAAACCTCACCCAAACTTCTCAGCCATCTCTCGGGCACGCTCCTCCGACACGCTTCTCTGGTCCTCGAGGTCGGCCTTGTTGCCACACAGGATGACGTCCGGGTTCTCGCAGTAGGCGTGGGTCTGCAGCTGTGTCAGCCAGTTGCGCGTGTTGAGGAACGACTGCTCGCTCGTCAGGTCGAACAGCAGCAAGAAGCCCATCGCGTCCCGGAAGAATGCCGTGGTCAGGCTGCGAAATCTGGGGAAGAACGGAGAGGAGTTTCTTAGCTCACTCACTCAGTACGGCCAGTCCTCTCTTCTCCTCTGCACAGACCCCTCGGATGTCCAGTGGGTGTCTGAATGACCCAACCTTTAGCTTCCGTCGTCAGAATTGTGGTATTCTTTGTCAACATTCACCTCTTCAGTATTAGAGCACTCCGCTTGCAATATTTTGATGATGGTAACTGGGGTGAAACGCTGTTAACGTTGTCTCTTTCGCCATTCGTATGGAGAGAGTTAAGATGATGTATGCGGCTTTCTGAAAGGAGTGGTGGCAGAGGTGTTGGGGATGGGGGGAGGGCGGGGGGAAGAGGGTGCTTTAGATGATGTATACAGCTTTGTGAAAGGAGTGGTGCTTTGGGGAGGGGGGCGGGGGGTGGGGGGTGGGGGTGGGGGAGTGCTTGAGATGATGTATACAGCATTCTGAAAGAAGGGGTGTTTCTGAAAGGAGTGGTGCGTTAGGGAGGGGGGCAGAGGGGGGGGGGGGGGGGGGGAGTGTTTTAGATGATGTATACAGCTTTCTGAAAGGAGTATGTGTGTGTGCGTGGTGGATGCACGCACGTGTGTGTTTCTCTGTGTATGTGTGCATGCATGTGTGTGTTTCTCTGCGCGTGCATGCATGTGTGTGTTTCTCTGTGCGTGCGCGTGCATGCATGTGTGTGTTTCTGTGTGTGTGTGCATGCATGTGTGTGTTTCTCTGTGTGTGCGCGTGCATGCATGCGTGTGTTTCTCTGTGTGTGCGCGTGCATGCATGTGTGTGTTTCTGTGTGTGTGTGCATGCATGCGTGTGTTTCTCTGTGAGTGTGCGCGTGCATCCATGTGTGTGTTTTTCTGTGTGTGCGTTGATGCATGTGTGTGTTTCTCTGTGTGTGCGCGTGCATGCATGTGTGTGTTTCTGTGTGTGTGTGCGTGCATGCATGTGTGTGTTTCTCTGTGTGTGCGCGTGCATGCATGTGTGTGTTTTTCTGTGAGTGTGCGTGTGCATGCATGTGTGTGTTTTTCTGTGTGTGTGCGTGCATGCATGTGTGTGTTTCTCTGTGTGTGCGCGTGCATGCATGCGTGTGTTTTTCTGTGTGTGCGCGTGCATGCATGTGTGTGTTTCTCTGTGTGTGCGCGTGCATGCATGCGTGTGTTTCTCTGTGTGTGCGCGTGCATGCATGCGTGTGTTTCTCTGTGTGTGCGCGTGCATGCATGCGTGTGTTTCTCTGTGTGTGCGCGTGCATGCATGTGCGTGTTTCCGTACCCACCTCTCCTGTCCAGCAGTGTCCCACAGCTGAAGGTGGACCCGCTGACTGCGCCCCATGGACCCGTCCGGTCCTGGCACTCTGTGTACCTGTACATCATGTCATTCACCTGTACATCATGTCATTAACCTGTACATCATGTCATTCACCTGTACATCATGTCATTCACCTGTACATCATGTCACATCACTCTGTGTACCTGTACATCATGTCATTCACCTGTACATCATGTCATTAACCTGTACATCATGTCACATCACTCTGTGTACCTGTACATCATGTCATTCACCTGTACATCATGTCATTCACCTGTACATCATGTCACATCACTCTGTGTACCTGCACATCATGTCACAGCACTCTGTGTACCTGCACATCATGTCACATCACTCTGTGTACCTGTACATAATGTCATTCACCTGTACATCATGTCATTAACCTGTACATCATGTCACATCACTCTGTGTACCTGTACATCATGTCATTCACCTGTACATCATGTCACATCACTCTGTGTACCTGTACATCATGTCATTCACCTGTACATCATGTCATTCACCTGTACATCATGTCACATCACTCTGTGTACCTGTACATCATGTCATTCACCTGTACATCATGTCACAGCACTCTGTGTACCTGTACATCATGTCATTCACCTGTACATCATGTCACAGCACTCTGTGTACCTGTACATCATGTCACATCACTCTGTACCTGCACATCATGTCATATCACTCTGTGTACCTGTACATCATGTCATTAACCTGTACATCATGTCACATCACTCTGTGTACCTGTACATCATGTCATTCACCTGTACATCATGTCATTCACCTGTACATCATGTCACAGCACTCTGTGTACCTGTACATCATGTCATTCACCTGTACATCATGTCACAGCACTCTGTGTACCTGTACATCATGTCACATCACTCTGTGTACCTGTACATCATGTCATTCACCTGTACATCATGTCACAGCACTCTGTGTACCTGTACATCATGTCACATCACTCTGTGTACCTGTACATCATGTCACAGCACTCTGTGTACCTGTACATCATGTCACATCACACTGTGTACCTGTACATCATGTCACATCACTCTGTGTACCTGCACATCATGTCACATCACTCTGTGTACCTGTACATCATGTCACATCACTCTGTGTACCTGTACATCATGTTGTCACATAACTGTACCTGTACATCATGTCATTAACCTGTACATCACATCACTCTGTGTACCTGTACATCATGTCATTCACCTGTACATAATGTCATTCACCTGTACATCATGTCACAGCACTCTGTGTACCTGTACATCATGTCACAGCACTCTGTGTACCTGCACATCATGTCACAGCACTCTGTGTACCTGTACATCATGTCATTCACCTGTACATCATGTCACAGCACTCTGTGTACCTGTACATCATGTCACATCACTCTGTGTACCTGTACATCATGTCAATTACCTGTACATCATGTCACATCACTCTCTGTACCTGTACGTCATGTCACATCACTCTGTGTACCTGTACATCATGTCACATCACTCTATGTACCTGTACATCATGTCACAGCACTCTGTGTACCTGTACATCATGTCACAGCTCTCTGTGTACTTGTACATCATGTCACATCACTCTGTGTACCTGTACATCATGTTGTTACATCACTCTGTGTACCTGTACATCATGTCACATCACACTGTGTACCTGTACATCATGTTGTTACATCACTCTGTGTACCTGTACATCATGTCACATCACACTGTGTACCTGTACATCATGTCACATCACTCTGTGTACCTGTACATCATGTCACAGCACTCTGTGTACCTGTACATCATGTCACATCACACTGTGTACCTGTACATCATGTCAATTACCTGTACATCATGTCACATCACTCTGTGTACCTGTACGTCATGTCACATCACTCTGTGTACCTGTACATCATGTCACAGCACTCTGTGTACCTGTACATCATGTCACATCACACTGTGTACCTGTACATCATGTCACATCACTCTGTGTACCTGCACATCATGTCACATCACTCTGTGTACCTGTACATCATGTCACATCACTCTGTGTACCTGTACATCATGTTGTCACATAACTGTACCTGTACATCATGTCATTAACCTGTACATCACATCACTCTGTGTACCTGTACATCATGTCATTCACCTGTACATAATGTCATTCACCTGTACATCATGTCACAGCACTCTGTGTACCTGTACATCATGTCACAGCACTCTGTGTACCTGCACATCATGTCACAGCACTCTGTGTACCTGTACATCATGTCATTCACCTGTACATCATGTCACAGCACTCTGTGTACCTGTACATCATGTCACATCACTCTGTGTACCTGTACATCATGTCAATTACCTGTACATCATGTCACATCACTCTCTGTACCTGTACGTCATGTCACATCACTCTGTGTACCTGTACATCATGTCACATCACTCTATGTACCTGTACATCATGTCACAGCACTCTGTGTACCTGTACATCATGTCACAGCTCTCTGTGTACTTGTACATCATGTCACATCACTCTGTGTACCTGTACATCATGTTGTTACATCACTCTGTGTACCTGTACATCATGTCACATCACACTGTGTACCTGTACATCATGTTGTTACATCACTCTGTGTACCTGTACATCATGTCACATCACACTGTGTACCTGTACATCATGTCACATCACTCTGTGTACCTGTACATCATGTCACAGCACTCTGTGTACCTGTACATCATGTCACATCACACTGTGTACCTGTACATCATGTCACATCACTCTGTGTACCTGTACATCATGTCACATCACTCTGTGTACCTGTACATCATGTTGTCACATAACTGTACCTGTGCATCATGTCATTAACCTGTACATCACATCACTCTGTGTACCTGTACATCATGTCATTCACCTGTACATAATGTCATTCACCTGTACATCATGTCACAGCACTCTGTGTACCTGTACATCATGTCACAGCACTCTGTGTACCTGTACATCATGTCACAGCACTCTGTGTACCTGTACATCATGTCATTCACCTGTACATCATGTCATTCACCTGTACATCATGTCACAGCACTCTGTGTACCTGTACATGTCACAGCACTCTGTGTACCTGTACATCATGTCACATCACTCTGTGTACCTGTACATCATGTCAATTACCTGTACATCATGTCACATCACTCTCTGTACCTGTACGTCATGTCACATCACTCTGTGTACCTGTACATCATGTCACAGCACTCTGTGTACCTGTACATCATGTCACAGCACTCTGTGTACCTGTACATCATGTCACATCACTCTGTGTACCTGTACATCATGTTGTTACATCACTCTGTGTACCTGTACATCATGTCACATCACACTGTGTACCTGTACATCATGTTGTTACATCACTCTGTGTACCTGTACATCATGTCACATCACACTGTGTACCTGTACATCATGTCACATCACACTGTGTACCTGTACATCATGTTGTCACATCACACTGTGTACCTGTACATCATGTCACATCACTCTGTGTACCTGTACATCATGTCAATTACCTGTACATCATGTCACATCACTCTCTGTACCTGTACGTCATGTCACATCACTCTGTGTACCTGTACATCATGTTGTCACATCACTCTGTGTACCTGTACATCATGTCACATCACTCTGTGTACCTGTACAACACACCATATTTACAACACACCACGTTCCTCAGTGCACTTGGACAACACATCCAACCCCCCCCCCCCCCCCCCCCCCCACCCCCCCACACACACACCCACCACACACAAACACACAATGTACAAAATGTAGCACTGTCATTTTTCTGGCATTAACCCCACAACAGCGGCTAGCTGTACATAACATACATACATACATACATACACACTCACCACCCGTTTCTCTCTGAAGTCGATGCCGACAGTGGAGATGAACTTGCCGTTGAAGGCGTTGTCAGTGTACTGGAACAGCATACTGGTCTTCCCCACACCTGAGTCCCCTGTGACACAGTGACACGACGACACAGTGACACAATGACTCCGTGACTCAGTGACACAATGACTACGTGACATAATGACTCCATGACACAACGACACAGTGACTTAGTGACACAGTGACATAGTGACACAATGACTCAGTGACATAATGACACAATGACTCAGGACACAATGACACAGCGACGCAATGACACAGCGACACAATAACTCAGTGACACACCACAGTGACACAATGACTCAGTGACACACCACAGTGACACAATGACTCAGTGACACACCACAGTGACACAATGACTCACCACAGTGACACACCACAGTGACACAATGACTCACCACAGTGACACAATGACACAGTGACACACCACAGTGACACAATGACTCAGTGACACACCACAGTGACACAATGACTCACCACAGTGACACACCACAGTGACACAATGACTCACCACAGTGACACACCACAGTGACACAATGACTCACCACAGTGACACACCACAGTGACACAATGACACACCACAGTGACACACCACAGTGACACAATGACTCACCACAGTGACACACCACAGTGACACAATGACTCACCACAGTGACACACCACAGTGACACAATGACACACCACAGTGACACACCACAGCGACACAATGACTCACCACAGTGACACACCACAGTGACACAATGACACACCACAGTGACACACCACAGTGACACAATGACTCACCACAGTGACACAATGACTCACCACAGTGACACACCACAGTGACACAATGACTCACCACAGTGACACACCACAGTGACACAATGACTCACCACAGTGACACACCACAGTGACACAATGACTCACCACAGTGACACAATGACTCACCACAGTGACACACCACAGTGACACAATGACTCACCACAGTGACACACCACAGTGACACAATGACTCACCACAGTGACACACCACAGTGACACAATGACTCACCACAGTGACACACCACAGCGACACAATGACACACCACAGTGACACACCACAGTGACACAATGACACACCACAGTGACACACCACAGCGACACAATGACACACCACAGTGACACACCACAGTGACACAATGACTCACCACAGTGACACAATAACTCAGTGACACACCACAGTGACACACCACAGTGACACAATGACTCACCACAGTGACACACCACAGCGACACGATGACTCAGTGACACACCACAGTGACACAATGACACACCACAGTGACACACCACAGTGACACACCACAGTGACACAATAACTCAGTGACACACCACAGTGACACAATGACTCAGTGACACACCACAGTGTGGCAGGTGTCAACTCTTAAGTGTTCTTCACCTCCTGTTCCACTCAACTCCTTTTTTTTCCTTCTTGTTCTTCTTCTTGACGTTCACAGCCAAGTTTCAATGAGAATACACGTGGCAACTGGCGGGCGTGAAAGCGTGCGCACATGCACTAGAGACATACATGGGCGCGCGCGCGCGCGCACACACAGACACGTAGGGCGTCATACATCTACATACACACTTCTGAGGGACACACCGACACACACACACACACACACACACACAAAGTATGCACTGATATTTACACACACACACACACACACACACAAAGTATGCACTGATATTTACACACACACACACACACGCACGCACAAACGTAAATACAAACATGCAAATGAGTGCTCTCTCTCTCTCACACACACAAGTAAATACAAACATGCAAATGTGCTCTCTCTCTCTCTCTCTCTCTCTCTCTCTCTCTCTCTCTCTCTCACAAAAGTAAATACAAACATGCAAATGTGTGCTCACGCACACACACACGCACGCACGCACGCACACACGTTGGGCGTCATACATCTACATACACACTTCTGAGGGACACACCGACACACACACACACACACACACAAAGTATGCACTGATATTTACACACACACACACACACACACACACACAAAGTATGCACTGATATTTACACACACACACACACACACGCACGCACTCACGCACGCACGCACGCACACACACACAAACGTAAATACAAACATGCAAATGAGTGCTCTCTCTCTCTCACACACACAAGTAAATACAAACATGCAAATGTGCTCTCTCTCTCTCTCTCTCTCTCTCTCTCTCTCACAAAAGTAAATACAAACATGCAAATGTGTGCTCACGCACACACACACGCACGCACGCACGCACACACGTTGGGCGTCATACATCTACATACACACTTCTGAGGGACACACCGACACACACACACACACACACAAAGTATGCACTGATATTTACACACACACACACACACACACACAAAGTATGCACTGATATTTACACACACACACACACACACGCACGCACTCACGCACGCACGCACGCACACACACACAAACGTAAATACAAACATGCAAATGAGTGCTCTCTCTCTCTCACACACACAAGTAAATACAAACATGCAAATGTGCTCTCTCTCTCTCTCTCTCTCTCTCACAAAAGTAAATACAAACATGCAAATGTGTGCTCACGCACACACACACGCACGCACGCACGCACACACGTTGGGCGTCATTCAACCACATACACACTTATGAGGGATACACCGACACACACACACACAAAAGTATGCACTGATATTTACACACACACACACACACACACGTAAATACAACATGCAAATGTGTACTCTCTCTCTCTCTCTCTCTCTCTCTCTCACACACACACACACACACACACCTGCATTCGCGCGCACCAGCAACGTGCAAAAGTTTCACAGACACAACAAGCATGTGTGAATAATCAAGAGAATTCCACTGGGTACCATGTGTCACTGAAGCTTTCTGCCCCGTGCCGTGACACTGAAGCTTTCTGCCCTGTGCCGTGACACTGAAGCTTAGCTTTCTGCCCTGTGCCGTGACACTGAAGCTTTCTGCCCTGTGCCGTGACACTGAAGCTAAGCTTTCTGCCCTGTGCCGTGACACTGAAGCTAAGCTTTCTGCCCTGTGCCGTGACACTGCCGTGACACTGAAGCTTAGCTTTCTGCCCTGTGCCGTGACACTGAAGCTTTCTGCCCTGTGCCGTGACACTGAAGCTAAGCTTTCTGCCCTGTGCCGTGACACTGAAGCTAAGCTTTCTGCCCTGTGCCGTGACACTGCCGTGACACTGAAGCTTAGCTTTCTGCCCTGTGCCGTGACACTGAAGCTTTCTGCCCTGTGCCGTGACACTGAAGCTAAGCTTTCTGCCCTGTGCCGTGACACTGCCGTGACACTGAAGCTTAGCTTTCTGCCCTGTGCCGTGACACTGAAGCTTTCTGCCCTGTGCCGTGACACTGAAGCTAAGCTTTCTGCCCTGTGCCGTGACACTGAAGCTAAGCTTTCTGCCCTGTGCCGTGACACTGCCGTGACACTGAAGCTTAGCTTTCTGCCCTGTGCCGTGACACTGAAGCTTTCTGCCCTGTGCCGTGACACTGAAGCTAAGCTTTCTGCCCTGTGCCGTGACACAAAAGCTAAGCTTTCTGCCCTGTGCCGTGACACTGAAGCTTTCTGCCCTGTGCCGTGACACTGAAGCTAAGCTTTCTGCCCTGTGCCGTGACACTGAAGCTAAGCTTTCTGCCCTGTGCCGTGACACTGAAGCTTTCTGCCCTGTGCCGTGACACTGAAGCTAAGCTTTCTGCACTGTGCCGTGACACTGAAGCTAAGCTTTCTGCCCTGTGCCGTGACACTGAAGCTAAGCTTTCTTCCCTGTGCCGTGACACTGAAGCTAAGCTTTCTGCCCTGTGCCGTGACACTGAAGCTAAGCTTTCTGCCCTGTGCCGTGACACTGCCGTGACACTGAAGCTTAGCTTTCTGCCCTGTGCCGTGACACTGAAGCTTAGCTTTCTGCCCTGTGCCGTGACACTGAAGCTTAGCTTTCTGCCCTGTGCCGTGACACTGAAGCTTTCTGCCCTGTGCAAACACCTTCACTACGGACTGTCACCGTGCACGTGACAGCAGGCAGGGGAATGGCGAGGTGGTCAGTGTTCACAGAACCGCCAGTGGGTCAGAACTGGTAATGATTTTTTTGTCTGTCTCTGGAACCTCGCACTTGGAACCATCTCCATCTTTCGCTTCGGTCGTCACGTCCCTGCTCTCAGCTCTTTTTCCAAGTCTGACATTAAAAACCCGCTGGGGTCAGAACCAAGGGCAATGGTTCTCTCTCTGTCTCTGGAACCTCGCACTTGGAACCATCTCCATCTTTCGCTTCGGTCGTCACGTCCCTGCTCTCAGCTCTTTTTCCAAGTCAGGGCCTTAAAACCCACCTCTTTCCGAAAATAGCTCCTACATACCCCCCCCCCCCCTCTTTCTGTTCCAGTTTCCCCAGTCTTTAATCACTCTACGTGTATTTGTGAGTCTTGTCTTCCATCAGCTTGTTTCGCACTTGTTATGCATGCGTGTGGAAAAGCTGGGTGGAGGGAAGCGCACTTATTTGTTTCTGCTAAAAGGATTTATCGCTACATGAACACGTTTATTACAAGAAATTGTGTACCCTGTGGGGAGGTCGTCACATCCGAATTACTTACTGTCGGT
>NC_134910.1:21464648-21469648 GCF_041734735.1 Babylonia areolata | reverse complement strand
CACGCACACACACCTTGGCCGTTCAAAGTATATGAACATGAGCTTGTGTGTGTGTGTGTGTGTGTGTGTGTGTGTGTGTGTGTGTGTGTGTGTGTAATGTGCGCGCGCGTACTTGTCTAGCGCAGTATGCGCGTGCGTGCGTATGTGTGTGTGTGCATCGCGCGCACATGTAGGTCCAAGTAATAGCACGTAATAAACGTGCACGAGCATATGCACGCATGCTCTTTTTTTTGGTCTGCTATACTTTAAAACATCATAATGCGTACCATAAAAAAGGAAACAAAAGAAAGAGTGAAAGAAACAAAGAGAGAAAGAAAGAGTGAGAGAAGAAAGAGTGAAAGAAAGAGCGAAAGTGAAAGAAAGAGTGAGAGAAGAAAGAGAGAAAGAAAGAGAGAAATAAAGAGTGAGAGAAGAAAGAGTGAAAGAAAGAGTGAGAGAAGAAAGAGTGAAAGAAAGAGTGAGAGAAGAAAGAGAGAAAGAAAGAAAAAGCGAAAGAAAGAGTGAGAGAAGAAAGAGTGAAAGAAAGAGCGAAAGAAAGAGTGAGAGAAGAAAGAGCGAAAGAAAGAGTGAGAGAAGAAAGAGTGAAAGAAAGAGCGAAAGAAAGAGTGAGAGAAGAAAGAGCGAAAGAAAGAGTGAGAGAAGAGAGAGAAGAGTGAGAGAAGAAAGAGAGAAAGAAAGAGTGAGAGAAAGAAAGAGAGAAAGAAAGAGTGAGAGAAGAAAGAGAGAAAGAAAGAGAGAGAGAAGAAAGAGAGAAAGAAAGAGTGAGAGAAGAAAGAGAGAAAGAAAGAGCGAAAGAAAGAGTGAGAGAAGAAAGAGTGAAAGAAAGAGTGAGAGAAGAAAGAGAGAAAGAAAGAAAAAGCGAAAGAAAGAGTGAGAGAAGAAAGAGAGAAAGAAAGAGTGAGAGAAGAAAGAGAGAAAGAAAGAGCGAAAGAAAGAGTGAGAGAAGAAAGAGTGAAAGAAAGAGTGAGAGAAGAAAGAGAGAAAGAAAGAGTGAGAGAAGAAAGAGAGAAAGAAAGAGTGAAAGAAAGAGTGAGAGAAGAAAGAGAGAAAGAAAGAGTGAGAGAAGAAAGAGAGAAAGAAAGAGAGAAAGAAAGAGTGAGAGAAGAAAGAGAGAAAGAAAGAGCGAAAGAAAGAGTGAGAGAAGAAAGAGTGAAAGAAAGAGTGAGAGAAGAAAGAGAGAAAGAAAGAAAAAGCGAAAGAAAGAAAAAGCGAAAGAAAGAAAGATAGAAAGAAAGACAGAAAGAAAGAAATAAAGAGAGAAAGAAAGAAAGAGAGAGAGAGAAAGAAAAAGAAATAAAACCACCCCCAGTCACCAGAAAAAGACCCCAACCAACTCAGGGATGGATGAAGAAGCCATGTGCTGAGGACGTGACAGTCAAGCCGGGAAGAAAGAAAAACAAAGACTTCGCAAGAAGTTAAAAAAAAAAAAAAAAAAAAAAAAAAGACACACAGCGCTTTTAGTGGCCACACACACACACACACACACACACACAAAGCCTCCCCCCACCCCCACCCAGACCCCCCCCTCACCCGCAGTGAACGCTGTCAGCTCCAGTTCCATACGGACGCTGCTCGCTTCCCCAAAACTCCCCCACATCCACCCCTCCACTCCCCACCACTCCCGCATCTTCCCCCATTTCAGGTCACGGCCTGTGTGTGTGTGTGTGTGTGTGTGTGTGTGTGAGCATGCAGGGTGGGGGGGGGGGGGAGGGGGTGAGGGGGTAATCCACACCATTGTGTGCAAGGCGCAAGGTGGCAGAATGGTTGAGACGTTTATCTGCCGATACTTCTTCGAACGTGGGCTGCAACTCCCCACGTTCACTCTGATGTACACGGGTGGGCTTTTACGTGTATGACCGTTTTAACCCCGACCTGCAGGCAGTCATACTCCGTTTTCTGGGGGGTGTGCACGCTGGGTATGTTCTTGTTTCCATAACCCACCGAACGCTGGCATGGATTACAGGATCTTTAACGTGCGTATATGATCATCTGCTTGCGTATACACACGAAAGGGGGTTCAGGCACTAGCAGGTCTGCACATATGTTGACCTGGCGAGATCGGAAAAATCTCCACCCTTTACCCACCAGGTTGCGTTACGGAGATTCGAACCCGAGACCCTCAGATTGAAAGATTGATTCAGTAAAATTCTTTTTTTCCTTCGTGTTTCACTTCTATCAGGCCGATTTCTCTGGTGACAATAAATTTACTGTTTATGAATGTTATCTGATACAATTGATAATATGGTTCATCAACCGTCATGTTAAAATTGAAGTGCAACGTTGTGAGCACAGTATAAGCTTTAAGCTTGATGCTCTTTTGTCATTGTTTGCATTGCAATCATGTGTACTGTTGAACAATTAAAGATAATTTAAACCAGACTGGAAGTCCAACGCTTTAACCACTCGGCTATTGCGCCCGTCACCCGCCAGTACAATGCTGGGTCCGTGACGGTGTTGCGCAGCACGTAACTGGCGCGCTGAAAAAGAACCCACGGCAACAAAAGTTGTCCCATGGCAAAATTCTGTAAACGAAATCCACTCTGATAGGTACACAGATGTATATGCGTGCACTCAAGGCCTGACTAAGCGCGTTGGGTTATGCTGCTGGTCAGGCATCTGTCTAGCAGATGTGGTGCAGCGTATATGGATTTGTCCTAACGCAACATTCCCCACTGGAAAAATCTCCTCCAACTACAGAGCAGAAACAAGCGCTGTCCTCCATGCAGCAAAACCCTTGCTGAATCAGCCAGACCACCAGCCAAGATCGTCGTCTTCACTGATTGCAAATCTGTGCTAGAAGTGCTGCAAAACAAAGTGACCAACAGCAAGTGTCTCTACAAAAGACCCTAAATGACCTCTCACAAGTGTCTACCATCACACTGCAGTGGATTCCACCCCACTGCGGGACCACTGGGAATGAAAAAGATGATGCTCTGTCAAAAGTGGGAAGCAGAATGGAGCAGTTCAGTCACCCAGCGACGTACAGAGAGGCAAAAAACCATCATCCACAGCCAGTACCGAAGGAAAAGAAGGCCGAACGCTGACAAAGGGACAGATGCGATCCACCAACTCCAGCGACACCAGCAAACAATCCTCTTCAGACTTCGTACAGGCCACTGCAGGCTTTTGAGTCATCTCAGCCGAATGAAAATATCTCACACCGACGAATGTCCCTGTGGCACAGGTACACAAACCCCACAGAACATATTTTCCAACACTGCCCCACTTATGAGGATCTACGACGCCAGTTCTGGCCCGAGGGAGTAGAGCTACAGGCACAGCTTTGGGGTGACCGGACTGACCTGGAGAAAACCGTGGGCTTCGTCAGGGCGACGAAGCTTCCAGTCTGATGCATCCCAACAATATCGAACGCTAAAGAATAAGAAGTCCTAGTCTTGACGCATCCCGACAATATCGAACGCTGAAGAATAAGAAGTCCTAGTCTTGACGCATCCCGACAATATCGAACGCTGAAGAATAAGAAGTCCTAGTCTTGACGCATCCCGACAATATCGAACGCTGAAGAATAAGAAGTCCTAGTCTTGACGCATCCCGACAATATCGAACGCTGAAGAATAAGAAGTCCTAGTCTTGACGCATCCCGACAATATCGAACGCTGAAGAATAAGAAGTCCTAGTCTTGACGCATCCCGACAATATCGAACGCTAAAGAATAAGAAGTCCTAGTCTTGACGCATCCCGACAATATCGAACGCTAAAGAATAAGAAGTCCTAGTCTTGACGCATCCCGACAATATCGAACGCTGAAGAATAAGAAGTCCTAGTCTTGACGCATCCCGACAATATCGAACGCTGAAGAATAAGAAGTCCTAGTCTTGACGCATCCCGACAATATCGAACGCTGAAGAATAAGAAGTCCTAGTCTTGACGCATCCCAACAATATCGAACGCTGAAGAATAAGAAGTCCTAGTCTTGACGCATCCCGACAATATCGAACGCTGAAGAATAAGAAGTCCTAGTCTTGACGCATCCCGACAATATCGAACGCTGAAGAATAAGAAGTCCTAGTCTTGACGCATCCCGACAATATCGAACGCTGAAGAATAAGAAGTCCTAGTCTTGACGCATCCCAACAATATCGAACGCTGAAGAATAAGAAGTCCTAGTCTTGACGCATCCCGACAATATCGAACGCTGAAGAATAAGAAGTCCTAGTCTTGACGCATCCCGACAATATCGAACGCTGAAGAATAAGAAGTCCTAGTCTTGACGCATCCCGACAATATCGAACGCTGAAGAATAAGAAGTCCTAGTCTTGACGCATCCCGACAATATCGAACGCTGAAGAATAAGAAGTCCTAGTCTTGACGCATCCCGACAATATCGAACGCTGAAGAATAAGAAGTCCTAGTCTGATCCCGACAATATCGAACGCTAAGAATAAGAAGTCCAAGTCTTGACGCATCCCGACAATATCGAACGCTGAAGAATAAGAAGTCCTAGTCTTGACGCATCCCGACAATATCGAACGCTGAAGAATAAGAAGTCCAAGTCTTGACGCATCCCGACAATATCGAACGCTAAAGAATAAGAAGTCCAAGTCTTGACGCATCCCGACAATATCGAACGCTAAAGAATAAGAAGTCCAAGTCTTGACGCATCCCGACAATATCGAACGCTGAAGAATAAGAAGTCCAAGTCTTGACGCATCCCGACAATATCGAACGCTAAAGAATAAGAAGTCCAAGTCTTGACGCATCCCGACAATATCGAACGCTGAAGAATAAGAAGTCCTAGTCTTGACGCATCCCGACAATATCGAACGCTGAAGAATAAGAAGTCCTAGTCTTGACGCATCCCGACAATATCGAACGCTAAAGAATAAGAAGTCCTAGTCTTGACGCATCCCGACAATATCGAACGCTGAAGAATAAGAAGTCCTAGTCTTGACGCATCCCGACAATATCGAACGCTGAAGAATAAGAAGTCCTAGTCTTGACGCATCCCGACAATATCGAACGCTGAAGAATAAGAAGTC
>NC_134910.1:21394648-21459648 GCF_041734735.1 Babylonia areolata | reverse complement strand
CAACAGTGGGTTTACAGCGATAGTTGAACAGTTTATACGCTGCAGCACGTAACTTACAGTTAAAAGTAAATATGGATAAAACAAGTATTGTTGTGTTCCGTAAGGGAGGATATTTAGCATGAAACGAAAGATGGTCATATGGAAATGAAAGAATTACCGTTGTAAATGCATATAAGTATCTTGAAATTTATTTTTCAACAAAACTTAGTTTCAGTTTCGCATGTCAAGATATAGCAAATAAAGCAAAGAAAGCAGTTATTCGGATACTTGTATTGAAATTCGTTTGGTATTTTTGTAAGGTTATTTGATGCTCAAGTCCAGCCAATACTGCAGTATGGTGCAGAAATATGGGCTTTGGAAAAGAGTGAACAAATAGAAAAAGCGCACTTGTTTGCAATGAAACGATTTTTGAATGTGGACATCCGAATGCCAAATGATCTTGTGTATGGGGAGCTAGGGAGATATCCAATTTATTTAAACTCGCACATTAAATGCATTAAGTATTGGTTGAAACAAGAATGAACGAAAACAGGCCACCGTTCAAAGCTTATCGAATGTTGTATTCCTTAGATAACAATGGCAAAAAAAAAAACATGGGCAACGTGTGTTCGTCAGTGCTTAAATTCTTATGGTTATTCTTTTGTGTGGGATAATCAGGGTGTTGAAGATATTGCATGTTTTATAGAGTGTTTTAGACAGCGAATAGTTGATTGTTGGTGGCAAGATTGGCATGACCATATGGAAACTAGCGATAGATTTGCACAGTTTAGAATGTTTAAAACATCGCAGGGGCCTGAACCATATATTGGGATGGAAATAAACAGATATGTAAAAATTGCACTGACAAAATTTAGATTTGGTGTTTCTAATATTGCTGTTCAGTTTCAGATACTGTAGTAGGAGTGAATATGTATATACGTGTCGACTGTGCAACCTGGGTAGGGAAGATGAATTGCATTTTTTGCTATGTTGCCCTGCTTTGAGTGACCTCAGACAAAGATGAATTCAACCTAAATATTATAAAGATCCCTGCGCTTTTAGATTTAATCTGCTCATGTCGTCAAAACATGAGCTTACCCAACAAAACGTGGCCATATACCTTATATGAGGCATTGAAGAGACTTCGAATTGTTATTTTGTGAATGTTGTTGAGTATTGTATTAGCTACTTTTGGTTGATTTGTGATGTTCGTTTATCGTGTCAAGTCATTTTCCTTATTTATTTTCTTGTATGACCCCCTTCAGTAAGGGGCTTTGGCCTTAATCTGAATAAAACATCGTTATCGTTCTCTCTCTCTCTCTCTCTCTCTGTGTGTGTGTGTGTGTGTGTGTGTGTGTGTGTGTGTGTGTGTGTGTGTGTGTGTGTGTGTGTGTGTGTGTGTAATAAAATCTGTTAAATATCAATTGACAATTAGATTTGATCTGGCTCGAATACACACACACACTCTCTCTCTCTCTCTTACACACACACACACACACTCTCTCTCTCTCTCTCTCACACACACGCACAGACGCACACACATCACACGCGCGTAAACGCTCGAGTCAGCAGGCACATGTCAGCATGAATGAACAGACATAGAGAGAGAGAGAGAATGAGAGAGAGAGGGAGAAGGGGAAGGGGGAGAAAGAAAGAAAGAAAGAAAGAAAGAAAGAAAGAAACACACACACACACACACATATATATATATATATATATATATATATATATATATATATATATATATAGAGAGAGAGAGAGAGAGAGAGAGAGAGAGAGAGAGAGAGACAGACAGACAGACAGACAGACAGAGAGGCAGGGAGGTAGAGGGAGAGAGACAGAGAGAGCGGGAAAGTTGGGGTGGGGTGGGGGAGACAGCGACAGAGGAAGAGAGGGAGAGGGAGAAAAAAAGAAGAAAGAGAGAGAGAGAGACAGAGATAGAGACAGAGAGACACACAGAGAAAGAACTGGAGACACAGACAGACAGACACTCATGCACACAGTCGCGCTGAGCGATACTCCAGAAGGGGAGAGAAAAAATCAATATGAACTGATTGTTTCTTTTTTGGGGGAGGAGGAAAGGGGAGAGGAGGGTGGGGGGCAGTAGTCATCCTTTCTTTCCCCTCATCATCGTTATCATACACACACGCGCGCGCGCACACACATGCATTTTTTTTGTATGCGTACACACACACACCACACATACATAAAAAAAAAAAATATATATATATATATATAACACCATAAAGAAAAAAAAAAGAAGAACATACACACATACTGAAGGACACATATAGTGCGTTCGCAAGCAAGCATTCATAGTTAACAGACATAATACAATCGATCAACACACACACACACACACACACCACAGACAGACACACAGACACCACACACACACACACACACACACACACAGACACACACCACACACAAACACACACCCCACACACACACACAACCGCCCACATCCACACAGAGTGCGTGTGTGCGTACGCACACATAGTGAATGGATCTCAACACCACACAAGCACGCACACACATCCCTCTCCCAACCCCACAAAACACACACGCGACAACACACACACACACACACATATCCAACACACACACACACACACACACACACACACACATTCCACATTCGTATCTCCCTTCCTCCAAATAATGAGGAGGTGATTAGGACAGCAAATGACGTGTACACGCGACGTCAAATGTCGAATGCGTCATTACGGTCTTTAGTTTCCACTTACATCAGTGACACCAGTGGTCTTTCTGGGTCTAATGAAAATGTTTCTGGATGAGAAAACATTGAACACAAAGCACAGTAACTAGAAGTGTGTGCACGAGAGAGAGCGGGAGCGAGAGAGAGAGGGAGAGATTCTTTGCAGGATGGGCGAAGGTGATCTTCTCTCTCTCTCTCTCTCTCTCTCTCTCTCTCTCTCTCTCTCACGTGCGCGTGCATAGACGCATGTACACTCATATACACACATTAAAAACACACACTCACACATATCCCCCGCCCCCATTCCCCATCGCTGTCAGTCACGATTTTCATTATTTCAGTAAAGTATACAATAAAATGGACAACGACTATTCTTAACCGTCATTCACAACCATCTTAATTTCATTATTTCCTGACGTGCACATTACAGTAAACGTAAGATTTACATACGTAATTAGGCCACATAAGTACACTGTAGTTCATGCAGAAACTGTGCATCTATCTAAATACATCACGTTAATTGGTGTTCTCTAGCGTATATTATGGATTTGTCCGAACGCAGTGACGCCTTCTTGAATAACTGTACTGAACTGATCAGTTCACGAACAAACAAGCAAACAAACGAACAACTGTCTGCTTCACTTCAAACAAACAACTGTCTGCTTCACTCAAACAAACAAACAACTGTCTGCTTCACTCAAACAAACAACTGTCTGCCTGCTTCACTCAAACAATCTGTCTGCTTCACTCAAACAAACAAACAAACAACTGTCTGTTTCACTCAAACAAGCAACTGTCTGCTTCACTCAAACAAACAAACAAATGTCTGCTTCACTTCAAACAAACAAACAACTGTCTGCTTCACTTCAAACAATCAAACAACTGTCTGCTTCACTCAAACAAACAACTGTCTGCTTCACTCAAACAAACAAACAACTGTCTGCTTCACTTCAAACAAACAAACAACTGTCTGCTTCACTTCAAACAATCAAACAACTGTCTGCTTCACTCAAACAAACAACTGTCTGCTTCACTCAAACAAACAAACAACTGTCTGCTTCACTCAAACAAACAAACAACTGTCTGCTTCACTTCAAATAAACGTCTGCTTCACTCAAACAAACAAACAACTGTCTGCTTCACTTCAAACAAACGTCTGCTTCACTCAAACAAACAAACAACTGTCTGCTTCACTTCAAACAAACGTCTGCTTCACTCAAACAAACAAACAACTGTCTGCTTCACTTCAAACAAACGTCTGCTTCACTCAAACAAACAAACAACTGTCTGCTTCACTTCAAATAAACGTCTGCTTCACTCAAACAAACAAACAACTGTCTGCTTCACTCAAACAAACAACTGTCTGCTTCACTCAAACAAACAAACAACTGTCTGCTTCACTTCAAACAAACGTCTGCTTCACTCAAACAAACAAACAACTGTCTGCTTCACTTCAAACAAACGTCTGCTTCACTCAAACAAACAAACAAACGTCTGCTTCACTCAAACAAACAAACAAACGTCTGCTTCACTCAAACAAATGTCTGCTTCACTCGAACAAACAAACAACTGTCTGCTTCACTTCAAACAATCAAACAACTGTGCTTCACTCAAACAAACAACTGTCTGCTTCACTCAAACAAACAAACAACTGTCTGCTTCACTTCAAACAAACGTCTGCTTCACTCAAACAAACAAAACAACTGTCTGCTTCACTTCAAACAAACGTCTGCTTCACTCAAACAAACAAACAACTGTCTGCTTCACTCAAACAAACAACTGTCTGCTTCACTCAAACAAACAAACAACTGTCTGCTTCACTTCAAACAAACGTCTGCTTCACTCAAACAAACAAACAACTGTCTGCTTCACTTCAAACAAACGTCTGCTTCACTCAAACAAACAAACAACTGTCTGCTTCACTTCAAACAAACGTCTGCTTCACTCAAACAAACAAACAACTGTCTGCTTCACTTCAAAGAACTCAATGAACCTGACTGATGCGTCATATGGGCGACATGTGGTAAGTGCACATTACTCTTGTTTTGTCAATACACCCAAGTCTAGACTTTGTTGCGGACATGCCGTCATGTTCTGGTTTGTCAATAGCCAACATGTGGGTGCAGATTTAAATGCACATGTACACACTATATTACTATGCTGGGGAAGTTCTGCTATGGTTTGTCCAAGCCGTGTTAAGTGCCCGCATTTAATTCGCACACGTTGAAGAACTTTTTTTTTCTGATTTGTCAATACGTCTCATTGTAATCTGTAGATCTAAATGTACAAAATGCTGTGGAAGTTTTGTTCTGATTTGTCAATGCGCCTAATTGTAATTTGTAGAACTAAAGGTACAACTGCTGTTTTGTTATGGTTTGTCAGTACATCCAACTGTAAACTGTGAAACTAAATGCGGAAATGCCGTATAAGTTTTGTAATAGTTCGTCAGTACGCCTAACTGTAACCTGTAGAACTAAACGCGCTAAAACTGTAGAGGATTCGTTCTGATTCGTCAATTCAGCTAACTGTTATTCATAAGACTAAAATTTTATAAGCAAACTGCCGTAGCAGTTTTGTTCAAATTCGCTGACTATAAACTGAAAAAACTAAACGCGCGAAACGGCGTATAAGTTTTGTTCTGATTAATCAATCTGCCCAACCTGAAAATTACAGGCCAAAAGCTCGAACGCCATGGACTTGAAGTTGAGATCGGACTGAGAAGTTAGCCTAGCACTTTCACTTTCACTTTCTCAAGGAGGCGTCACTGCGTTCGGACAAATCCATACACGCTACACCACATCTGTTGAGCAGATGCCTGACCAGCAGCATAACCCAACGCGCTTAGTCAGGCCTTGAGTGCATGCTTACATATTTGTGTACCTATGAAAGTGGATTTCATTTTACGTAATTTCGCCAGAGGACAACACTCTCGTTGCCATGGGTTCTTTTTCAGTGCGCCAAGTGCGTGCTGCACACGGGACCTCAGGTTTATCGTCTCATCCGAAAGACTAGACGCTCAGTTTGATTTTCCAGTCAAACTTAGGAGAAAGGGCGAGAGCGGGATTCGAACCCACACCCTCACGGACTCTCTGTATTGGCAGCTGAGCGTCTTAACCATTCTGCCACCTTCCTCCCCTAGCGCAAGTGCAGAACCAAACCAAAGCTGGCGTTCTGTGTACAGCAGTTTTCCTTGGTCACACACGGTTACAAACAAGCTCTTTCGAGTGAGAGTATTATATCTATGCAGTGCGCACCAAAAATCATATGGTCAATGATTATCATCCTGGTCGATTTCAGTTGAACCGCATCATCCCTGCTTCCTCATCTCCCACCCCCACACCCCCCCCCCCCTCTCTCTCTTCACATCACTCTCCCCTCTCTCTCTTTCTCACACCACTTCCTCTCTCTCGTGATCTCTCTCGTATGCATCGAACGTTGTTGAACAGCTAGCTGTGCTCAGTCTCTTAAGCTAATCCTTCTCCACACCAAAAAATATCTGATCTGGCTAACGATTATCTTTATCTATTTCAACTTAATGTTCTCTCTCTCTCTCTCTCTCTCTCTCTCTCTCACACACACACACACACACACACACACACACACACACACACACACACACACGACAAACACGCACCCATAAACACGATATCACTTTCATGCAAATCCATTCATATCACGCAAGCTGCAAAAATGCATTTGGCCTCATAAAAGCAGCTTCACGATTTTGCGGTAGTGACCATTTTCCAACTGTGTAGACACTGCAGGGGAAGGGTGGAGGTGGAAACAAGCATTACACAAACACACGCATTGTACGCGCGCATGTGTAGAGCGTGCGCACGCACTCTCTCTCTCTCTCTCTCTCTCCCTTTCTCTCTCTCATACACACACACACGCACACAAAAACACAGACACAGACAGAGCTCCCGCGATACGCCATCATCAACTATTTATTGTCAGATTGCGTTGTTGACAAGAGGAACACAGACACGCACGCACGCACGTGCCCGCGCGCGCGCACGCGCACACACACACACACACACGCTCACACACACACATACCACAACCACATAATATACACTGGCGCACTCACACACACACACATACACAAACATACACAACACTAATGCATGCACGCACGCACGAACACACACACACACACACACACACCCTTACCACACACATACCATCCCACACTCCGCCACCCCCACACCCCAACCCCTTGTACCCAACCCTTCCCCCACACCCACACAGCATCCCGGCCTCCCCCCCCCACCCCTCCTCTCACGAAAGCCCATGACTCCCCTGTATCAACACCCCCCCCCGTCACCTCCCCCCCCCACCCCCATCCTCCTCAGCCCCCCCCCCCCCCCACCCCTCTCCCCGTCCCCCCTCCACATGCAGACCCTCATACCAAAGCAAACACACGTGCGCCATGTGATCCATAGTCCGGATAAAAGAGATAGAAAGAGAACCTGGAGAAAGCCCATGGAATTTTTTGCGGACCTAATATTTGAGAAACAGGCAGGCAGACAGACTGAGTGACTGACAGTAGGAGGCGCACACACACACACACACACACACACACACACACACACACACACACACAGAGAAATACGGCGTGTGTGTGTGTGTGTGTGTGTGCGTGTGGTGGTCTGGAAAGGTGAATGCATGTTTGTGTGCTGGCGACAGTGCTGTGTGTGTGTGTGTGTGTGTGTGTGTGTGGGTGCGTGGAGGTGGGTGGGTGCGTGCGTGGGGGTATGTGTGCGCATGTGTGCACGCGCGCGTGTGCATGTGTGTGTGTGTGTGTGTGTGTGTGCGTGTGTGAATAATGACAACAATACATTCACTCTCTCTCTCTCTCTCTCTCTCTCTCTCTCACACACACACACACACACTCTCTCTCTCTCTCACACAGATAACAATCATTCACACACACACACACACACACACACACACACACACACACACACACACAAACTCTCTCTCCTCTCAACGATAACATTCATTAACACACACACACACACACACTCTCTCTCTCTCTCTAACATTCATTAACACACACACACACACACACTCTCTCTCTCCTCTTAAAGATAACAGTCATTAATTTGCACACAGCCGACTTAATCAACGCTGATCCACAGAGACTGTCTGTCGTGACACAAAGCCCTGAAGATGATATGGACGGAGCCAGCTGGCCATGATTAGAACTATCATTGTTTGGACTTGGAAGTCATTTCATATCCCACGAACTACCACCTTCTGTACCATTATCCCCTGTCTCAGCTGACAGATCCTCCTTTTCATTAGTATGAGTATTACTATAAAAGTAAGAAGAGGAAGTAAGGCAAAGCCTGCAAGGCTCACGTGATTTTCCTACTAATTACTTTTTTAGGGGGTGGTGGTGGGAGGCGGGGGGCGGGGGGAGGAGCAACAACTCTTACTCAACTCCTCAACCACACAACACTTCAATCAAACTGGCAGCTTGAGTCCTTACTATTTTCTTCACCTGCCCATGCAGATTTACTACCATTTTGACAAGCGCGTTCTCAGGTTTGCTCAGCAATACGGTCAGTCGATCGTGTCCAAGAGTTCACTAACCAGGGACAAAAATCGATCTGCATTCCATTTCATTACCGGGGCGGAAAAATACCCTACTCCGGACAAGTCCAGATTTTTCGGCAACCGAAACACTTCGATCAACGTGATTTAAGTACATCGTGACCAGACGTATGGATGCACACTGTTCACCAAAGTCACTGCCAGCGAAATTCAGAGCTTGTTCAACCCTCTTTTGGCACGATACCTTCTGCACGAAACATAATTATGGCTAATCAGTCTGAAAACACACACACACACACGCACGCACGCACAGAAAAAAAAAACCCAGAATTTTTCTCTCCAAGTGATCGATCGCTGAAATTTACCTCTCATTTTCCCCCTTTCAGAAACCGGAAGTGACCTTCAGTACGGGATCATGTGTCATCAGCGCGAGTGTCGCGGTGTGTATTGACATTCTATAGTAGACACTGTTTTGGAGGGAAGGGGCGGGGCGTGGGAAGGGTACGTGTGTCGGGGGGACGGGGATCGTTGGGGGGCCAGGGGAGGGGGGGGGGGAGCAGGGGTAGGCTGACCTGGGCCGGGATCGAACGTTTCCGGTCGCTGTGCCCAGCAAACGAACGCGTTGTTTCATTTATTTCTTTGCTTTGAAAGCCATGCATTCAAAAGCTTTCTTTCAGTATACATCTTCTCTTCCTCCGTATCCTCTCTCTCTCTCTCTCTCTCTCTCACACACACACAACACAATTTTTTCTTCTTCTTCTTTTTCTTTTTTACTACGGCAAAACAATTTACTGGCCCGAAAACAGAAATCCCAATTAAAAACACATACGTGCATAGTGTGTCTTATTTTACTGGCGAGTAAAATTTTACGTAGATCGCGATGCAAGCAGATCTTATTTATCTGAATGGTAGTTAGTTATCAATGATATCCACAAACTGACAAGCCTTTGCATAAAGCATTCAGAGAATAATATTCAGCGAGCTCCTTCTTCTTCTTCTGCGTTCACTCGTATGCACACGAGTGGGCTTTTACGTGTATGACCGTTTTTACCCCGCCATGTAGGCAGCCATACTCCGTTTTCGGTGTTGTGCATGCTGGGTATGTTCTTGTTTCCATAACCCACCGAACGCTGACATGGATTACAGGATCTTTAACGTGCGTATTTGATCTTCTGCTTGCATGTACACACGAAGGGGGTTCAGGCACTAGCAGGTCTGCACATATGTTGACCTGGGAGATCGTAAAAATCGCCACCCTTTACCCACCAGGCGCCGTCACCGTGATTCGAACCCGGGACCCTCAGATTGACAGTCCAACGCTTTAACCACTCGGCTATTGCGCCCGTCCGCGAGCTCCTTCGACCTTCTTCAGTTAATTAATGTGTACAGCAAACTATCGATACACATGCATCATAGGAACCTAACTCGATGCCAAAATGATTTGCCATAGGTTCAGACTGATGTCTCATTAAACGGCAAAAGTTTGCTGGTCGCATGCATCAACGTAACTGCCATACAAAGCAGAAGATATCATTATTTTCCCTATTATAAAATAATAATAATAATAATAATAATAATATTAACACAATAAAATTTTTGCTGTCAATCAAATGTCAATGATTTTGCAACTGAAGATAAAAAGATATTACAGCTTTGTGAAAAGGAATCAAAAGTGTAACAGTAAAATGAGTTGTTTTTTTTTGTTTTGTTTTTTGTTGTTGTTTTATTTCACAATGTTTGCGCCTTTCCATGATGTGCATTGTCATTGTAATTGGAATGTGCGAAAAGCGCTGGTTCTCTTTTCTTCTATCTTTACGCAACATTTGGTGTCAAGAGACATGTTTCCAGAGAAAACGAATTTGTGAAAGTATGCCACAGTCACTAGGTGCGCGCGCGCGCACACACACACACACACACACACACTCTCTCTCTCTCTTTCTCACACCCTCAACACATAAACTTCACCCACGCAAGAACACTTCGATTTGGCCTTCCATGCTCCACCATCGACCCCCCCCCCCTCCCTGCCCCTCCCATCTACCGTCACCCATCTTTCCCCGTATGTCTCCCTCAATGGCCATTCTTCCACAATCCATTTCAAACTAAAAAAAAAACAACAAAAAAAAAAAAAAAACCTGGGGGCCAACATTCTTCAGCATGCGTGCCTCGTGTGTCTGTGAGGGGTGGGGGTGGGGGAGAATGTGTGTGTGTGTGTGTGTGTGTGTGTGTGTGTGTGTGTGTGCGTTCGTGCTTACATGTGGCTTTATTTGCGTTGTGTCCTGGTATTACAGTTTATCTACGAACGTGTCCAAGATGAGGAAGAAAAATCTGTTATTTACACAGAATGAATATATATGCATTATCAAAGTCAAGTGTTACAGGATTGCTAACGGCAGGAGGAAAACTGCAAAAACCCCAAAGCCTAATAAATAATATTTCAAAGAGAAAGAAAAAAAACAAAAAACTTTCAGCAAACCACCTCCACCCCCTTCCATCTCGCATGCTTTGAGAGCCCACCACAAGGGACATGGAAGAGCAAAAATAAAATCAAATAAAATAAATAATAAAAAAATAAAACAAAATATAAATCTGAAATAAATTCGGAATACAAATCCAGTGATATCAAGCGAAAGAAATCAAATCAGAATGATGTCGCGCGAAAAAAACGAAGAAGTGTGCAATGCGTGTGATCTTGAAGGACAAAATCACGAATTAAACTTTACGAGATATAAAAGGTTATGGAACAGAAAGAGTAGACGAAAAATCCATTAATAGGTAAATCTCTCTCTCTCTCTCCCTCCCCAACACACACACACACACACACACACGCACACATTTCTTCTTCTTATGGAATGACATCACACAATACGCACTGACGCAGTGAATTGTAATCATGAGTGACGTCAGCTGCGAAATGAGAGGTTTGGTCATACACCCATTACCAGCACATCGCATACAATGCAACAATAGATCAGTACACTACATCATAGTGTGCTACATGAGAGCATATTTCCCCCGCCCCAAAATGCAGAGACCAGCACAACGCAGTGTAATCAGCGTGTTGAAGTACACTAGTCCGCAGTTCAGAACAGTAGAGTGCACGGCATTGCAGTGCTGCATAGCGCAGTGTAATCAGCGTGTTGAAGTACACTAGTCCGCAGTTCAGAACAGTAGAGTGCACGGCATTGCAGTGCTGCATAGCGCAGTGTAATCAGCGTGTTGAAGTACACTAGTCCGCAGTTCAGAACAGTAGAGTGCAAGGCACTGCAGTGCTGCATAGCGCAGTGTAATCAGCGTGTTGAAGTACACTAGTCCGCAGTTCAGAACAGTAGAGTGCACGGCATTGCAGTGCTGCATAGCGCAGTGTAATCAGCGTGTTGAAGTACACTAGTCCGCAGTTCAGAACAGTAGAGTGCAAGGCATTGCAGTGCTGCGCAGCGCAGTGTAATCAGCGTGTTGAAGTACACCAGTCCGCAGTTCAGAACAGTAGAGTGCACGGCATTGCAGTGCTGCATAGCGCAGTGTAATCAGCGTGTTGAAGTACACTAGTCCGCAGTTCAGAACAGTAGAGTGCACGGCATTGCAGTGCTGCGCAGCGCAGTGTAGGGACAGTACAGTTTGATGCACTGTATTGAATACAATACACAGTGCGATGCAGTACAGGATATTTCAGTACAGCACACTGAGAGAGACAGAGAGACAGAGACATACATACAGACAGACAGACAAGAGAGTCAGAGAACTCTGCTCCTCTCGCTGAAATTATCAACCGCCATAATGTCGGTCATCAATCTTATGCTGATGACACTCAACTCCAGAAGAGTGATACCCCCGAAAAACAGTCGTCGCTCTTGCAAAAATCATCCAACTGCTTCCTGGACATTCAAAACTGGATGACTCTAAATAAGTTACAATTGAACACGGACAAAACTGAAGCAATGATCATAGGAACTAAACAAAAACTTCCATCACACCCTGACAATCACCCTCTTTCCAGTTCAGTCAGGCCTTAAAACCCACCTCTTCCCAAAATGGCCTCCCTTCCCTGCGTCTTCCTTGTCTTCAGTTTCTCCAGTTTTAGAGTTATGCATGCGTGTGAATGACTGGTGTCTCTGCACAAGATTCAGCGCTATATAAATACCATTATTATTATTATTATTATTACAGAGAACGACAGACGTGGAGACAGAACCGGAGACCCAACCACACAACCAAACATACACAGTGAGATTGACACAGAGACACGGACTAAACAATATTTACTCAAGGATAAAGATTTTAGGCATTGCATAGTGTTCCAACCTGTCCTTGTGACAACAGCAAGAGAGAGAGAGAGAGATGGATAGGGACAGAGAAAAAGAAAGAGGGCTTAATAAAGACACTGAGAGACAAGGCCGGACAGACATGACAGACTGACCGACGGACACACACACACACACACACACACACCAGATTAAAAAAATCCCAGTACACACACACACATCAGATTAAAACATCCCAGTACAGGTAAAAAAAAAAAAAAAAAAAAAAAAGCTGCACGTATACACACACACACACGCGCGCACAGAGTCCGAACGGGGACTGTGAACTCCACTCAAGCGGACTGGCGGGGGCCAGCGAGGAGGGAACTCCTTTTCAAGTCGGAGCTTCTTTTGCGAGGCCACTTTACGCACAGCTCATTTCCTGTCTCCCTCCGCTCACTGTCACTGGCTTGGCTTCCATGGCGGGGTCTGGTTCTTGCTTCTCTCAGTAGTGTCCTTTCTCCTCCTCCTCCTCCTTCTTCTCTGTGAAGAGTCATTGGGCCATCGCACACAACTGTCCACCTCACCAGATTCCTCCAGGTTTGTCAGTTATGTGGTCACAGCCTGGTTCTCTGCGAATGGTTTTCCAGGAACTGTCCATTCTGCAATGCTGTCTGTCCATTGTTGTTTTGCTTTCGTTTTTTGTTGTTGGATTTCCAGGAACTGTCCATTCTGCAATGCTGTCTGTCCATTGTTGTTTTGCTTTCGTTTTGTTTTGTTGTTGTTGTTGTGTTTCCAGGAACTGTCTATTTTGCAGTGTTGTCAGTCCATCGTGGTTTTGTTTTTGATTTGTTTTCTGTTGTCATTTTTTTTTTTTTTAGTTGTGTGGGTTTCATTTCATTTTATTATTTGTGTGTGTGTGTGAGGTTGTTTTTGTTGTTGTTGTTTTTGTAGTTGTGTGTGTTTCATTTCATTTTATTTTGTGTGTGTTTTTTGTTGCTGGGTTTATTCTAGTTGTGTGGGTTTCATTTTATTTTATTTTGTGTGTTTTTGTTGTTTTTGTTGTTGTTGTTGCTGGGTTTATTCTAGTTGTGTGGGTTTCATTTTATTTTATTTTGTGTGTTTTTGTTGTTGTTGTTGCTGTTGTTGTTGCTGGGTTTATTCTAGTTGTGTGGGTTTCATTTTATTTTATTTTGTGTGTTTTTTGTTGCTTTTGTTGTTGTTGTTGCTGGGCTTATTCTAGTTGTGTGGGTTTCATTTTATTTTGTGTGTTGTTGTTGTTGTTGTTGCTGGGTTTATTCTAGTTGTGTGGGTTTCACTTTATTTTATTTTGTGTGTTTTTGTTGTTGTTGTTGTTGCTGCTGGGTTTATTCTAGTTGTGTGGGTTTCATTTTATTTTGTGTTTTTGTTGTTGTTGTTGCTGGGTTTATTCTAGTTGTGTGGGTTTCACTTTATTTTATTTTGTGTGTTTTTGTTGTTGGTGTTGCTGGGTTTATTCTAGTTGTGTGGGTTTCACTTTATTTTGTGTGTTTTTGTTGTTGTTGTTGCTGGGTTTATTCTAGTTGTGTGGGTTTCACTTTATTTTATTTTGTGTGTTTTTGTTGTTGTTGTTGGGTTTATTCTAGTTGTGTGGGTTTCATTTTATTTTATTTTGTGTGTTTTTGTTGTTGTTGTTGCTGGGTTTATTCTAGTTGTGTGGGTTTCATTTTATTTTATTTTGTGTGTTTTTGTTGTTGTTGTTGTTGTTGTTGCTGGGTTTATTCTAGTTGTGTGGGTTTCACTTTATTTTATTTTGTGTGTTTTTGTTGTTGTTGTTGTTGCTGCTGGGTTTATTCTAGTTGTGTGGGTTTCATTTTATTTTGTGTTTTTGTTGTTGTTGCTGCTGGGTTTATTCTAGTTGTGTGGGTTTCATTTTATTTTATTTTGTGTGTGTGTGTTTTTTTGTTTTTTTTTGGGTTGTTGTTGTTGATGCATTTGGCCGTAAGGAAAACACCCTGTCTCAACTGGCGCGGATACAATGAGCGTTGGCCAATGAGATGAAGTTACAGCGGGGTTCAACACCCACATCCGTCTAAGGGGATATGGACGATGGGGAACCGCGGTCCCTGGGGGAGCTATCCATCCATCAGTCTGCTGGCGCCATCACAGCAGCTCGATGAGAGTGGGGAGAAGTGCGTTGATTACCATCGGCACTCACCTCAAGGTGGGGAAAGCCAACCCCCATCCCAGGACAATAGGTAGTGGTGGAGGAGGGAAGAGGGAGGGGGAAGGGGGGTGGGTGGGCCGGGAGGTGTGTTGGGTGGGAGTAGGGGGCGGGGTGGGAGGCTATCCAACGTTCCACAGACACCACCAGAACGACAACTAAGAGATGGGCAGCACGTGTGCCACTTTTATGGTTGGGGCATCCACGGGCAGGAACTCACAGCCTGCTCTGGCTGGACGTCAACATGTTGAAAGGGAGGCTACTAGGCTGCCCGTGATTTTTTCCCTTGGTTAGGAAGAAGGGAAGGGGGGGGGGGGGGGGGGGGGGGGGGTTAGCAGAATGGCTCTGACGCTTATCTGCCGTTCGGTTCGATTTCCGGTCACGCCGTTTCTCCCACCTTCCACTGGAAATTGAAACTGAGCGTCTGGTCAGTCGGATGGGGCGATAAACCGATGTCCCGTGTGCAACACGCACTTGGCGTGCGCGCGCGATTACACACACACACACACATATATATACTTTGTAGCCGCCGCGCCATTATCTCGCAATAAATCCACTCGTTTATCTACCCATCCATCTGTCCGTGTATGTATCAGTACATCTATTAAAAAAGAGAGAGAGAGAGAGAGAGAGAGAGAGAGAGAGAGAGAGAGAGAGAGAGAGAAAAGAAGAAAAGACGTTACCGTGTTAAGCAACAGTTTTAACCACGAAAACACAAAAATGCCACCCAAATCCAATATCGACCTTTAAAGTACGATTCGTTAATAATATTAATACTTATAACAACACACAACAAAGAGGCAAGTATTTCCCAACACCTGAAGAATTTCATTTTAAAACTGAAGCATAAAATTACAAATGCGTGACTGAAAATAAAGAATGGAAAGTGTTTCCCAACACCCGCAGATTTAAAAAAAAAAAATGTTATTATTAAGCTGAAGCATGAAATTTTCAATGCCTAATTAGAAACAAAGAATGGAAAGGTTTTCCCCAAACCTGAAGAATCCTGTTTTACAACTGAAGTGGAAAATATCACTGTTTGGTTAGGTGATGAGAAAAGGAAAGAAACAAGAATGAAAAAGGAAAAAAAAAACAAAAAAAACTCCCAAAACCTTTGGAATACAGCTGTGGGAGCGATGAAGCAAAACTACAAGCCTCGGGATGGAGAAGAAGAGGGAGAGCTACAGAGAGAGAGAGAGAGAGAGAGAGAGAGAGAGAAGCAGTGTGTGTGAACAGGATGGTGGGGAGTAGGGAGACGAGAATTGATAATAAACGCGCGCGCGCGCGCGCGTGCGCGCGGACACACACACACACACACACACAGAAGCAGTGTGTGTGAAAAGGGTGGTGGGGAGTAGGGAGGCTGGAACTGATAATGTACACACACACACACACGCTAACTTACACACACACACACACACACGCGCGCGCGCGCGCTAATTTACACTCACACACACACACACACACACACACAAAAGCAGCGCGTGTGAAAAGGGTGGTGGGGAGTAGGGAGAAGGGAATTGATAATAAATACACGCGCGCGCGCGCGCGCGCGCACACACACACACACAAACACACGATACCTTACACTCAACCACACACACACACACACACGCTACCTTACACTCGACCACACACACACACGCTAACTTACACTTAACCACACACACACACACACACACACGCACAAACACACACACACACGCTACCATACACTCAAACACACACACACACACACACACGCCAACTTACACTCAACCACACACACACACGCGCGCGCTAACTTACACTCAACCACACACAAACACACACGCAGTCACTCACTCACTCACTCACTCATTCTCACCGATTCATTCCCACGCGTGCATGTATTCAGACACAGAAAGAAGAGGACAGAAAACAAAATGGAGGTGATATGGGGTAGGGTCTGAGGCAAGGAGGCAGAAAGATATATATATATATATAGAGAGAGAGAGAGAGAGGGGTGACTGGAGGGAAATGGTGGGGGGCGAGGTGGGGGTGTGGGGGCAAGCAGAGAAGCACAGAGCGGATGGCATCGGGGGTCAGAAGTTGGAAGGATAAGACTTACCACAATCCGACATGCACTGAAAAAAAAAAAAAAAGACATGCAAAACACTGCGTTCAAAAACATGAACTGTGTGTCATATGCCGCGTATTAAAACCATGATACATATATCGAAATGACATAAAACAAGACGGAATGAGAGGGCTAAAAGGGGCGAAGGAGCACAGCAAAGCAGGCGGAGGGAGAAAGAGAGAGAGAGAGAGACAGAGAAAGACAGAAACAGAGAGATAGAGAATGAGACAGAGTTAGAGAAAGAGAGGGAGAAAGACAGAGAGGAAAAGAGACACAGAGAAGAGAGATTGTGAGAGACAGAGTTTCAGAGAGAGAGAGAGAGAGAGAGAGAGGGAGACAGAGAGATAGAGAATGAGACACAGAGAGAGTTAGAGAAAGAGAGGGAGAAAGACAGAGAGGAAAGAGACACAGAGAAGAGAGATTGTGAGAGAGTTTCGGAGTGAGACACACACACACACACACACACACACACACACACACAGAGACAGAGAGATAGAGAATGAGACAGAGAGAGTTAGAGAAAGAGAGGGAGAAAGACAGAGAGGAAAGAGACACAGAGAAGAGAGATTGTGAGAGACAGAGTTTCAGAGAGAGAGAGAGAGAGAGAGAGAGAGAGAAAGACAGAAACAGAGAGATAGAGAATGAGACACAGACAGAGTTAGAGAAAGAGAGGGAGAAAGACAGAGAGGAAAAGAGACACAGAGAAGAGAGATTGTGAGAGACAGAGTTTCAGAGAGAGAGAGAGAGAGAGAGAGACAGAGAGATAGAGAATGAGACAGAGAGAGTTAGAGAAAGAGAGGGAGAAAGACAGAGAGAGGAAAAGAGACACAGAGAAGAGAGATTGTGAGAGAGAGTTTCGGAGTGAGACACACACACAGAGAGAGAGAGAGAGAGAGAGAGAGAGAGAGAGAGAGAGAGAGAGAGAGAGAGAGAGAGAGAGAGAGAGATCAGTTATCAGCAATACCCTACACACTCCAAAAGGAAAGATATAATATTAAAAAAAAAAAAAAAAAATCAAAGGTAAAAACGCTTAAAGATGAACAGTTCTGAAGACCCAGAGAGACGCAGAAGAGAGTCATGTTGTCTTTTAAGGTCCGTTTATACAGAGCGCGAACGCGAAAGCGAACGCGGTTTTTCGTCCTGGAATATTTTAGTCATTTGTAGAGGAACCGTTCAAATAGAGTGCGAACGCGAACGCGAACAAATTTTTGTTCGCGCGAACGACCGCCTTGATTGCCCCCAGAGCGAATTTTCTCAGAAGGTCGCGCGGCTTTTTTGCTATCAACCAATCAGCAGGTACTTCCCTTGCATCATTTCCACAAATAGAAACTTGTACGCCTGACCGTTCCAAGAAAAAGCTAGGCACTAGCGTCAGTCTACTTTGCTTGTGAAGTTTGGAGAAGAATGGACAAGACAATGGACAAGACAGAAGCCATGATTCTTGAAATTGAGAAGAATCATGTACTGTATGACAAAGCAGACAAAGATTACAAAGACATCATGAAAAAAAAGAGACTCTCCAAATTCACTTCTTCTCTGTAAAATTTCGTGCACTGACACACGCCTCTTTCTCTTCCTCCGTTGTTTTGCGTACAAATACAGTACTATGATCTCCTCCGTGTCTGACTACCTGCGCCATGATTCCAAATGACCAAATTTTATCTCTCACAACAAGAAAAAGACGAGCCGCCTCGAAAGCCGTCGACGGTTTTCCGCGTTCGGGTTCGTGCTCTATTTGAATGGCAAAACTGCTCAAAAGTCGCGTTCGCGTTCGTGTTCGCGTTGGACGCGTTCGCGTTCGCGCTCTGTATAAACGGACCTTAATAAAACGCAACTTAACGAAACGCGGTTTTCGTCTGTCCATCAAGGAACTAAAACCACCCAAGAAAATCTTGCAGATCCAGATGCAAAGTAAAATAAAATGTTTATGAACCGGAAATACGGCTTAATCCGGAAAATGTCACCCCTATTATCGGAGGGGAAAAAATCTGTTGCTATTCTAAATTAAAATTTTGTATTGACAGGATAAGTATTTCCAGAGAAAATGAATGTGTTAAAAAATTACCATGGACACTCTCGCTCTCTCTCTTTCTCACGAACAACCAAAACAGGGTTATTCCTTGGACTCACTGTATTTACACACGTGAGCCGTAAACAAAAACAAAAAGCGAAAATTAAACTAGTTAGTCATATTCTCTGACATGGGGGTCCCTTCAGTTTTCGGTTTAAGCTTCTCAATGCGGCCTTGCTGCGTTCAGGCAAAACTTTATACGCTACAGCACATCCGCTAGGCAGATGCCTGACCAGCACCATAACCCAACGCACTTTGGCCTGAGTGCATGCATGTACATATTTGTGTACTTATCATAATGGATTTTTTTTTCAACAGCATTTTGCCAGAGAACAACATTCTTGTTTCCATGGGTTGGATCTTTTTCAGTGCGCCAAGTGCGTACTGCTCATGGGACCTTGGTTTATCGTCTCATCCGAATGAGCTGACGGCCAGTTTGATTTTCCGACAGAAAGGATTTTTTTCTACAGCATTTTGCCAGAGGAAAACACTCTCGTTGCCATGGGTTCCTTCCGGTTCAGTGCGCCAAGTGCGTACTGCCCATGGGACCTCGGTTTATCGTCTCATCCGAATGAGCTGATGGCCAGTTTGATTTTCCAGTCAAACTTGGGAGAAAGGGCAAGACCGGGATTGGCACAGTTTCAGTTTCAGTAGCTCAAGGAGGCGTCACTGCATTCGGACAAATCCATATACGCTACAACACATCTGCCAAGCAGATGCCTGACCAGCAGCATAACCCAACGCGCTTAGTCAGGCCTTGAGTTGTGTGTCTAAGTTAAATAGAAATGTTAAGAAACAAAATCGTGAGTCGTTCAGATGTCTACACGTTGCATATTGACCCATGGATGGGAGTGGCTAGGGAGGAAGGTGACAGAATGGTTAAGACGCTCAGCTGCCAATACAGAGAGTCCGTGAGGGTGTGGGTTCGAATCCCGCTTTCGACCTTTCTCCCAAGTTTGACTGGAAAATCAAACTGAGTGTCCTGTCTTTCGGATGAGACGATAAACTGAGGTCCCGTGTGCAGCACGCACTTGGCGCACTAAAACAGAAGCCATGGCAACGAGAGTGCTCCTCTGGCAAAATTATGTAAAAAGAAATCCACTCTGATAGGTACACAAACATGTAAGCAGGCACTCAAGGCCTGACAAGCGCGTTGGGTTATGCTGCTGTCAGGCATCTGCCTAGCAGATGTCGTATATGGATTTGTCCAAACGCAGTGATGCCTCCTTGAGAAACTCAAAATGGAACTGGGAGTGACTGATTTTTGTAAGACTGAACAGTTTGCGGCTTCAGAATCCATGGGCCGCTTCAGTAACCTAAAACTGTGTCTTGATACCGAAACAAAGTGAAATAGTTTTTTTTTTCTTTTATCTTGATTGTCGAAATGCGAATATGGTATTCCGTACAACTTATATGGAAATATTCCAAATTATATACCAATAATGTGAGGTCTGGTTTTGGAAGCTAAAACACTTCATCTTAAGTTTTATTTGGTTCTTTCTTTTCTTTTAGTGCATGCTCTTTTTTCTTTTCTTTTCTTTCTTTTCAAAATGCATCTACGTACATACATACAATCATGTGTGCGTGCGTGCGTGTGTATGTGTGGTGTGCCCGTGCACGTACAGGTGTACATGTCTGTGCGTGCGAGCGTACTGTGCGTGTGTGTGCATATGTGTTTTAAGTGCGCGCGTGGGCCGTACATGTGTGTGCTCAAATGCGTATGTGCGTGTTGTATATTGCGTTATAGCCCAGCACCTTCGAAAGGCTTCGAGAACACAAGAAGCCCCCTCCCCTCCCATCCCCCACACCCCTGACCCCCCACAACCCTCTTCATGCCATTCACGCCTTCAAAGATCCACCCGACTTGCCCTGCTTGATGCTTGCCACAGTTTTGTATTCTATTCGATATACTGTCAGTATGCATGAACTTATACCAGAGATTAACTCTTTCCATACGAACGGCGAAAGAGACGACGTTAACAGCGTTTCACCCCAATTACCATCATCAAAATATTGCAAGCGGAAGGCTCTTATACTGAAGACGTGAATGTTGACAAAGAATACCACAATTCTGACGACGGAAGCTAAAGGTTGGGTCATTCAGACACCCACTGGACATCCGACGGGTCTGTGCAGATTAGAAGAGAGGACTGGCCGTACTGAGTGAGTTAACATGAAGTTTACAGCTGGACCAACAGCAAAGTGAGAGCTGTATTATCAATGGTTTCTGCATTTGCAATAGGAAATCTTTGACAGCTTAGTCTTTTGTGAAGGACTATGACTCTCAAACTAGGAGGCAAAATTAAATTGGCTCAGTGCTGCAGCCTATGGGAACCATTCCAACACCGACTGTCATATAAAACCCTAGAGAGTGGGGGTGTGACTTGGGCAAGACACTCTCCACTATAATCAGCTTCTAGCCCGGGCAGTTAGGACAGCAGTTACCTTCTCTGCTGTTCTGATGTTCATAGTTGCATGAACACAACAGACTATCATTCATAAAGTAAGTCCGTTGATGCTTGCCAGTTCTCACCCCTGACTGGTTCTCACAGTGTGTGTGTGTGTGCTCTGTGAGGCATTCCCACTGGCCAGGCATCACAACCACAGGCATGGCCAAGTCTTTCACGAAGGAAGGCCACACCACATAACATGCCCCCCAACAACAAAACAGCCCCCGGACCCAGTCGTAACCGTACTGCTTTCCCTTCACACGTATCCCCGCAATGCTCTGCACCTCATCAATTCTCAGAAGGCCTTCTCTGCTCCATGTTCTCAGTGAAGTCCTTTCTCTTAATTAACTCACTCAGTACGGCCAGTCCTCTCTTCTCCTCTACACAGACCCCTCGGATGTCCAGTGGGTGTCTGAATGATCCAACCTTTAGCTTCCGTCGTCAGAACTGTGGTATTCTTTGTCAACATTCACCTCTTCAGTATAAGAGCGTTCCGCTTGCAATATTTTGATGATGGTTATTGGGATGAAATGCTGTTGACGTCGTCTCTTTCGCCGTTCGTATGGAGAGAGTTAAAGAGGTGGCCTCTGCTTTCAACCACTGAAGCCAAAGGCTAACGTTTTCAGGCAATGTTAAAAAACAACAACTGCAGACAAGCAGACAAAACAACAGAAAAAAACAAAAAAGAAAGTGATAGAAAAGAAAAAAGAAAGAAAAAAAAACAGAATTTAGAAGGGAAAGAAAGATGAAAGAAAAAAAAAGAGAGAAAAGAACAGAAAAATTTTAAAAAAGGAAAGAAAGTCATAAACGAAAGAATTGACAACCAAAAATCAGGAAAAATAAAAGAAAAAAAGAAAGTGAGAGAAACAAGAAAGAAAAGGCTGATAAAAGGAAAAGCAATGAAAAGAGGAAAGAAAAGAAAAGAAAAGAGAGGAAGAAAAAAAAAAACTGGAAAAAAAGGAAAGAAAAATAGTGAACGCTCCGGAAAAAAACAACAACCCAAAAATAAAACGTGTAACAGACATCCCCCTCACACACACACACACACAAACAAATGTATATGCGGTAAGCAAATAACTGTAAGTCATCTACTCATTCACTGTCCGAGCATAAGACAGTTAATTCCTAAAGATGTAGTTGATGACTTTTCTTCCAATATTTCATTAGCCACTGAAAAGATTTTGAATGATTATTCATTGCTTAGAATGTTTTCGGAAATTTTAAACTCCAGTCCAGTTGGTATCCTCCTTTGATGTATCATAATTAATGTTGTTATTTATATTTACATTGTTGTAGGTTAATACTTGTTGATATGCATATACATATTCTCCTTCCCATGACACCTCATTCAATACACACCACAATCTCTTTAGACCTTTTTCTTATAATATACTTTTCCTCTGATACATAACATGAATACTTTTTTACACTAATACTGATTCACATGCATTCCCTTTCTTTTATCCACTTCTTTACTCCTTTCCGTCTAAAAACACTTATAGTGAATGGACGTTAAACTGAAGATAAAAACACACGCACACACACACACACACACACACACACACACCACACAAACACGCACAAAACCACTGATAGCGATCCCTCTAAGGGCCCCAGTCACATCAACAGTTCCCTTCTCTCTCACGCACGTACAAATAATACCATAATACAAGGCCGTGCTTCTAACCGCATCCCCCCCCCCCCCACAACCACCACCACCTCCCTCCCCCTCCCCACCCCCTCTATGGTGGTCAATCAGTGTGAAGACAAACGGCTGACGGGGTCAGTTGGCCAGACAGCGACCATACCGCCGTTCCAATGATGGCCAAGGTCAAGGCCCAGGGGAGATAACGCTTGACACACATCGCTCAATGATGGTGTCGGTGTGGAGTGGTCTTCTCTTGATGTATTGTATCAAGATCTTCGGCTGTGACTGGGCGTCGTCCTAGCTGATAGTATAGTATAGTATAGTATGGTATAGCATTATATTGTATTCTATCGTATTGTACTGTATTGTATGGTATGGTATGTACTGCATTGTATTGTATTGTATTGTATTGCATTGTATCGTATCGAATTGCATTGGAATGTATTGGTGAGTTGCGCTGTGTTACATGGTATTGCCAGTACTGGATTGTATTGTACTATTTTTGTCGCAACAGATTTTCCTGTGTAAAATTCGGGCTGTTCTTCCTAGGGAAAGCGCGTCGCTACAGTGAGAGCGCCACCCCATCCCCCCACCCCCTTTTTATGTTTTTTTTTCCTCAGTGCCTGCAAGTATTTGTTTTCCTGCTATCAAAGTGTATTTTTCTACGTTATACGCTACACAACCTCACTGTTTAAAACACACTGAAACAACAAAAGAACACACACACACACACAATTACAAAAACGTTGTTGAAGAAATATAAGCAGTTGAAGCGGTTTAACATCATCACCACAACGCTGCATCTCGCTACAGGACACTGTACTGCAGTGCTAAGTGTCGGAGTGTCGTGGTGTGTACTGATCAATGTTGTCAATGGTACCCTTGTACTCTTCTCGCACGCACACACACACACACACCAAACACACACCACTGCACATCGTCGCACACACACACACAAACACACACAACTGCACCTTTCCCGGGGAAAAAGCGCCCGGGGCAGAGAGGGACTCCCTGCCTGGGGGAGGGATGGAAGCAGCACCCCTGACAGTGCAGGCTGACTTATTAAGCCATTCCTGCGCCATTTCTGGCACTCTGAGTCGCCTTGTGGTTCTGGAGTTAGAGTCACATGGCGTAAGGAGGGTCAAGATTAACAAAGTAGCCTGAGGGACTGATTCGGCATACGTGACCCTATTGGGGAGGGTCAGTTCGAGCTCGGCAAAGTCCGAGTTTGGTTCAGGCTGGTCCCTAGGGAGGCGCGGGCTCAAACTGTCCCCCTGGGATGGGGGCGAAGAGTGCTCATCCGCTTGTTCGTCCTCATCCGAAGACAGGGGCTCCCACTCTTGTTCACAGTCCATCCCCTGCTGGGTGCCATCCCAAGTGGATGTACCCGCTGGGGCATCCTGTGAGCTGTGGTCAGCCCAGCGGGATGAGCTGGGACGATCCCGAGCAGGGACCATGGCCGCAGCTGTTATGTCCTTGACGCCTGAAGCGGGCGGAGAGAGTGTGGACCGTAGGTCCAACCACGCTTGGGATGGTGGGTGCCACACCTTCTCAGAGAGGGCGTCCCTGGATGCAAGAGGGACCCACGAGTGCTGTGATGGGAAAAACACCCACTCATCTCCCTGTAGGACCGAGGGCTGGGCAGGTGGTAACTGCAGGCTCCCCTGGGCCGAGTAGGGCCCCTCAGCAGCCGTCGGTCCTGACAAGGAGGCCGTTGTGACCGTGGAGGTCACCTGTGGGTTGACAGAGGACCGATATTTGGACAGAGTGGCAATATTGGTCGAGGAGCTCGACCTGACTGACAAGAAGTCGATCCCACTTGTCGGGGCTGTGTGTGTCACCCTGTGAGATGTGCTGGGTTGGGTCCAGTGGGGAGAGGACAAGGGGTTGGCCCCTGGTACTCCCGGCAACCCAGAGTGCACCATAGGTGCGCCCCAGTACGGGTTGAATGGGGGTAACCACCCTGTGACCCCAACCCCAAGGGTCACTGGCGCCTTGACCTCCATGAAGGGAAAAACCTGGCCAAGTCGGAGGGAGGTCAGGTCCGATTTGGGTGTCAGTCCCGCCCGAAGACGAGCGGGCTGACTGCCCGGAACCGCCTGACACGCGCAGGCCTCCCCCAGCAGGGGAGACCGGCCGGATAGCGGGAAGACCTGCAGAGCAGGTTGCCACGCGCCCCGAATCCCCTCCCGTGGGGAGACTGGGGTGGCTTAGCCCGGGGTGGGCAAAGTTGAGATCCCCCCCCCCTCCCCGGGAACCAAATTCCCCCCCCCCCCACCCCAAGAAGGAGGTGGGGGAGGGGGGTCGACAGAGAAGGGAGGAGGGGGAACAGCAATGGGTCCCGTGAGGGCCGTCTCTGAGTGGGGACCCGGGTAACAGCCGGGCGCAGCCTCCCCTTGGGAGTTCGCGCCTAGCTGCGAGTCCCCACCGCCAAGAGAGGACTTGCCACTCCCCCTTCACCCTGCCTCGCGCTGGGACACCTCGGGAGGTTTTACTGGTACGAAAGTCACGAGAGTCTCTTGCCGAGTCTCAATCCCAGCCTCATGATCCCTGCCTTCGTGGTATGGCATACGAGGCATGGAACCCGCGCTTAGGCACCCAGCGGAAATCCGACCCCCAACAGAGAAAGGAAAGACAGGATGGACTTAGAGGTAGAGAAAAACGAACGAATCGAGGGGGCCGAGTTGAATCGAGTACACAGAATGTAAGAATACAATACACACAAGCCACATGCAGCAAAGTAAGGCCATATGAATACTCTTAATAGCCAAAAAAAAAAGCCTAAGACGAGACAGAGCGTAAACCTGACAAGATGGCGTGGAGAGCCTTGGCCAGAGGAATGATTCAGCGCTTATAGCTTTTAGAGGCGTTTGATTGGCTGAGAGCGGACCGGGCCAAGACGGCTCGTCTTTTCACTGTTAGCCGCGCGAAATTTGGCCAAGCAGAGCAAACCGATAGGCCTAGTTTTCATCAGTTTGACATGGTACAGTATATGACACCAAAGTGTATTTTTCTATGTTATACGCTACACATCCTACACTGTTTAAAACACATTGAAACAACAAAAGAACACACACACACACACAAATACAAAAACGTTGTTGAAGAAATATAAGCAACTGAAGTGGTTTAACATCATCACCACATCGCTGCATCTCGCTACAGGACACTGTACTGCAGTGCTAAGTGTCGGAGTGTCGTGGTGTGTACTGATCAATGTTGTCAATGGTACCCTTGTACTCTTCTCGCACGCACGCACACACAAACACACACACACACACACCAAACACACACCACTGCACATTGTCGCACACACACACACACACAAACACACACACACACACACACACACAACACACACCACTGCACATCGTCGCACACACACACACACACACACACACACACACCACTGAACATCGTGGCATACACACACACACGCGCACACACACACCAAACAACACTGCAAACACACAGTAAACACAATATTGTGCACATACACACACACACACACCGCATACACCCCCCCTCCACCCCCCCATACACACACCCCAAACCATTTTCCACCTTTCCCCACCACCCCTTTCCACATTTCTTCCCCCCCCACCTCCCCCTCCCACACACACACACACCTCCACCCATCCTCCCCCAACACACACAGAACCTTATAAACGGCAGCTGACTGGCAGTCCTGGGGGGAGAGGGAACGGGGGAAGGGGGAGAGGGGGGGAGGGGGGGGTCAGGCAACAGTCTGGAGACTCAGTGTCCCCTGGGAGAGACACGTGGCGTATAATGGATGTGTCACCTCGCGTACTGTACTGCCTGTTACTGATGCTGGTCGTCGCCAGACCTTTCGCTTTGCCCTGCACTGGCCCACACCACGAGCATATAGACACTAATGGTAATAATATCTCTATAGTGTGTGTGTGTGTGTGTCTGTGGCCACGTTAGTATTTGATTGTAATGATGTGTGTTGAGAGAGAGTGAGAGAGAGAGAGACAGACAGACAGACAGAGAGACAGACAGACAGACAGACACAGAGAGAAGACAGACAGACAGAGAGACAGACAGACAGACAAAGACAGACAGAAAGAGAGACAGACAGACAGACAGAGAGAAAGAGACGGACGGACAGACAGAGAGACAGACAGACAGAGAGTGAGACAGACAGACAGTCAGACAGACAAACACAGACTGACAGACGCAGGGAAGCAAAAAACGTGACCCAACGCAAGTTAATAATTATTTCAAAACGCTGACGCAAGCCGCAGCAGTTGTTATGGAACAGGTGACCACCACTGCTCAACCCCTTCAGCGAAATTAATGTGAACACCAAAAAAAACGGAATTACACAGAGAAAGAGAGACAGACAGACAGGAGAGAGACAGACAGACAGAAATAGAGACAGACAGACAGAGAGAAAGAGAGAGAGAGACGGACAGACAGAGAGACAGACAGACAGTGAGAGAGACAAACAGAGAGAGAGACAGACAGACAAACAGACGCAGGGAAGCAAAAAATGTGACCCAGCGCAAGTTAATATTTCAAAACGCTGACGCAAGCCGCAGCAGTTGTTATGGAACAGGTGACCACCACTGCTCAACCCCTTCAGCGAAATTAATGTGAACACCAAAAAAACGGAATTATACAGTTCAGGAACACAACACGTGCATTCCGACGGACCGCAGAGATTTTCCTCCAAATTTTAAACGACACGTTGCACAACGTGTCGAGAGAAAAACTGGCTCCGCACAAAGGCGACGCACTCTCCACGGGAAGAGAGCAACCCGAACTTTGCAATGAGAAACATCTTGTGGACAAAACAAGTGACGTAAAACGTACGATACACAATACAATACGATGGAATATAACACAATATGGCACAACAGACCGCAAGAAAAATACAACACAATATAAAACGATACAATACAGTACAACATAAGACAACACAAGACGATTCGATACAATACAATATGACACAATACAATACGATTTAACACAGTAGAATTCGATATAAGACAAATCAACACAATATACAATACGATATAACATATTGCTGCAGAATAAAATACAATATCATACAATACATTATATGGCATGATACGATAGGATACAATTCAGTAAAATATCATGCAACACGACACAATACCACACAATGCATGACGATACATTATGCTAGTATAACACGATGCAAGACAACACAATACAATATAACACGATACAACACGATATGACACAATACAATACGTTACAATACAACACAATGTGACACAATACAATCAGATACAACACAATGTGACACAGTGCAACACAATACGTTACAACACAACACAATGTGACACAATACAATCAGATACAACACAATGTGACACAGTGCAACACAATACGTTACAATACAACACAATGTGACACAATACAATCAGATACAACACAATGTGACACAGTGCAACACAACATAATACGATACAACACATCACACAACACAACATGATACAACACAACTTGACACACACACAATGATACACTTAACACATACTGCAACCCAACACTCTGCAACATAACACAACACAACCACTTCCGTAGAAGACTTGGACTTCACCTGTTTAACCAGACGTCACTGCCGGCAACATCAGACGCGCCACCCATGGAACTGAGGTGGTAGCCTTTCACTCTTCAAGCCGTGGGTGAACAGCGGTGAGATTTCCCTGGGGTGGGGTTGAAGGGGTGGGGACCAGGGGCAGGAGAAGTTCGGGGAGGAGATGGAGGGGAGAGAGAGGAGGTGGGGAAAAGAGGCTGTGGAGGGTGGGTGGGAGAGAAAAGTCGGTGGGGTGGGGGTAGGGTGGGGTGGGGTGGGGTTGCGCAATGTGTCTTTGACCTTGAGAGGACGAGATGCAGACTGGTTTAAAAGCTGGAAGCGGTGTGGTTTGGAGTGGTATGGTGTGGTGTGGCGTGGTGTAGTGTGGTGTGGCGTTGTGTGGTGTGGTTTGTTGCGGTATGGTGTGGTACGGCCTGGTATGGTGTGGTGTGGCGTTGTGTGGTGTGGTTTGTTGCGGTATGGTGTGGTACGGCCTGGTATGGTGTGGTGTGGCGTGGTGTAGTGTGGTGTGGCGTTGTGTGGTGTGGTTTGTTGCGGTATGGTGTGGTACGGTCTGGTATGGTGTGGTGTGGCGTGGTGTAGTGTGGTGTGGCGTTGTGTGGTGTGGTACATAACAAAGTACGAACATAAATCGAAAATCATACACAAACACAGGTACAGTAGAAATTAGGATACATACAAGCGCATATCAATATAAAAACTTGTGCATACTCACACGTGCACACACACACACACACACACACACACACACACGTTTGAACAGAAGCTGCATATTACATATGGATGAGACTATGACTAGATCTTCAGGTAGATGGTTGTTGATTGCACAAATCTATTCATCATATTGGATTTGTCATATTATGAACGATTTCATTTACTGATTTCATAACAACAATAATGTAGTTCATCAGCCGTCACGCTGATATTGACATGAAACGTGTGAGCACACTAAAAGCTTTAACTTGTTGGTGCTCTTTTTTCATTACTTGCGTGTACTATTAAACGATTAATACTGCTTGAACCAAAATTATGAATGTCTGTGTGTGGGGGGTGGGGGGTGGGGGGTGAGGGGGGGGCATGCAGGAGGAGGGGGATTGGGGGAGGGGGGGCGGGAACCCATCATCTGACGGTAAGGTGAGGAGTGACGTAGAACTGTCAATGCCTGAGGCTTGTTGAGGGTTCTGGTGCGGTAAAAATTAATCTAATTCCTTCACCACCTCCGCCTCCCCCCACCCCTTTTTTTTTCTTGTACTTCTCTTTTTTGGGGGTGTGGGGAGATGGGGGGGGGGCAAGGCAGGCGGGCGCTCTACCACCTCCAAGCGACCGCCCACACGCGAACACGCCCCCCCCCCCCTCCTCCATCTGCCTTCACTGGTTCTCCTATTGCTGATGCGTCTTTCCCAACCTTTTCCACACAACAGGTTTCTCTCTCTCTCTGTCTCTCTCTGTGGTGCGCGCGCGCGTGTGTGTGTGTGTGTGTGTGTGTGTCTGTATGTGTGTGTGTGTGTGTGTGTGTGTGGGTGTGTGTGTGTGTGGGTGGGTGTGTGATGGGCCTGAGGATATGTTTGCGGAGGACAGGACACGCTGGGGGACGGAGAAAGAGAGAGAGTAGAGAAGGGCACAGATGACGGCGTGGGATCGAGAGAAATAGAGGCAGAGGGAGATACAGAAACGGAGAGAAAGTGAGAGAAAATAGTGTGGAGAATAATGGCCATGGCCTTACATGAAGAAGTGATATAAACAGACATTTCAAATACAAAATATGTCCGAAAATGCACAACATCCCGCAATTGACTGCAGGCCTAGTGGCGACGAATCCTGCATATTATATATGAATAAATATATGAGAGGGGTAGACATAAGACACAGATACGGAGAGAGAAGAACTGAGACAGACAGAGAAAAAAGACAGTGGTAGACAGAGACTATGAGACAGATAAATATGAACAGACAGACAGATATACAGACATACAGAGAAAGAAAGACACACACACAGAGGTAGACAGGACAGTGAGACAAAAAGAGGAATGCAGACAGACTGGGATACAGACAGGAACAAACAGAGACAGAGACAGACAGTGGTCGACAGAAACTCTGGTCGACAGAGAAATATAGACAGACAGACAGATATACAGACATACAGAGAAAGAAAGACATACATACAGAGGTAGACAGGGCAGTGAGACAGAAGAATATAGAAAGACAGAGAGAAACAGAGACATATACAGACAGGGGCATACAGAGACAAGGACAGTATCGGCAGAGACAAGTAAAGGTACAGAGACAGAGATATGGGTGATCCCGAACACCCATCAAAAATCCACAGCCGTCAAGCAATGTATCGCAGGCAGCTGTGTGTCTGGTGCAATCCACAGCAAATCTCTGCATCCCCATTCAACACAGCACGGGTCATCTGTACGCTGAGGAAACCGAATTCTTCTTCTTCTTCTTCTTCGTTCGTGGGCTGCAACTCCCATGTTCACTCGCATGTTCACACGAGTGCGCTTTGTATGACCGTTTTTACCCCCGCCTTGTAGGCAGCCACACTCTGTTTTCGGGGGTGTGCATGCTGGGTATGTTCTTTTTTTTCCATAACCCACCGAACGCTGACAGATAAAGGATAACAGGATCTTTAACGTGCGTATTTGATCTTCTGCTTGCGTATACACACGAAGGAGGTTCAGGCACTAGAAGGCATGCACACATCAACACCTGGGAGATCAGAAAAATCTCCACCCTTCACTCACCAGGCGCCGTTACCGAGATTCGAACCCGGGACCCTCAGACTGAAAGTCCAACGCTTTAACCACTCGGCTATTGCGCCCGCCAGGCAACCGAATAATAACCACCTGCGAAGGAAGTCATCCCTGTGTTCCCATGTCCCTCGCCCGCCCCCAATCCACTTTCAGCCAAGTCCTTGTTCCCCAAGGTCTATGCCCCCCCCCCCCCACTCCCCCTCCCTCTCCTCCCGTCCCTCGTCGCCAAAATTGACGTTTTCTGTGACTTTGATTCCCACAGGTCTATGACCACTGCCGACCGGCGCTATTGACCACAACCCTACAGTCGCTCAGATTACGTTAATTTGTCACGTTTCTGCATCAGTAATGAAGTCTTCGCAGGTTTTAGACCGCGGCGCTGCCTCACACTAAAAGGCCAATACGTTTGGGACGGTTATGCTTCTTCTTCTTCTGCGTTCGTGGGCTGCAACTCCCACGTTCACTCGTATGCACACGAGTGGGCTTTTACGTGTATGACCGTTTTTACCCCGCCATGTAGGCAGCCATACTCCGTTTTCGGGGGTGTGCATGCTGGGTATGTTCTTGTTTCCATAACCCACCGAACGCTGACATGGATTACAGGATCTTTAACGTGCGTATTTGATCTTCTGCTTGCATATACACACGAAGGGGGTTCAGGCACTAGCAGGTCTGCACATATGTTGACCTGGGAGAACGTAAAAATCTCCACCCTTTACCCACCAGGCGCCATCACCGTGATTCGAACCCGGGACCCTCAGATTGACAGTCCAACGCTTTAACCACTCGGCTATTGCGCCCGTCGGACGATTATGCAATCTTTGGACTTCTTGACAGGATGTAACCACCACTGACCATTGCTGGCCATTACTGACCACAACTGACCGCTGCTGACTGCTTTGTATGAAGAGTGAGAGAGAGACTAATAGACAGCGAGAGACAGACAGAGACCGAGAGAACTGGATAGACAGATAGATAGATAGATAGATAGAGAGAGAGAGAGAGAGAGAGAGAGAGAGATGGAGAGAGAGAGAGACGGATGGTTTAATCATGTATGGGCCATTGCCCCTCATGATGGAGTGCATGGGAATAATCATTGAACATACTGATTATTGGCAATTAGAGAGAGAGACAGAGAGAGATACGGATAGTATGATCATGTATGGGCCATTGCCCCTCATGATGGAGTGCACGGGGAACAATCACTGAACACATATTGTCAATTAGAGAGAGAGAGATACGGATAGTATGATCATGTATGGGCCATTGCCCCTCATGATGGAGTGCACGGGGAACAATCACTGAACACATATTGTCAATTAGAGAGAGAGAGATACGGATAGTATGATCATGTATGGGCCATTGCCCCTCATGATGGAGTGCACGGGAACAATCATTGAACATACTGTCAATTAGAGAGAAAGAGAGACATATTGGAGAGAGAGAGAGAGAGAGAGAGAGAGAGAGAGAGAGAGAGAGAGACAGGGAGAGACAGAGAGAGAGAGAGAGAGGGGAGAGAGAGAGGGAGAGAGAGAGAGGGAGAGAGAGAGAGAGAGAGGGAGAGACAGAGAGAGAGAGAGAGAGGGAGAGAGAGGGAGGGAGAGAGGGAGAGAGAGAGAGGGAGAGACAGAGAGAGATTCGGATTCGGATTCGGATGGTTTATTCAAAAAAGGCCTTAGCCCCTTATGAAGGGGTGGTGTGTAAACGTATTTCGAAAACATTATGACATACAGTATATGATACAATAAAACAAAACAATACCCAGATTGATAATCAGGAACAACTAAATGACCGGATTTTGAATGCTTTGTGTAGATAAGTTGCAAACTGTCTGACTTCTTCTTCACGACGTGACGTCATAAGCAAAACTAGTTTAAACATAGAAGGCTGAGAGTAATATTTCTGGGGTATGAAATTATATCTTAGTTCACATAACTTTGGACAACAAAACATGAAATGTAATTCGTTTTCTTCTGCATTTGTGCACAATGGACAAATAAGATCATGATCACTATGCTGTGTGTATCGAAAATGATGAATTGCAATATCTGAAAGCCCAAACCTAAATTTTGTCATGACATATTTTAATTGTTTTGCCAAATTCATGGATAAATACGTTGGGACACAATGTAAAGAGTTGATCTGATAATACACATGAAATCTATCACTTTCTTGCACATGAGCATTCCATTCTTGCCATCTACAATCAATCAGTCTAGTGCGGAGACTACGAATAAATCCTGAGATATCCCCCACCCCTTGATTAAGCCAAACAAATCCCATACCTATTTCATAGAGTTTAACTCTCACTTTTGTTACCCAATTAATCTTGCCCCTTACATCCAAATCACACAACATATTATAAGCTTTTCTGGGTAATCTTGATTCATCTAACCGTGTTAATTTCAGCCAGTACCTGATGCACCTCACAGCTGAGTTCAGATGTATTGGGTACCTATTTGTTTCACCATATATCAAATCATTTGGAGTTTTTATTGATACTTTCAGAAATTTCTTTAACATAAACAAATGGACTTTCTCACAATACATTGCAGCATTATCAAGACCCCATATTTCTGCGCCATATTGAGTAATAGGTTGAACTTGAGAGTCGAATAATCTAATAAACACTTCAAAAGATTGATTACCTAAACTTGATAACTTTTGCATAATGCACAATGCCGCACGCTTTCCTCTGCTTGCAAGATCTTTACAAGCGACAGTAAAACTCAGTCTTGTTGAAAAATAAAGACCTAAATATTTATATATATTCACAACAGGCATAGCTACTCCTTCATAGACCCAATGTTCTCTCGCTCCCAAATACCCACCCTTTCTAAATACAATGATGTTACTTTTGGGCATATTCACATTTAACTGCAGAGCTGTAGCTGCTCTATGTAGACTATTAAGTTGTGTTTGAAGACCAATTACTGTTTCAGACATTAAAACAACATCATCTGCCAAAAGCAGAATGAATAACTGTAAAAGATCTGTAGAGAATTGTGCGCCATGTCTACCATTATTCACAACTTCATGGGTCAATTCATTAATAAAGAGAGAAAACAAAATAGGACTACAAACGTCACCTTGTTTTACACCGCTTGTGCACTGTATATAGTCAGTCATCCTCCCCCCACACCTAACTCTAATCTTCACACAATCATACATACTCATTATACACTTAAGTAATTTCCCTCTCACTCCATATTTTAACAGAATAGGCCATAATATACTTCTATTTATGGAATCAAAAGCTTTTTCAAAATCAATGAAAGCAACATATAGTTTACGGTTAAATGAAAATTGTTTTTGTATAAATGCCATCAAAGTAAACATATGATCTACAGTAGAATAATTGCGTTTGAATCCAGCTTGATACTCTCCAGTAATGTTATTATTTTCAACCCAATCTTGCAGTCTGTGATTAATAATTGTGCTATATATCTTACTAGCTGCGTTGCAAATAGAGATACCTCGGTAATTACTTGGATTATTTACATCTCCTTTCTTATAAAGAGGGAGAACAATAGACTCAGTCCAGTTTTGGGGATAAATTCCTTTATCGAAAAGAGCGTTGAAAAACGTTACAAAGAAATCTAAAATCAATTCAGTTTTACATCCATACTTAAATAGTTCCCCAATGATTCCATCTGGCCCGGCGGCTTTACGAATTTTAATTTTTCTAATTGCTAACATTACCTCTTCTTTGGAAATAGGACGGTTTAAATTATCTTCTTCTTCGTTCTCTATGTGCGGTAACATATTGATATTTGCATCTTTTGTGAGAAGTGCTTTAAAATGTTCAAACCAAGCATCAGTAGTAATATTGTTTGATGGTTGCTTTCGTTTTGAAGAGATCTTATGCACCACGTCCCAGAACTGTCTTTGACTTTTTACTGATGACATGAGTTCTTTTAGCAAAGCATCATTAAAGTGCTTCTTTTTTATTCTCAATAAATGTTTATATTCCCGTCGTGCTTTACAATAACGATCACGATCCTGAGCATCTAAAGTGCGACGAAATTTTTTCAGGAATTTACGAACATTTCTTCTAAAGGATTTACATTCCAAATCAAACCAGTCCTGGGACGTGTTGCATTTTCTCCCACAACATATCTGTTTTTTTCATACATTCTGCAGCCTCTTTTATACAAGTGTTAAAAACCAGTAGTGCATCGTTGATATCTACCTCAATCAAACTGACAGCGTAAGCCATTTTTTCCTGACATTCTGTTGAACATATATTATTAACATAAACATCAGCAGAATTTTCGTTCCAAACAAGTTTTTCGATGACAAGATTCTCATTGAATACCCCTTCCTCACTACCATCGAGACAACTAAAGCAGCATTTTACAGGCATATGATCAGATTCAATTCGTTCACAAACTGTCATTTCACACGATTCACACAAAAGAGAAAATAACTCACAAGACATTATAAAATAATCATTCACACTGCAGCCACTGTCTGATACGTACGTGTAGCAACCTTGAAGGTCGCCATAACACATACCATTTAGAATACATAAATCCAATGCAGTGCACATATTTAATAACAATTTTCCATAGTTGTTCATCATAGCATCTTCTGAACGTCTGTCTACACTTACTGGATGGCTGACACACTGAAAGTCTAAAACACTGTTAACATCAGTTTTATGGCAATGATGGGAAGCATTGGAAGTGCGACTGTTCAAGTCACCACACAAAAACACATATATATCCCCATAAAAAAAGTAAACAATCGGTAATATATTCTTCTAGCAGAGCGATGCCACTTTCCTTGTCAAAACAAACATAGTACGGAGACCCCTGCGGGGGAACATAACAGTACACATACAACACATCTTTGTCAGAACCAAATAACATTTTATCAATAAGTAAGGCACCAAAATTATCAGACTTAATATTAACTTGTTTAACACAGGACACAAACTCATTTTTAATCAGACACAGCAGTCCACCGGATCGCCTTCCGTGTGTAGTAAATTTCAAAGCTGGAATACAAAAACTCTTATACCCTGAAAAGATAGTAGAAGTGAATTCTTCAAAAAAAGTCTCAACTAAACAAATAAAATCAAAATCACATACAAATGAAACAAACTCATCATTGGTCAATTTAGAAGCTAACCCATTTACATTCCAATGTAGGAACGATAACTTTTTTCTTTTTATACAACAATCATTTTTTGCATCTCCATCCAACACATGTTCACATTCTTTCTCACAGGCTAATTCTGTGGCAGGAGAAACACACGAGACAGGCACGCCAATATCTGCACAATTCATGTCAACGTCAGCGCCCCAAGACCCACGTGCAAGTCCAGTTTTACTTACAGAAGGCGATGACACCGGTGTCTCCTTGTTTCTAACGCCCTCGGGAAAACCTACCTCACAGCTACACTTGGGCCGGCCGGTTTCCTATCTTAACTCTACCAGATTGTCATCACAACAACAGTGTATTTCTTCCCTTCAATCAACAGATGACTGAAGACAATGGTAGCTCTCTTACCGTCCTGTCTGGCCTTCTTGAGGTGCGGCGCAAGTTTCCGTCGAAGGTCTCTCACTCTCTTGGAAAAGTCTTCACCGATGAAAATGTTAGACCCTTGAAGTTTACGCTTTGCTTTTAGAATGCTCAACTTCTGTTTGTAGAACACACATCGGGCAATGACTGGAGAGTCCGGCCTGGGGTTCAGACGGTGCACCCTGTCGAACTCGATTTCGTCAGTGATGTCCAACTTGTCTGTAATCAGGTCCCTGAGCATACCCTCACAGTCTTCGTTGGTCTCATTTGGTCTCCTCGTCAAACCATAGAAAATGAGATTGTTTCTCTTCGAGCGGCCCTCCAGGTCATCAATTCTGCTCTCGCACTCCTCCAGCTTCTCATGCAGGTCGCGGTTCTCCTTCCGTAGCTCGGTCACCTCGTCCTTCAGCCCCGTCACCTCACTGTGCAGAGCAGCGTAGTCCTGGCGTAGATCCTGGACTTCTTTCTTCACTTCCTCCATCTTGCTTCCCAAGATGTTCAAGACGTCGCTAAGAGTGGGTTCTGTGGTCGGAGGAAGGGAGTCACTTGATTTCTCCACACTGACCCTTCGCGAGGCACCAGAACTGGCCAGTCGCGTCTGGCGCATGGCATCCTTGCTCTGCTGAGGGTTAGGTCCCGGGTTACTCTCAACGTCCCGCACTGCAAAAGTAGACTGCCCCAAAACAGATAGGGGAGGAGCAATCCTAATGCTACACCGTCTGCCTTGCTTCTAAGTGTCAGAATGGCGATTCGTGAAGCCAAAATTTTGTTGACCCGTTTCAGCATGAAGGCGACAAATACTGGCACAAAACGGCCACACACAGCTCGAATTTGAGTTGCTGCTGAAGGCATGGTACTTGAACAATGCCTGTACCAACCATGCACTCATAAGAACTTTCCAGTCCTTAGTAATTGGTAAGTATTTACCAGAGCTCACGCAGTCGATCTTCACGCAGAAATCGTTCGTTCACGCCCCCTACTGTACTGTTGAAACAGTGCATATACTAAAATTGGAACGATACAGAGAAGATTAGCATGGCCACCTGCGCTGACAGAGAGAGAGAGAGGGAGAGAGAGAGAGAGAGAGAGAGAGAGAGAGAGAGAGAGAGAGAGAGAGGGAGAGACAGAGAGAGACACACAGACACAGAGAGAGCCTGCGTGTGCAAGGTGCGCCCACTGGTCACCGGACATTCATCATCAGTCAGTGGAGGTGGACGGGACATGACTAAAAAAAAAAATAAAAAAAAAAAAAGAAAAAAAGAGAGAAAAAAACAAGTGTCGCTCTGTACGTTTGGAGCCAAGTCCATCAACACCACTCGTACAGATGTTACTGTCCCCCCCACTGTTTCCTCCTCCTCCTCCTCTTCTTCGCATTACATGCACCACATCCAGCAAGGCGCGCTCTTCATTCCACCAGCCTCGCTGTTACAAGACACCGCCTCCCCCCACCCCCAACACCCACCCACACACACACACACACACAACCCAATGGCTCTCCAAACAATCTGCCACAGTTCCTTTTTCCCTCTGGCCACATCTCATCTGCCTTGAACTACAACTTCACAGAAGATGTGAAACAAAACGAAACAAAACAAAACAAAACAAAACTCAAAATGTAGAATCTGTGGAAGTTCAAACGTTCTGGTGAAACGCCCGGGTATTCCTGCAACGGATGGCTTTTTTTTTCTTCTTCTTCTTTCTTCATTTTTGTATTTCTTTGTTTATTTGTTTTATCTTCACTCTATCCCACAGCCCTAGCCCTTTTCCTAATGCTCAACAACTCGAAACAAACTGGCCCCAAAATCGACTTTTTTTCTTTTTTTTTTTTTTTTTTTTTTACTGGGTGATTTTTCAATCAGAGGGGTCAGGTTGCCCTTAACTAAGAGACGTTCTTTGATTGGCTAATCCTTGAACCAATGGGGACAAACTGCCGCTTAAAAAAGCAGGCAGTAAAATGACTGGACCAATTCTCTCCCAGTCGGGGGTGGGGTGGGGTGGGGAGAGAGACTGCTTCAAAACGGACATGGTTTCTGCGCGGCTAAATTCCAATCCAGTGGGAACAGATTGTCTGGAAGAGACATCACTTTTCCCGGATAACAGGGAAGATTCTTCCGAAATGGTCGTCATCTTCGTTTTGAGCCTCATTTAATGGGAACATACTGCACACGCTTTGTGTGTGTGTGTGTGTGTGTGTGTGTGTGTGTGTGTGTGTGTGTGTGTGTGTGTGTGTGTGTGTGTGTGTGTGTGTGTGTGTGTGTGTGTGTGTGTGTGTGTGTTGATTCTCCCCAACTGTGAATACACAGCGCCACATTGATCTTTCTGCTGGCAGACTTCTCATTCAGTTTGTCAGTGGTTGGCACCTCTCTGTAACCCTACCTGCCTGCCCTCTCTCCCACTCTGACATGTCAGATTGAGTTGTCGCGAAATGAGAGGTTATTAAGAGCGTGATGATAGAATGTGCGTGCGTGTGTGTGTGTGTGTGTGTGTGTGTGTGTGTGTGTGTGTTGTGTGTGTGTGTGTTGTGTGTGTGTGTGTGTGTGTGTTTTCTTCATTCTAATGTCTATTCACATAGTATGATTTTAAACGAGAGAGAGAGAGAGAGAGAGAGAGAGAGAGAGAGAGAGAGTGTGTGTGTGTATGTGTGTGTGTTCGTGTGTGTGTGTTTATATATATATATATATGTGTGTGTGTGTGTGTGTGTGTGTGTGCGTGCGTGTGTGTGTGTGTGCGTGTATGTGTGTGTGTGTGTGTGTGTGTGTGTGTGAGAGAGAGAGAGAGAGAGAGAGAGAGAGAGCGTGAGTTAGTGATTATGATGTGCGGAAGCGAAGAGAGGAGGTGGAAGAAGAAGAAGAAGAAGAAGACCGAGAAAGAGGAGAGAGGAGAGAAGAGGATGAGGAGACGCAGACACGTGACGCATTCCAAAAAATCAATGTGTGGCATGTTTGACAAACCAGGCGAACCAGCGTGATTGCAACTTTCCGGCACTGGAAGTGGAAGAAATAATCGCTTTACCAATCTTCAACCAACCGCTGCAGTGCGGAGCTTCGCGTTTCTCATGACTGTTGGCGAAACAGTTTTCAGTTTCAGTTTCTCAAATTTCCTCACCAACCCTGCAGTGCCTGGATTTCCCAGGCCTGTTCATCGTCGGGGATATATTCACTGACAGAAAGGAAGCAAGAATCGCTTCATCTAGGCCCCTGCCATGCAAACTGAATCAAAACTGGCGATCCACATCGTTGTTATCTTCGAAGCTGAACATGAAAGACGGGGGAAACGCATTTGATTGAACTCATCATCGTAACTGCCACGAAAGGTGGAGCAGACGGATATTGGTCTCTCTTCATTTCTCTCTCAGTTTCAGTTTCAGGTAACTAAGCCTTTCTGACTGTTGGCGCAACTTTCAGTTTCATTTTCTCTAGTTGGCGTCACTGCGTTCGGACAAATCTCTCTCTCTCTCTCTATATATATATATATATATACGCTACAGCGCATCTGCTTGGCAGATGCCTGACCAGCAGCATCGCCCAACGCGATAAGTCTGGCTTTGAGTGCGTGCATGTATATTTGTGTACCAGTCAGAGTGGATTTCGTTTACACAATTTTGCCATAACCCAACGCGCTAAGTCCGGCCTTAAGTGCATGCATGTATACTTGTGTACCTATCAGAGTAGATTTCTTCTACACAATTTTGCCAGAGGACAACACTTTTGTTGCCATGGTTTGTTTCATTCAATGCGTCAAGTGCGCGCTGCACACGGGTCCTCGGTTTATCGCCTCATCCGAACGCCCAGAAGCCGAGTTGGATTGCTCCAGTCAAAACTTGGGAAAAAGGACGACAGCGGGAATCGAGCCCAGACCCTCACGAACACTGTGTGGGCAGTTATGCGTCTCAACCATTCTGCCACCTTCCTCCCCAAAGTCGACATAGCATCAGACTTTTGACGATGAGATAGTTCTGCGGGCTTCACTTCCGGACAGCAACCGAAAGAATACACAAACCGTTTGTGAGACACTCCTCCAATAACCCTCCCTCCTCATGCACTCCCTCTATTATCAACTCACCGGGCTTCACTCGCTGACAGCATGCAACCAAAAGAAAACAAAACAAGAGAGGCAAGGCCTTCAAGACTCACTTGTGATAAATTAAGTCCCCTAGCATTAATTACAGAGTAATTTCCCTTTTTTACTATCTGCACCAAAACGTTTGCAAAATAAATAAAAATTCCATGCTTAGCAAAAGAAGTTCCTGTTTGAACAAAAAATGATAATAATGACTCCTCTTGTTGTTGTGTCAGAATAAGAGGTCAAAGTGCCAAGTTTAGAGAATACAAAAAATATAAATATAACAGTAAATGCAGTTTGCATATAATTAGGCTTCTTTTTTAATTTTTTTTTTTTGTGCCCATCCCAGAGGTGCAATATTGTTTTAAACAAGATGACTGGAAAGAACTGAATTTTTCCTATTTTTATGCCAAATTTGGTGTCAACTGACAAAGTATTTGCAGAGAAAATGTCAACGTTAAAGTTTACCAAGGACACACAGACACACACAGACAACCGAACACCGGGTTAAAACATAGACTCACTTTGTTTACACAAGTGAGTCAAAAACCGTTGTGAAACACTCCCCAAATAACCCTCCCTCCCCATCAATCAACTCACCGGGCTTCACTCCCTAAGAGCAATCGAAAGAAAACAGAAAATTGTTGTTTGACACTCCTCCAATAACCCTCCCTTCCCATACACTCCCTCTATTATCATCTCACCGAGCTTCACTCTCTGACAGCATGCAACCAAAAGAAAACAAAACAAGAGAGGCAAGGCCTTCAAGACTCACTTGTGATAAATTAAGTCCCCTAGCATTAATTACAGAGTAATTTCCCTTTTTTACTATCTGCACCAAAACGTTTGCAAAATAAATAAAAATTCCATGCTTAGCAAAAGAAGTTCCTGTTTGAACAAAAAATGATAATAATGACTCCTCTTGTTGTTGTGTCAGAATAAGAGGTCAAAGTGCCAAGTTTAGAGAATACAAAAAATATAAATATAACAGTAAATGCAGTTTGCATATAATTAGGCTTCTTTTTTAATTTTTTTTTTTTGTGCCCATCCCAGAGGTGCAATATTGTTTTAAACAAGATGACTGGAAAGAACTGAATTTTTCCTATTTTTATGCCAAATTTGGTGTCAACTGACAAAGTATTTGCAGAGAAAATGTCAACGTTAAAGTTTACCACGGACACACATACACAGACAACCGAACACCGGGTTAAAACATAGACTCACTTTGTTTACACAAGTGTGTCAAAAATCGTTGTTAAGACACTCCCCCAATAACCCTCCCTCCCCATCAATCAACTCACCGGGCTTCACTCCCTAAGAGCAATCGAAAGAAAACAAAAAATCGTTGTTTGACACTCCCCCAATAACCCTCCCTTCCCATACACTCCCTCTATTATCATCTCACCGAGCTTCACTCGCTGACAGCAACCGAAAGGAAACACAAACCGTTGTGAGACACTCCCCCAATAACCCTCCCTCCCAATAACCCTCCCTCCCCATCAATCAACTCACCGGGCTTCACTCCCTGAGAGCAATCGAAAGAAAACAGAAAATTGTTGTTTGACACTCCTCCAATAACCCTCCCTTCCCATACACTCCCTCTTTTTTCAACTCACAGGGCTTTACTCCTTGCCAGCAACCAAAAGAAAACAAAAAACCGTTGTTAGACACTCCCCCAATAACCCTCCCTCCCAATAACCCTCCCTCCCCACAAAAAAAATCGTTGTTTGACACTCCTCCAATAACCCTCCCTTCCCATACACTCCCTCTGTTATCAACTCAGCGAGCTTCACTCTCTAACAGCAACCGAAAGGAAACACAAGCCGTTGTGAGACACTCCCCCAATAACCCTCCCTCCCCATACACTCCCTCTGTTATCAACTCAGCGGGCTTCACTTCCTGACACTGAACAGTGAAACTTAAAAAATAAAATAAAATAAAATAAAATAAATAAAAACTCACAGGGGCACATGGATCTAAAAAGACATATACAATTATACAATTACAGAAAAAATACAAAGAGCAGCGTAGGCGCCAACCCCCCTCCCCCCCCCTCCCGCCGCACCTCCCCCCACCCCCCCAAAAGAGGAAAATATTAAGCAAGACAATGAACAAACAATCAATAACTCTCCCTCCCCAACCACGATGGAGTGGAGTGATGGCCTAGAGGTAACGCGTCCGCCTTGGAAGCGAAAGAATCTGAGTGCGCTGGTTCAAAAAAAAAAAAAAAAAAAAGAAAAAAAGAGAAGAAAACAAACAAACAGACAAACAACAAGAAGAAAACATTTTTTTTTCTTTCTAAAATCAGAAACAAAAATCTTTGTCACTTGTCTTAGCAGCTGCAGCAATCAAAAAACTGAAATGAAAAAAGATGCCAGCAAGGACCCAATAGTGTCACATTCATGTTGTTGCGCTCCAATGAATTATAAATTTCCGATCTAGAACCTTTCAGAACCAACACTCCGCGTAAACACCCATAAATGCTGACACCCCCCCCCCCCTGGCCCTCCCTACTCCCCCCCCCCCAACACCCCTACCCCAACCTTCCGCCTCTAACCCCAACACCTCGCCTCCCCGAACCTCCACCACTGTTTCCTCAGCCTCCACCACAGCCGCACCTCCCCCCCCCCGCCCCCCGCGCCCCACCCCCAACCCCAGGCCCTCTCGCCCACAACCCCTCCCTCTCTAATCGGCTCTCGACTCAATGAGCCTTGCTGGATTGTTCAGCGGAATGCAGAACTGGGTGTCGGTGGCCATTCAGCGATCAATTGGAATGTATGTTATGTATGTATAATTGTTAGGGGTGAGTCATCCAGCTGCATGAATTCTTTTTCTTTTTTTTTCCATCTCACGTCCTGTTTTGCAATGTGCTGCATAATTATTTTGGAAAACAATCCATCAACAGCCACACACACACAGAGTCTCTCTCTCTCCCTCCCTCTCTCACTCATAGACACAGACACAGACACACACTTGTCAGTTGCTTTCAATTCTAGTGTTGTGTATAATTTCACTGTCGATAACTCGACTGTGGGTTTTACGACAAATAAATCTCTGACCCTCACCTCCATTCCTACTATCTCCCTCTCCCTGGCCCTCCCTCACACACACACACACACACACACACACACGTACACACACAAAGAGAGAAGGAGAGACACAAGCGTGCACTCGAGTGCACAAAGACACATACACACACATAAAGCCATACACACATATGCACGGACAAGCATACAAATGCGCACGCACACGCACACACATGCACGCAAACACACAAACAAACACACACACACACAAACAACCATCACCCTGCCTGTCGACGGTTTTAAGTTGTCATGCTTGTCTGTTTATTGTTTATCATTAATCAAAACTTTTAATATGAAATCTAAATTGTGCGTTAAGTATAATCATTTCTGTGTTGTGTTTTTTGTTGTTGTTGTTTTTCTTTCTGTCGAAACAAAGAGAGAGAGAGACAGAGACAGACAGAGAGAAAGAGAATTTCGCAGACGGGTTTTAAACATGGACTTTTCTTCAAATCTGAGAGAGAGACAGAGAGGGACAGAGAGACACGGACACACACACACACAATTTCGTAGACGGGTTTTAAACACTGACTTTTCTTCAAATCTGAGAGAGAGAGAGAGAGAGAGACAGACAGACAGACAGACACAGAGAGAGACAGAGAGACAGAGAGAGAGACAGAGAACGGTCAGCACAAGACGTCCATGTGCGCGAAATTGTTGACTGTTGTGTGTCATTTCCTCAATTGTTACCGTGTCCTCGTGTTCCACTGGATCGATTTTGGCGGGTGCGTTTGACATGGGCTTGGTGATGTGGGTAGAGATGTAAGCAACAACAACAACAACAATAGCAGTGTGTGTGTGTGTGTGTGTGTGTGTGTGTGTGTGTGTGTGTGTGTGTGTTGTTGTTGTTGTGTGTGCGCGTGAGTGCGTGCGTGAGGTAGATAGAAGTGTAAGCAACAACAGTACTACACTGTGTGTGAGTGTATAGGAAACATGACTCTGACATCTGTGTACCTATCAGAGCAGAGTGGATTTCTTCTACTCAGTTTTGCCAGAGGACAACACTCTCGTTGCCATGGGTTCTTTTTCAGTGCGCCAAGTGCGGGATTCGAACCCAGACCCTCACGGAGTCTGTTTGCCGCCACCTTCTTCCGTCAGAAACGAATGAATGGAGATGCCAACTGAAGCAGAACTGCGTAAGCAAGAACAAAACAAGAAGAAACCTCTCAACCTCAACCTCAGGCCCATAACCACTAGTAGTCGTTGGGGGGAGCCTGAGGACCGCAGACGCAACCTCACTTCTCCATCTGTCTCTGTCGGCAGCCGCTGGCAGCAGGTCACGTGTGTGGAGTCCGATCCATTGTTTGAAGTTCTCATGCCAGTTCTTCCGCTGTCTTCCTCTTCTTCTCCCGCCCTCGATGGTGCTTTGCATGATTGTTTTGGACAAGCTGTTGTGTCGAGTGTTGTGTCCAAACCATATCAGCTTGCGTCTCTTCACAGCTGAAAGGAGAGGTTCCTGAGGTCCAGCAAGGTTCTCAATTATGCTCCGTACATGTTCATTGGTCCCGTGCTCGATCCAGGGAATTTGAAGGAGCTTCCTCAGGCATTTGTTCTCGAAGAAAAAAAAAGTCTAAAACAAGAGAATTGTCCAATATAGATTCCGTGGGCGTGTGGGCATGAAAAAAATAAAGAAGAAAAAAAAAAAGATTTCGTGGGTGTGTGTCCGATATCAAAAGATTTCGTAGCTGTGTCATAAAAAAAAAAGATATTTTTTTTAAAAGCTTGTGACTGTACACGGATGTTTGTAGGAGGGCGATTGTCATCTCTTCTGAAGCAGCCTCTCCAAGTTCACACACACACACACTGAGAAGCCCCGGTGTTCAATAACAAAGTCCGCTGTAGTGTCAGCAGAAAACTTCCAATACGATACCTGCAACGTTGCGAAACGTCGCCAAGTTTCAGTTCACTGGAGTTTGCTGATCGATAACTTAGGGAGGGAAACAGGTGTGTGTGTGTGTGTGTGTGTGTGTGTGTGTGTGTGTGTGTGTGTGTGTGGAGGGTGTGTGGGGGTTGGGGTGGGTGGGGGTGGACAGGAAGAGGTTGCAACAGCTGGGGCAAAAAAAACAAACTATATCGTACATACATATACACAGGATTGCAGCTGTTGTCAGGAAGAGATGAATGTTTGTTTGTTTCTTTATATGCATGGGTATCTTGGCTGATTTTTTTTTTTTTTTTTTTTATAATTCTAAATTGATCAATGTTCGTCCGTCTCACTTTTTGTAAGTGTGGATATCACCACTAATTCTTCATTTTTTTCTACCTATTTATTAATTTATTCTTAGTTTCAAGTGATTTATGTCTATTTGTTTGTTTCTCTCTTTGTATGCATGGGCATCGACGATAATTCAACTGTTTATTCTATTTTAAATTAATTTTTAGTTTATTTATACTTTGTTTGTTTCTATCTTTGAATGTATGGACATGGATATTGATTCAACGAGCTGCTATATTTATTCATTTTCATTTTGAAGTGATATAGGTTTTGTTTGTTTCTCATTTTGTATGTGTGGGCATAAACATTAATTCATCTATCATGTTAGGTGGTTGTTTTTTTTTTTTTTTTTTTTTTTTTTATTCATTCCTATTTATTTCACTTTCTCTTTGCAAACTCATTTTCATACATGCGGAGAAGTTGTTTATATTCTTGTTTTTCTTTCTTTCTTTCTGTTTGTATGTCTCAATAACCTCAGCAATCCTTCAACACACATGTTTGTAAAATAGTCTAACTGGGTTGTTATTATATCCTTTGAATTTTTTGTTTTGTTTTGTTTTTGTTTATACGCCTACATGTTTTAAAGTTGGAAAGTTATTGTCTTAGTTAGATTGTTGTTAAGTTAATGTTGTGAACAGTAATGTTTTCATCCCTTTCCCTTCCCCTCCCTTTTCTTTTTCTCCCCCCCCCTCCCCCCCTCCTTTTTGTTCATGTCTAATATCACTTAATGTAGATAGACATGAAATGAAACTGAACACACACACACACACACATACACACACTTACTCCCTTTGTCTCCCTCTCTCACACACACGCACACACACAGACACACACACACACGCGCGCACACACACACACACACGCATACGTGCGCGCGCGCACACACACACACACACACACGAAAATCGCCATCTCTGCTCCAATCCAGTCATAACCTATTCATATATCGCACACAACAAGGAAAGGCCAGGTTTCTATTGCCTGCCCCTCTCCCCCACCCATCTCTCTCTCAAGTTGTCTCTCAAGGATTCAAGGCTTCCTCTCTCTCTCTCTCTCCCCTACACACACACACACACACACACACACACACACACACACACACACACACACACATCTCCAGTTACGATATTAACATCACGAGGGTTTCATTGTCTGCCATTCTGTCTGCCGCACTGATTCAAAGGCCGAAACGATCGACCACGACGTGAACGAGAACAAGTTTCACGAGCTCTACACGAGAAACCTTACATACAAAATTATACGAGACTTGGAAAATCAAAAGGGTTGTGTGAGAGGCAGGGAGGGAGGGAGGAAGAAAGAAAGAAAGAAAGGACAAAGAGAAAGAATGAATGAAAGAAAGAAAGAATGGAAAGAAGAAAGAAAATCAGACCCAAAGCACACACACACACACACACACACACACACACTACACACGCACGCGCGCGCGCGCACACACACACACACATATTTATTCATACGTAATATTCTGACATAATACATACACACGCGCACGCACGCACGCAAATCAGGCATGGAAACAGATGCTGATCCAGATAATACATATATTGAGTGGAGTGCCTTCATCAGGCAGAGCCTGCTTGAAAAAGAATATTATTACATTTGCTTTAAAGGATGTGAGTGAAACTAATACACGTATAAAAAGATATGGGAAAGGCGCAACGACTGATTGTTCATCCCTATAATACAGAGCTCCAGGGAATCTATAACATGGAAAAGCTCTGAAAAGGTTCAGCCATTGATTTTTTTTGTCCTCCATTGTAACCAAGAACTGAACAGGATACGCAAAGGTGCCAGGATTGATTTTTCTTTAATATTGCCGACAGCCGTATAAAACAATTATGATCATGTGCAAAAAATACTGTGCGTTGTCTCTCTAATATAGACAAGAACTGCCTAAGATTCGGTTTCAAGCCACAATTATTATTGGTTTTTCTCTAATATAGCTAGGAACTGTGTGATATTGGGTTTCAAGTCACAATCAATTATCATGGACTTTTTTCTTCGATTATTGTCAGAGACTGTACAACATATCGGCAGGTGCAATAACTGGCTTTTTTTTTTCTCTCTGTCACAGCCAATAATTGCACAATATTATAGTTTTCATTACAGCGAGATCGAAAGAGAGTGGTTGAGGTAGAGAAAGAGGTTGGGGGGCTTGGGGGGGAGGGGGCGGGGGGGGGGGAGGGGAGAGTGAGAGAGAGAGAGAGAGAGAGAGGGAGAGAGAGAGAATCAGTACACAACAGAGGAAAGTGCAGTGGTGGATTCTCTCTCTCTCTCTCTCTCTCTCTCAGAGAGGGACACACACACACACACACAAATATATATATCTGTATATAGCATGTAAAAAGAATAGGCACTTATCGGCCTTTTTTCATCCTACCCTCGTAAAGAAAACGTATATAAACTAATCAAGGAAATACACAAAAGAAAAAAAGAAGAAAAAAGACAAAAAGTGGAGAGAGAGAAAGAAGGAGAGAGAACGGTGTGTGTGTGTGTGTGTGTGTGTGTGTGTGTGTGCGTGCGTGCGAATGCGGAGGGAGGGAGGGCAGAAGGGCGCACAACAAAGTTAAGAGCAGATCGAAACCTGTGTGTGTGTGTGTGCGTGTGTGTGTGTCTGTGTGCGTGCGTGCGTGCGTGTGCGTGTGCGTGTGTGTGTGTGTGTAGGGAGGGAGGGAGGGAGGGAGGGCGGGCGGGCGCACAACAAACTTCAGAGCAGATCGAAACCTGGCATGTCCGAAACTGCCCCGGAGACCAACAAGGCAAATAAATCATGGGAATCACCAGCCCGAATCGATAACCCCCACTGCTCAGTTGGCCATCCTGCCTTCTTCTGCGTTCGTGGGTTAGCAACTCCCACGTTCACTCGTATATATGTTAGTGTGTGCTTTTTCGTGTATCACCGTTTTTACCCCAATGTGGTGTGTTGGCCTAGAGGTAACGCGTCCGCCTAAGAAGCGAGAGAATGTGAGCGCACTGGTTCGAATCCGATATTTTCTCCCCCTCCACTAGACCTTGAGTGGTGATCTGGACGCTAGTCATTCGGATGAGACGATAAACCGAGGTCCCGTGTGCAGCATGCACTTAGCGCACGCAAAAGAACCCACGGCAACAAAAGGGTTGTTCCTGGCAAAATTCCCTTCGATAGGAAAAATAAATAACACTGCACGCAGGAAAAAAATACAAAAAAATGGGTGGCGCTGTAGTGTAGCTACGCGCTCTCCGTGGGGAGAGCAGCCCGAATTTCACACAGAGAAATCTGTTGTGATAAAAAGAAATACAAATACAAATTCAAATAAATACAAACAAATATAAAAGCATCCATATTCCGTTTTGGGGGGATGTGCACGCTGGATACGTTCTTGTTTCATGACGCACCAAATGCTGACATGGATTACAGGATTGTGAACGTGCACGCTTGATATTCTGCTGCATTGCGTTCACTCACGAAGGTGGGGTTCAGGCACTAGCACCGATGCACAAATGTTGACCCGAGAGAACAGAAGAAGAAGAAAAAATCTCTGCTCTTAATCCAGCAGGTAGTCTATGTTCAGTATCCAGGAGGAAGAGAAGAAAAGATCTGCCTCGCTACCGGCCTGTACTCCACCAAATACAGAGCCGAAGCAGAAGCCTTGAAAACAGCAGCAGCCCACATCGAGGTCTGCCCCTACGCCAGCCACAACATTGTCTTCCTGACCGACGCCCTGTCCATCTTGCAGGCCCTTTGGTCCAACAGAGATCCAGAACTCAACGATCTGTCCTCTCTCGCCTCCCTCTGCACAAGCCACACAGTCACCCTGCAGTTGATTCCCTCCCACTGCGACGTGCTTGGCAACGAGACTGCTGACTCCCTGGCAAAGGAAGGCACTACGAAAGAGCAGACGGACAGGTCTACCAGCTACTCTGAATCCAGGACCATCATTAAGGCCAAGCTGCAGAACAAGCGGAAGCAGCAGCATCCACGCCACAACAAAGCAGACCCGTACTACCTGCTGACTCGTCGAGAGCAGGTAGCCATTTTCAGGCTCAGGACAGGCCACAACCGCCTGAAACACCACCCATACACAAAGCAGAGCAGTGCCCCTGCACAACAGGCAGTCAGACAACACAACATCTGCTGTAGTCCTGCCCGATCCACCAAGCGCTCCGAGAGAAAACCTGGCCCGACCCAATCCCAGCGGCCCGGAAGCTCTATGGAGGACTGGAGGACCTGCGACGTACTACCGCCTTTGTCGAGGAGACGGGGGGGGATCCATCTGATAAATGACAAACGAGATAACAACAATCCAGCAGGTGCGCGGAAACTGGGGATCGAAGTAAAGAAAAATGTGACAGGAGTCAGCGCTCTAACCACACAGCCACCCGCACCCGTCCAGTTGGCCACCCAAAAGCCGACAGTGGCCTGAGGGAAAGGTCAATACTGGGATTTGCCGTGAGGACAACAGAGAAGAGTTTGATCACCACAACGACGATGATGAAGACAGGAATAAGCAGTCATAAAATACTGGCTGGTACACCCATGGGGATACTTCTTTTAAGGCTGTCGCGAGTTGCATCCTGTGGTCTCTTTTGCTTCTGCTCGGGAGCAGTCCCTTGAGTTCTTAATGGAGTGTCCTGTGCATGCCTGCCCCCATCGTGAACACAGCGCAGGCCTCCAAGGGTGGTGCAGGATTGTTCCTAGGGCGGGTGGAGACAGTGCTTCTCTGGGTCCTCCCGAGCACTTACGGGTGTTTCTCTTTCTCCGGTGACGGGGAACAAGAAGATGGAGAGAACGTCAGAAATTAGGGGGAAGATGATGGAAAGAGGAAAATAGCAATACAAATTGAGAGAAAAAATCCGAAAAGTGGAAAGGAACGATACAAATTAAGAGAAAGTGTAAGAAACGTAGAAAAGAACGATGGAAATTGGGACAAAGAAAACAGAGAAAGAGTGATTTAAATCATGAGGAAGAAAAGAACGATAAAAATTAGGAGGAACAGGAAGAAAAAAGAAGAGAAAGAGCAAGAAAAGTGGAAAAGAAAGATACAAATTAGGAGGAATAAAAGAGTGAAATAAATCAAGAGAAAGAAAAGAAGAAGAGAACAATAAAAAAAAAAATTAAAATTAAAATTAGGAGGAAGAAAAGAGGAAAAGACATATAAATCAAGAGAGAGAAATAAAAGAAGAAACAGAACCAAAAAAAAAAAAAAGGAAGAACAGGAAGAAAAGAGGAAAAGAACGACCAAAAAAATTAGAAGAAAGAGAAAAAAAACAGGAGAAGAACGATGAAAATTAGAAGAAAGAGGACGGACAGAAGAAAAGAACAATATTAATTAGATGAAACAGAAAGGAAAGAGGAAAAAAGAAAAAAGATATAGATAAAATCAAGAAGTACAGGGGTTGAGGGACGAACCATAACACACGAGCAAAGGGAATGGCGAACCGAAAGGAGAAAAAAAAAAGAAAAAAAAAGAACTCACAAAAGAGGGTGAACAAAACAAAAAAAGAGAAAGGAGTATCAATAAAAAGAAAAGAAAAAGAGAAAGTTAGTAACAAAGAGAAGAACAAGAAGAAGAAGAACAAGTAGAAGAAGAAGAAGGATGGTGAAGAGAAGAAAAAGAAGTGAAGAGAAGGAAGAAGAAGACGACAAAGAAGAAGGATGGTGAAGAGAAGAAGAAGAAGAGAAGGAAGAAGGAGAAGGAGGATGGTGAAGAGAAGAAGAAAGAGAAGAAGAAGAAGTGATGAGAAGGAAGAAGAAGAAGAAGTGATGAGAAGGAAGAAGAAGAAGAAGTGATGAGAAGGAAGAAGACGAAGAAGGGTGGTGAAGAGAAGAAGAAGAAGAGAAGGAAGAAGGAGGAGGAGGATGGTGAAGAGAAGAAGAAAGAGAAGAAGAAGAAGTGATGAGAAGGAAAAAGAAGAAGAAGTGATGAGAAGGAAGAAGACGAAGAAGTGATGAGAAGGAAGAAGACGAAGAAGGATGGTGAAGAGAAGAAGAAGAAGATGGAGAAGGAAGAAGTGAAGAGAAAGAAGAAGAAAAAGAGGAAGAAGAAAAAGAAGAAGAAGGAGGAGGAGGAGGAGGAGTAGGGGAAGGAGCAGGAGGTGGAAAGAACGACATCAAAAAGATCAAAAGCTCACCGCTCCCTTCATCACACCTTTCCATGCCTTTTTTTTCTTCCCTGTTTTCTTTCTTTCTTTTTTTTTTCTTTTTTTTTCTTAATCTGTCTGCTTTCCTTTTCATTCTGTCTGCTCCGCCTCCAATCTCTTTGCTCCCTTCCTCTCCTTCCTTCCACTTCAGAGAAAGGACAGGAAATCATGATGACAAGGACAGGAAAACTGGGCAAAGGATGAGGAAGAGGACAGGAAAACTGGGCAAAGGATGAGGACGATGACAGGAAAACTGGGCAAAGGATGACGAGGACAGGAAAACTGGGCAAAGGATGAGGAAGAGGACAGGAAAACTGGACAAAGGATGAGGAGGAGGAGAGGAAAACTGGGCAAAGGATGAGGAGGAGGAGAGCAAAACTGGGCAAAGGATGAGGAGGAGGAGAGCAAAACTGGGCAAAGGATGATGACGAGGACAGGAAAACTGGGCAAAGGATGAGGACAGGAAAACTGGGCAAAGGATGTGGATGAGGACAGGAAAACTGGGCAAAGGATGTGGATGAGGACAGGGAAACTGGGCAAAGGATGATGACAGGAAAACTGGGCAAAGGATGACGAGGACAGGAAAACTGGGCAAAGGATGAGGAAGAGGACAGGAAAACTGGGCAAAGGATGAGGAGGACAGGAAAACTGGGCAAAGGATGAGGAGGAAGACAGGAAAACTGGGCAAAGGATGAGGGCAGGAAAACTGGGCAAAGGATGAGGAGGAGGACAGGAAAACTGGGCAAAGGATGAGGACAGGAAAACTGGGCAAAGGATGATGATGAGGAGAGCAAAACTGGGCAAAGGATGTGGATGAGGACAGGGAAACTGGGCAAAGAATGAGGAGGAGGAGGACAGGAAAACTGGGCAAAGGATGAGGAGGAGGAGAGCAAAACTGGGCAAAGGATGAGGATGAGGGCAGGAAAACTGGGCAAAGAATGATGAGGAGGAGGACAGGAAAACTGGGCAAAGGATGAGGAGGAGGAGAGCAAAACTGGGCAAAGAATGATGATGAGGAGGACAGGAAAACTGGGCAAAGGATGATGATGAGGAGGACAGGAAAACTGGGCAAAGGATGAGGAGGAGGAGAGCAAAACTGGGCAAAGGATGAGGATGAGGGCAGGAAAACTGGGCAAAGGATGAGGAGGAGGGCAGGAAAACTGGACAAAGGATGAGGAGGAGGGCAGGAAAACTGGGCAAAGGATGAGGAGGAGAGCAAAACTGGGCAAAGGATGTGGATGAGGACAGGGAAACTGGGCAAAGGATGAGGAGGGGGACAGGAAAACTGGGCAAAGGATGAGGAGGACAGGAAAACTGGGCAAAGGATGAGGAGGAGGAGGGCAGGAAAACTGGGCAAAGGATGAGGAGGTCAGGAAAACTGGGCAAAGGATGAGGAGGACGTGAGAACACGGAAGACAAGGGGTGGAAGGTGGGAGAGGTAGGTCGGGTGGGGAGAGGGAGAGGCAGCAAGGACAGGAGAGAACTGGAAAAATGAGTAGTAGTAGTAGTAGTAGTAGTAGTAGTAGTATTAGTAGTAGTAGTTGCAGCAGCAGCAGTCGTAGTTGCCGATCAGTCAAAGCAGAACACATAGCAGCGTTGTGTGTGCGTGCGTGCGAGAGTGCGTGCGTGCGTGTTCACACACACTCTGTGTGTGTGTGTGTGTGTGTGTGTGTGTGTGTGTGTGTGTGTGTGTGTGTGTGTGTGTGTGTGTGTGTGTGACACTCAGACGGAGTGGGAGCGTTCGATTTCTCAAGACGTGCTCAGAATTCTCCGCATCCGACAACTGGTTTCTTACAGCACACACACACACACACGTGTACACACACACACACACACACACACACACACACACACACACACACACACGTTCAGAATATAAAAAAAGGAAAGAGAATAAATTTTAGAAGTTAAAAAAGAAAAGTTTTGCACACACACACACACACACACACACACACACACACAAACACACGCATGTCTGCATGAAAAGAAAAAAAGCGAAAGTCCCAATTCGTGCGTGCGAGCGTGCGTCCGTGCGAACGTGCGTGCGCGTGTGTGTGTTTTGAAAATTGGCGTTTCAGTGGGATTCGGAGAACAAAAGGTTTCAGTGGAGTGGGACTGGGGGCACTAGTGAGAGACATTGTTCAGGACTTCGGGTTTTTGCCGGGACTGCTTTTCACTGGGTTTTTTTTTTTTCCCCCAGTGGCTTCATTTTACTAGTAACCTGTTTCAAAGAACGATCTCGCAAAACGAACGCTTTCACAGACACACACACATGCACACACATACAGAGCACAACACACACACACACACACACACAGCACAACACACGCACGCGCGCGCGCACACACACACACACACAGAGCACAACACACACAGACACACACACACACACACAGAGCACAGCACAGCACACACACATACAGAGCACAGCACACACACACACACACACACACAGCACAGCACACACACACACACAGCACACACACACACACACGCACACAAACACACACACACATATGATTTCCTTTCCTTGGGGCATCGATACCGAAATGGGAAAGTAAAAGCAAAACGCGGCAAAAGCTGAAGGGATACAATAATAATCATTGGAAAACAAAATGCATATATCACCGCCAGTTTATATGTATTTTCTTTTATATATTTTTCTTTCATCAAAGTGAACCCATGTTCACAGGTTAGGAGGCCTGAACATTAAACTTTCAGAAGCTTGCATCTCTCTCTCTCTCTCTCTCTCTCTCTCTCTTTCCCCTTCTGTGGCTTTCTGTCTCTACCCCCTCCTTCCCCCTCTACCCCCAGTCTTCTCCCTACATCTCTGTCCGGCCTCCTACCCCCGCCTCCCCCAACCCCCTCACTCAACCTGCCCTCTCTACGTCGATGTCTCGCTTTCTCTGCCCTCTGTACTGTCAGTTGTGAAAATAACTGAAAATCTGTAGGTTTTGGAAATTCCACTTCTTCTTCTTCTTTCCGTTACACGACCAACATCGACTTGCCGATGACTCTGTCGTGGTTCATGCGTGCTGGGTATTTTCGTGACTCCATAACCCACCGAACACTGACATGGGTTACAGGATCTTTAACGTGCGTATTTGATCTTCTGCGTGCGTATACACACGAAGGGGGTTCAGGCACTTGCAGGTCTGCACATATGTTGACGTGGGAGATCGGAAAAATCTCCACCCTTTACCCACCAGGCGCCGTCACCGTGATTCGAACCCCGGACCCTCAGATTGAAAGTCCAACGCTTTAACCACTCGGCTATTGCGCTTGTTCATGTTTTCGTTTTTCCTTGAAAGGCATTCTACGTTGTTTTCTCTTGTTTCTAGGGGCCGGAGGCCTATGGAATAAAACTTTGTTCTTGTTCTTGTTCTATATCTATACCCCCTACCCCCCTTTATCTGTTTCCTCCCCCTCCCCCTCTCTCTGTCCCATCTCCAGACCCAACTCTCTCCGTGTTCGTATCTGTATACCCCTCCCTCTGTCGTCTGTGTCCCCTTCTTTGTCTCCCTCTCTGTCTCCTCTCTCTCTTTCTATCTCTGTGTGTCTGTCTCCCCTCCTCTCATCGCCTCCCTATCTCCCTCACCCCTTGTGTATTGTCTCCCCCCCCCCACCCTACACCCAACCCACCCAGCCCCCTCCCCTGTCCCCCCCCCCCCATCAAACCCTCCGCGCCTACAACTGTGAAAATAGCGAGGCGTATCAAATCACCGCCATCATTCAGTGCTGTGCTGTGCTGTGCAGAGTGAACTAAATGTCAGCACATCTCGACTTGCATGTCGACAGGCTGCAACTGCACAACACAACGAAACACAACGGTGTGGAGTACGCAGTGCAGCGTGTACAGCATTGCAATCAAGGAAATGTGCTGCTGCAATCAGAAAACATGGTGCTGATAAAGTGAGAACTACAGCTGAATGATGGCGCTCTGAATTATTGAGAGAGAGAGAGAGAGACAGAGAGACAGACAGAGAGAAAGAGGGAGAGCGACAGAGGGAGAGCGACAGAGAGAGAGGGGGAGGGAGGGAGGGAGGGAGGGGGAGAGAGAGAGATGTCATCAGTATCGACAACCTTGAGAACGAGAGAGAGAGAGAGAGAGAGAGAGAGAGAGAGAGAGAGAGAGAGAGAGAGAGAGAGATGTCATCGGTATCGACAACCTTGAGAAAGAGTGGGAAAGACAGAGAGAGAGAACGAACGAACGAACGAACAAAATTGTTTTAATGAACTTTGGCCATGGACCACAATTCAAAACCAGGGGACTGGGGGTGGGAATGGGAAGGGGTATTATAACACTTGAAGAGAGAGAGAGAGAGAGAGAGAGAGAGAGACAGACAGACAGACAGACAGACAGACAAACAGAGAGACAGACAGACAAAAAGAGAGACAGACAGAGACAGACAAACAAGACAGAGAGACAGAGAGAGAGACAGAGACACACAGAGAGCGGAGGTGGGGTATGTGGAGTAGAAACGAGTCAGAAAGAAGGGGAAGAAAGAAGGGGGGTGGAGTGAAAGAGGGATTGTGTGTGTGTGTGTCTGTGTGTGTGTGTGTGTGTGTGTGTGTGTGTGTGTGTGTGTGTGTGTGTTCGAGAGAGAGAGAGAAAGAGAGAGAAGTGAGAGAGTGTGTGTGTGCGTGTGTTTGTGTTCATATGTTCAATGTGCAGTCAAGTGAACCGACTTTCGCAATTCCGATGTGGCTTTTCACTGGGAAGAACTATCAGTGGTGGACAATAACCACACACACACACACACACACACACACGAAAAACCAAGATATACAAAGACCCACAAAGTCGGCACCACCCATGTTGACACCCACAGAAATGAGTCACACTATTCAGTGTGCACATACATATTATTGTACTTAGGTGAAGAGTTTGTAGAGAGGGAGGGGACTGAGTGAGTAAAGGAGACTGCAGAGAGAGAGAGAGTGAGAGGGTGTGTGTGTATGTATGTATACCATGCTTCTCTTTCAGGGAATATGATTTTGTGTGAAGCCATCATGTATGTGTAATATATGTTGCATGGTCTTGTAGGTGTTTGAACATGACATTGGGAAGAAGACAGATTAAAAACATGAGAAAAGAAAAGACAACAGAAAGGAGAAAAATGATGATGGTAGGAAAAAAAAAAGACAAAAAAAGATACAAAAAACAACAACAACAAAAACCAACAACAAAAAACAAAAAAAGAAAGAACCTTCCAGGGATGCTGAAACTATCCTGCTCACTTGCAGAACTTTTAGGCATCCACTGATTTCTCCTTTTAAAAAAAACAACAACAAAAAAAACGAGTTACACCACACTTCAGTGGTCGGAGGGAACCACGCGAGCCTCTCTGACTGACGAAATCTCCTAGCGATATTCTATGGGGGTCTCCCCTCTGAGCGGTATCAGTATCCTCCTACATAAGATCTGACCCCTGAGGACAGACCATGACACACACCACACACACACCCACATACGCACGCACGCACACACACACACGTCTAATATCACTTAATGTGGATAGACATTAAATGAAATTGAACACACACACACACACACACACACGGTATAATTTACACACACGCACACACACACACACACACTCATACATACAGACACGCGCGCGCGCATACTCATATAAATACACAGACACGTGTGCACATACTCACACAAACACGTATACAAACATGTACACACACTCTCTTTCTCTTACACACACACTCTCTCTCTCTCCCTCTCTCCCCTGCCACTGATTTTCACAAATGACGATTTCTAATAAATGATAATAATAATCACCATGACGATAGAACAAATAATAATACAAATAATGATAATAACAATGAAAATATCATTTATTTTCAGTCTAATATCATCATCTTAGATGAAGACTATAAATGAATAAACTCTCTCACACACACACACACACACACACGCTCTCTCTCTCTCTTTCCCTCACACACACACACATACACACACACACGTCTAAATTCACAATTGTGGATAGACGTTAAACAAAGGAACGAGCTCACACACATTTTCACTGATGAATTTGTCAACGGTTGCCCTTTTACAACACTGTCAGGCGCAAAATAAATGTATCATCAAAAAACAAACAAACAAAAGACACTATGACTGTCCACCAGTCACGAAGAGCCAGGCGTGTTTAACCCTTTCACTGCCAGTAAATCTGGAGTTCAAAATTCCCTTGTGCTATAAACACAGAAAATATGGTGTCTAAGACTAGCTGGGGATTCCCCCTGTGATGTGTGGAAAATATGACCTATCCTACCACCGAACATACTGTACCTCAGAGCAGTAGGTTCATGGATAACAGACCCATGATCTGGTCACCCTTCAGTGACATGGGTCCTCTACCTAGCTGCTGCATAAATGCGAGTTTGGCAGTGAAAGGGTTAATAAATCCGATAGAAAAGAACCGGTTGAGCAGATGTTCCCACTGTAGTGGGTCTTTTAACAAAAACGGTTCGTGAAAATAAGGGCCGAAACACTTGACTGAAGGGGGCTTCTTCTCTGAAGACCTTGTACTGTCCAGCTCTCCCTAGAGTTTCTCACCACTATTGTACTGTATTGTTTGGTATTGTACTGGACTGTTTCACTCTTTGTCATAACATATTTTCTCTGTGTGAAATTAGGGATGCTCTCCGCCCAGGTAGAGCGCGTCGCTCCATATTAGCGCCAACCATTTTTCTCTCTCCTTTTTTTCTGCCTGCAAAGAGTGTTCTGTTTTCCTGTCAAAATGGATTTTATTTCTTCCTTTTCTTCTTCTTTTCTTTTCGGTTGTTTTTTCTGCCGAATTGTGCCAGGGACAACCCCTGGCTTTTTGTCGTCGTGGGTTCTTTTACGTGCGCAGAGCGCGTGCTACACACGGGGCCTCGGTTTTACACGGTCTCATCCAAAAGACTAACGTCAAGTCCACCAGTCAAGGTCTTGTGGAAGGAGGAGAAAATACAAGCGAGTGGGGGGTTGGGTTAGGGGTGGGAATGGGGCGGATGCCTGGGAGGGAGGGGGGGGGGGGCGTTTGGGGGGGTGGGGGGGGGGGTTGACCCTGTACCCTCAGATTCTCTCCGGTCTCCCACAGAGGCGGATGCGTTACCACAACGCCACAATTTCACGTCACGCACCGAGTACAGAGAATCCCCAGTGCCTGACAAGAGATGTCTGTGCTGGTACAAACAGGACGGGAAGTACTCTCTGAGCATCACAACCCAACCTGTGTGCGTTGCCTGCAAGGTGCGTGGTTATCGTTCACCACACACACACACACACACACACACACATATATATATATATATATATATATATATATATATACAACACACACACACACTCACGCACTCACACGCACGCACACACACACAACACACACACATACAACACACACACACGCACTCACACACACACAAACACGCGCGCGCGCGCACACACACATGCACACACATACAACACACACCCACACATACACACTCACACACACACAAACACACACACATACAACACACACACGCACTCATACAGCCATATACACACACATGATACCACACACACACACACACACACACGCACACACACACACAACAAAACACACTCACACACACACACACACACACACACACGGGCACTCACACACACACAACACACACACACACACACACACACACACGCACACTGGCACTCACACCCCCCTCCCCCCCCCCCCCCCCCCCACACACACACACACACCATTACAACCGTGGTTATGTCAGTAATAAACAGAACAATCAACGTGTTACAGGCCGGGGGTTGTTCCTGTAACGTTCTCATTTCCTCTTCACGTTGTACAGTGCTCAACACTTCAAGTAAAACTGTGTGTGTGTGAAAAAAAAGAAAAAAAAAAAGAAGAAAACAACCAACCAAACCACCGGGAAAAAAAATGACGTCAGCCGGGCTACTGACGGACGGAAACTAGCATTAATTATTCAAGCTAGTGGTGGTGGTGGTGGTGGTGGATCTCTGATGGTGTCATGTTTCATGCTTTTACAGCGGATCATGTACTGAAAAAAAAAAAAAAAAAAATCTCCACGTTCAATATTTTGCGTGAGTGGCGTTGAACTCGTATGTATATAACCACCGTTTTCAGGCGCTGATGCAGTTTCGGGCAGCCGTATTTCGTTTTCACAAGGGCAGTTGGATCAAAATAAAATAAAATAAAACAAAAAAGAAAAGAAAAGAAACAATCTATACACTCTGATTAAATATGCTACACACACGCCTAGTGGCATGCATGCGTACACACAGAAGAGAGTGTATGGACACGAACACACACACACACACACACACATACATACATACAAATACACGCGCGCGCGCATGCAGGCAAGCACTGACACGGACACAGTTTCTCAAGGGTTTTCTCTTATCTCTAGTGTGTGGCCAACGTTTCCGTTTGTCCCTCCTTCTTCCACCCCCTCTCTGCCACTCCCGTGTTTCAAACCAATAAAAACGCACGCGAAATCACAAACAAGCGCGCGCACACACACACACACACACACACACACACACACATCATCATCATCATCCTCAACATACGAATCGATTTTTATCTCTGGAATGCTGACATTGCACCAGTATAAATGTAGCCGTGTTATGACCCCGAGTGGTATATAAGGGGACGGTACAAATGAACTAATGATGATTTACTGTATTAATTTAAAGGACAGACAAGAATTCACGCGCACAGGCCAGGAACATACAGAGGCCAGTCACAAAAGGGTTTTCTATTGTTTTATTTACAATAGTTATAAGAACATAAGAAAAGAAGACATAAACTAAAGGAGAAGACAGTGCCTGGAATGACACAAACAAATGTCATTAGCACAACCTGTCGGCACAAGTGAATAGTAAAGCACATGTATACATATTACATGGAAAGACTATCGCTCGGATTTGGGAAAAGCAACAACATAATGCACATGTGTGAAGACCAAGCGCTGACATCAAATGACATTTCTAATACATTTAAATAGTGCAGTTAAAGTGATTGAAGCCATGCTGATTTAGTGAAAGTACACGGACAGTATAGATTTGGTAAAGCTCTTCTGTGTCAAAGAGACTCAAATGAATCAGTTTATCAATTAGCACTACACTGGAGTAAGCTGTATAGGAGAGGGCATGATAACTAAATTACAATTAGCAGACTGTGATACATATCAGGTGGTTTCAACCAATAACTGATATTAACTCAACACTGTCTTGTAATTACGACAGAATACTACACACATCTTAGAGTACTGAGAATCAGTGAAACACTGTAGCATCATAACTGATATCAGCATGTAAAATAATACATGGATAATAAACAAGATAACAGAATCAGTGGCTGTGATATTATACTGGCAAACTGATAGACCAGACAGTAAGTGAAGAACCATCATGGCTTAACCATTAAGTGGTGAATGAACTTACACAAGTTATCCGTTGCATCAAAGCCAAATATCAACATAGCAAAGCTTGTGCTCAACATCTAAATCTCCTCCGCTGAAGCCTGATAAGGAACCTAACCTTTATCAGTGACAACAAATGAGAAAGAACGCGTCATATGCACTCACTGGAACATTCTGGAACAAACTATCTGTGTCCGAGACGTCAATGCCTGTGACGTTAAGAAGACTTAAATGGACTACTGCTACGAGCATATGACGACACTGCTATTTTCTAGATCAGTCATAGCGGAACTGTGACTATATGTCAAAGCAATAACTGAACAAAACAATATCAACATACTCATATGAACACAAGTACTGTGTTGAAGAATACAGTTTACATAATTATCATCAGCACATTCAGTTTACACAATAGTACTTTACAGCGATACGTAGCGAGATGTCAGCCATTGTGGGAACACACACGACACACACACACACACACTGCATGTGACGCAGCAAGAGAGAGAGAGAGCACCTCTGGTCAGATGACTGACCAGGTATGAAGTGACCACTCATCACTCACTGTGCCAATTTATGCAAGTTAAGAGGAGTGCAAAGACAATCGTGTGTGCTGAAAAGCAGATCGGCTCAAATCAGGCCAAATCTGACAACAACTGTGTTTCTTACAAGATGTTCAGTGATAGATTTCTAAATGATTCCTGAACTGATTTACGTCGGATTAATCGCAATAGAAAGAGCTCAACGCCTACTTTCTAATGAGTATAAAATGAAGTGTTGATTATTTACGATGAATTTATGATCTTAATTTAAGTCACCTGAACAGGGTCAGTTTTAACGAGCTTGTCGCTGAAAATTACAAACTGCGTTAAATCAGTTTAATGTAGGCAAACACAAAAGGTATAGATTTAAAGATGGAATTGCGATGATTCTGCCAGCATATAATACTTGTAGTTTACTGATCCGGCAAAAGAGATATTAATTAAATACGGTGGAGCAGAAACACAGATTCCAGCTCAGACAATAGCGTACCGTGACACTGGTCGAGCAGTGAGTGGGTTGTTTGGCGAGGAGGACAAAATGACGTAAGCTGCTTATCAGTGTCAGCTGAAATCTGTAGACTGACAAATGATTAAACTGAAACCAAGCATGCTTCTAACTGATTTAAGTGTGTGCGTAAGCACAACAAACATAATATTACAGTGAACGATACCAGAGACTTGATTTGATAGATGTTTGGGAATAGGTTTCGAATGGGCTTTGCATTCAAACCCGGGAATGGCTTCACACATTCTGCGTGAGCCGTTGAAGGCCAGCTGTAAGTTGCGAAAACGTCGTCTGCTATAGATGATGTGTGAATCAAGTATTGAAGCCAGAGTGCTTGGTTACATCAAGATCACTTATTCCGAAGTGCAGCAATATCCCAACGGGAAGTAGATAATAAAAATAAAAATACACACACACGCGCGCGCGCGCAGAAACACACACACACACACGCACAAACATACACTCACACGCACACATACTGACAATCTCCTACCCCCTCTTACACATACACTCATTCCGTCTCTCTCTAACACACAAACATACATGATTACACACACGCATCACTTATCAAATAACGCGCTTTCTCCATTCTTTATAACTAAGCAACAAAATAGAGATAACTGAAATACCCATCGGTCAGCACTGGCCCAACAAGGGAAAATAAAAAATGCTCACACACACACACACACACACATTTTATATATATATATATATATATATATATATATATATATATATATACGTACATAAACACACACACACGAGCGTGCAAACATGCTTTTGGCTCTGAGTGTGTGTGTGTGCGGGGAGTGTGTGTGTGGGGGGGAGGTGTGTGTGTGTGTGTGTGTGTGTGTGTGTGTGTGTGTGTGTGTGTGTGTTGTTGTTGTTGTTGCTCTTGGTGTGTGTGTGTGTGTGAACGTGTGTTTGTGTGTGTGTGTGTGCGCGCGTGTGCGTGTGTCTGCGTGCGCGCGTTTGTGTGTGTGTGTGTGTCTCTGCGTGAGCGCATGTGTTGTGTGTGCATGTGTGTGTGTGTGGCTGTGTGTCTGCCAGTTGTGTGTCTGGCTGGCTTTCTGGCCGATCAGATAAACTGATTTTCATCTGGTTTGGTATGGTGTGGTATGGTATGGTATGGTATGGTATGGTATGGTGTCGTTTGGTATGGTATGGTATGGTATGGTGTGGTGTCGTTTGGTATGGTATGGTGTGGTGTCGTGTGGTGTGGTGTCGTTTGGTATGGTATGGTGTCGTTTGGTATGGTATGGTATGGTATGGTATGGTATGGTGTGGTATGTTATGGTATGGCATGGTATGGTATGGCAAGGCCTAGTATGATATGGTATGGTTTAGTATAGTGTGGTTTAGTATGGTACGGTATGGTATGGCATGGCAAGGCACGCTATGGTATTGCATTGCAGCATTATATTGTAATCTATTGTATTGTATTTAAATGTTTGCAATACACTGCATTCCATTGCAGCACTGCATTGTAACGTACTGCATTGTATTGTATTGTATCGTACTGCACTGAATTGTACTGTGTTAAATTGGGTTGGATTACATTTTTGTCACAACAGATTTCTCTGTGTGAAATACGTGCTGCTCTCCCCGAGGGGAAGCGCGTCAGCTTTCTGCACCGCCACCCAGTGTTTTTCTTCTGTTTTTTGACTCACTTGTGTAAACAAAGTGAGTCTATGTTTTAACCCGGTGTTCGGTTGTCTGTGTGTGTGTGTGTGTGTGTGTGTGTGTGTGTGTGTGTGTGTGTGTGTGTGTGTGTCCGTGTGTCTGTGTGTCCGTGGTAAACTTTAACATTGACATTTTCTCTGCAAATACTTTGTCAGTTGACACCAAATTAGGTATAAAAATAGGAAAAATTCAGTTCTTTCCAGTCATCTTGTTTAAAACAATATTGCACCTCTGGGATGGGCACAAAAAAATAAAAAATGAAGCCTAATTATATGCAAACTGCATTTACTGTTATATTTATATTTTTTGTATTCTCTAAACTTGGCACTTTGATCTGATATTCTGACCCAACAACAAGAGCAGTCATTATTATCATTTTTTGTTCAAACAGGAACTTCTTTTGCTAAGCATGGAAGTTTTATTTATTTTGCAAACGTTTGGTGCAGATAGTAAAGAAGGGAAATTACTCTGTAATT
>NC_134910.1:21382148-21387148 GCF_041734735.1 Babylonia areolata | reverse complement strand
ACGTTGCCATTCGACATACGATGCAATTCAACACAACACGCTACAAAACAGAAGAAAAGATAATGGTACTGATCACTCGGCGATATCGGACTGCTGCACACTCGAGAAAGATTCACCGCGGTGACTGAAAATAAAGCAAGAAAGTTCAGTCACAGACCTGAACAGGAGAGGAGAGGCCATGAGACTTCACTGATTTGTATCACACATCCCTATCAGACGGGAAAACAGCATTTTGGATTTCCACTAGACCCTACGATGACTGCCGCACGATGACGCCAATTCATGTCGGATCAGTTTCAGTTTCAGTTTCTCAAGGAGGCGTCACTGCAAATCCATGATATACACGCTACACCGCATCTGCTAAGCAGATGCCTGACAGCAGCATAACCCAACGCGCTTGTCAGGCCTTGAGTGCATTTGTATATAATTATTTGTGTATCTATCAAAGTAGATTTCTTTAACAGAATTTTGCCAGACAACACTTTTGTTGCCATGGGTTCTGTTTCAGTGCGTTAAGTGCGTGCTGCGCACGGGACCTCGGTTTATCGTCTCATCCGAATGACGAGACGCTCAGTTTGATTTTCCAGTCAAACGTGGGAGAAAGGGGGAGAGCGGGATTCGAACCCAGACCCTCAGGGACACTGTATCGGCAGTTGAGCGTCTTAACCGTTCTGCCACCTTGCTCCTCGGATCGGAAAAGGGTACTGTAGTGCCGGACGACATTGTCTGATTGTCGATCAACCCCTTAAAGACCATGGGCATGTGGAGTGATGGCCTAGAGGTAACGCGTCCGACTAGGAAGCGAGAAAATCTGAGCGCGCTGGTTCGAATCACGGCTCAACCGCCGATATTTTCTCCCCCTCCACTAGACCTTGAGTGGTGGTCTGGGCGCTAGTCATTCGGATGAGACGATAAACCGAGGTCCCGTGTGCAGCATGCACTTAGCGCACGTAAAAGAACCCACGGCAACAAAGGGGTTGTTCCTGGCAAAATTCAGAAGAAAAATACACTTCGATAGGAAAAACAAATAAAACTGCACGCAGGAAAAAATACAAAAAAAATGGGTGGCGCTGTAGTGTAGCGACGCGCTCTCGATGGGGAGAGCAGCCTGAATTTCACACAGAGAAATCTGTTGTTATAAAAATAAAAAAAAGAAATACAAATACAAGACTACTCTCACCTTCGGCATTCTTTTGTTGTTTTTTTAACTGCCGTACAGCAGTTTATCAGTTCTAATGAGCATTGTTGACAGAGGCAGAATTGAATTGTCTGGCTCGTGTCGCACACAATGATCAACAGCGAATCAATGATCGTGTTTACGACGTAGGCTAAAAGGTACAGGACGCGTTGCTACAGTACTGCCGAGAATACAAACACGCCTTTCTTCTTAAGTGCAAACAGAAATGCATCATTTACCTTGTACGCACTCAGTGGCAGTTTTATTGTTATTATTATTATTTCTTTGTTTGTCTGTTGGCTTTTTTTGGTTTTTGTTCTTTTTTGAGGGGGCGTGGGGGGTGGAGGGTGGCTTTAAGTATGAAACAAAAAAGGGGGAGAAAACAGCAGCCCAAACAAACTGAATGTCACTCCATTCAAACTTTTCATAGATACAGTGGTGCGGCGGCACTTCGATTTCAACTCAGAACCCGCTTTGTTAGATCGACCAATGTTCTGCAGAATCTGTACAGTTCCCGACGGGCGCAATAGCCGAGTGGTTAAAGCGTTGGACTGTCAATCTGAGGGTCCCGGGTTCGAATCACGGTGACGGCGCCTGGTGGGTAAAGGGTGAAGATTTTTACGATCTCCCAGGTCAACATATGTGCAGACCTGCTACTGCCTGAACCCCCTGCGTGTGTATATGCAAGCAGAAGATCAAATACGCACGTTAAAGATCCTGTAATCCATGTCAGCGTTCGGTGGGTTACGGAAACAAGAACATACCCAGCATGCACACCCCCGAAAACGGAGTATGGCTGCCTACATGGCGGGGTAAAAACGGTCATACACGTAAAAGCCCACTCGTGTGCATACGAGTGAACGCAGAAGAAGAAGAAGAAGTACATTTCCCCACAGCGTACTGAAGACCAGTGTAAACACGATTCCGGACTTTCCCAGGGCATTTCCAAGACTCGGCACCACACTGTCCAGGCTGATTTGTTGTCACCAGTCGCAGGAAACATAAAATCCATTACGAAGCAAAAGCGTCGTAAAACGCATCCATAAAATTAATGTTAAGCTGTCGTGTTAGGCCGGCAACACAAAACTTTCTTCCGAGTTACGGCGCATCCTTTTGCTGAGTTGTCACTGTCAGTAAGTATGCTATTAGTCTGTTCTGTTTGTGTAATGTCATTTTTGTTCGAAACATACGAGCTACGTATTTGTTTCCGTACGTTCAAACCACACACACACACACACACACACACACGCACGCACGCACACACACACACACACATGCACACACACACACACAAAAACAAAACAAAACAAAACAAACGCACGCACACACACACACACACACACACACACACACGCACACACACGCACACCACACACACACAAAAACAAAACAAAACAAAGCAAAACAAAAAAACACACACAGAGTCTGAAACTTCAAAGGGCTTTTCGGATCCATGACCAGGTGTACACTCATAGTTCCAGCAGTTGTTTCAGGTTCTCAAAGTGTCACTATAATTATTTTGGGGTTTCTTGTTCAGTGCGCTAAGTACGTGTTGCACACCAGCGGGACCACGTTGTATCGTCTCAACCGAATGACTACACACTCAGCTTTCATTTTCCAGTCAAAGTTGGGAGAAAGGGACAATACCGGGGTTTCGAACCCAACCCCCCCGCGCGGACACTGTTATCGGCAGATAAGCGTCTTCACCACTAAGCCACAGTTCTCCCTTAGACCGAAAACGTGTTGTTTGTTCCTTGTTGTTGTTGTTGGGCATTCTTTCTTCCTTTTTTTCAGAGCATTTTTCAAATATTGGAAAAGTTTGTTTGCTTTTCACCCTTTTTTTTCGTTTATTTTTCTTGCCTTTTTTTTATCCATTTTTTTCTGTGGCTCAGCCTGAACCGCCCACACAAAGCCATACCCTGGTGGGAAAGTGTCTTCCATTTTCTAAGACTTTTTTTTTTTTTCTCTCTCCAGATTCCAGAACTCCCAAATGAGTCGTGTACTGCTCCACTTACAATTTGGCAACTGCTGAATGTCTTCTTTGAAAGGCAGTTGCCTGATGTCTTCTTTGAAAAGGAGTCGGGTGAAGAGATGGGATAGAGAGCGAGAAAGAGAAGGAGAGTGAGTGAGAGAGTGAGAGAGAGACAGAGAGAGACACAGAGAGAGTGAGAGAGACAGACAGACAGACACAGAAAAAGAGACAGAGAGAGACAGAGACAGACAGAGAGACAGACAGACAGAGTGTGAGAGAGAGAGAGAGAGAGAGAGACAGACAGACAGACAGACAGACAGACAAACTGAGAAAAAGAGAGATAGACAGAGAGAGAGAGAGAGAGAGAGAGAGAGAGACAGAGAGAGGATGGGGAAAGAGAGAAATGCGAATGTGAATATTTTATTCAGATTAAGTCACAGCCCCTGTCTGAATAAGGTATTACATAATCGTTACAATACCGGAGACAAATCTAGAGATACACACACAGAGGCAGATAAAGAGAGGGGGAGAGAGAGGGGGGGAGGGGGGAGATACAGACAGACAGACAGACAGAGACAGAGAGACAGACTGACAGACAGACAGACAGAGAGACACAGAGAGAGACAGAGAGACAGAGAGTGACAGATATAGAGACAGTCAGACAGACAGAGGAACACTTACTTTTGACACTTTGATACTTCGCTGTCATTAGCTGAAAAAAAAACATGTGACAGGGGGCCACAGTGCCTTTTTCCCCAAGACACATGTATCAAGATATATACACACATAAAGACAGATAGAAGAGGGGGGAGAGACAGACAGACACGCAGAGAGGGGCACTCACTTTGAACACTTTGATACTTAATTGTCATTAGCTTTAAAAAAATGATTTATGTGACAGGGGTGTACAGTGTCCCTTCCCCCCAGTCATCAGAAACCAAAGTTAGAACAATAGCATGTATTCATATGCAACAACAACACACATCATACAAACACATAAAACAATCTGATCATGAATCCAAATGCAATCTTGTCCGGTATAGCATTGAAAGAGATGTATTTTGCCAGTAAGAGGATCAAAATATCTTTATTCTGTGCCATCAGTATGCTGGACGGATCTTCTTTGCTGCAGCTGTACTGATGAGAGCATAGTGTTGTTGTGTGTTTGTTTTTGTTTTTACTTCATTGTCTCCTTCAGTTGCAATTCTTCTTCTTCTGCGTTCGTGGGCTGCAACTCCCACGTTCACTCGTATGCACACGAGTGGGTTCTTACGTGTATGACCGTTTTTACCCCGCCATGTAGGCAGCCATACTCCGTTTTCAGGGGTGTGCATGCTGGGTATGTTCTTGTTTCCATAACCCACCGAACGCTGACATGGATTACAGGATCTTTAACGTGCGCATTTGATCTTCTGCTTGCATATACACACGAAGGGGGTTGAGGCACTAGCAGGTCTGCACATATGTTGACCTGGGAGATCGTAAAAATCTCCACCCTTCACCCACCAGGCGCCGTCACCGTGATTCGAACCCGGGACCCTCAGATTGACAGTCCAACGCTTTAACCACTCGACTATTGCGCCCGTCAACAGAAAATGCTTTTCATCTCATTCTGGCAACTGCCCATTAATGAAAAGATGTTGCTGCCACATCCGCATCGAACCATCTTTTGTTGGCATTCAGTCAAAACTAGTGATCTCAATCTTCGCCCAGCAACTGAGCAAAGCAGCCTGCCACTGCATGTAAATGACTCCAAGTCTATAAAACATTTAGAGATAGGTCTCTGACAGAGGACTTAAACACTATTAGTATCCATATCAATCACTCAGTTTTACAAGTATCCTTATCAGT
>NC_134910.1:21374648-21379648 GCF_041734735.1 Babylonia areolata | reverse complement strand
ATAATATTTGAGGAAGAAAAAAGAGGGAGAAAGACAGGTATGTAGACGGAATGAAAGAGATAAAGAGAGAGACAGGCAGAAACTAATAAAGACAGGCAGGCAGGCCGACAGAGACACATTAATTATTCATTACAAACTTCATTTAACTGGTGTGCATGTACATTGTTTGAGAAGAGGCAGATAAAGTCATAAATGAAACAGGTAGCAGTGGAATATTTAAGTGATCATTGTGAATGACCAAAACATTGTTTCTGCAGCCTACAAACTACCTCAACTGGTACACCCCCCCCCCCCCCCCCCCCCCCCCCCCCCCCACACACACACACAGAGAACATCATACAATGTCCAGCAGTGAATTCTGTAACACAATGAGTCTACCTCACCACAAAGTCTGTAAAATCTCAGCCAGTGGTGTCAGCAAAATGAATGATTTTCAACTGTTTAATTTCATGTCTATCTATATGAAACTTCTTTCACTGGCACTACTTGCTACCACCGAAAACAGAAATAAAATAAATATGTGCATTATGTGTGCATTTATGCATGCACACCACACTAATACATGCACACATATTGTGTCTGTGTATATATATATATATACACAGTGGAATGATGGCCTAAAGGTAATGCGTCCGCCTAGGAAGCAAGAGAATCTGAGTGCGTTGGTTTGAATCACGGCTCAGCCGCCAATATTTTCTCCCCCTCCACTTGAGTGGTGGTCTGGACGCTAATCATTCGGCTGAGACGATAAACCAAGGTCCCATGTACAGCATACACTTAGCTCACGTAAAAGAAACCACGGCAACAAAAGGGTTGTTCCTGGCAAAATTCTGTAGAAAGAATCCACTTCCATAGGAAAAACAAATAAAACTGCACGCAGGAAAAAATACAAAAAAAATGGGTGGCACTGTAGTATAGCAACACGCACTCCCTGGGGAGAGCAGCCCGAATTTCACACTGAGAAATCTGTTGTGATTGAAAAAATAAAATTAAATTAAAAAAAATAGATATATATATATATATATATATATATATATATATATATATATATATATGTATAAATACACACATACATACACACATATATATATATATATATCTTTTGATCACAACAGATTTCTCAATGTGAAATTCGAGAGCACGTTGCTATACTACAGTGCCACCCAATTTTTTGTATTTTTTCCTGCGTGCAGTTTTATTTGTTTTCCTATCGAAGTGAATATATATATATAAAATCATGAGCACACAAGTTAAAAGATTATAGGTCCCTTATGGCCAAAGGTGCAGTGAATATGCAAGCACCATGTCAAGGGCTTGGCAATGGAATGTAGGGTCCAATCCTCTCATTCTGGCACTTCAAATCAACCTTCCGTGACCGAAGTCATGTACCCAATCACACCTGAGTGGAGTGAGCAAAGTCACAGTGATGTCTACTTACAAAATATATACATTCCTACACATCAACGTCCATGTGCATTCATGTGTGAATCTAACGACACATAATTACATGCATCACAGTATGCACAATTCATGTGAATGCATGGAGGAGAGCTTCAAGAAGGCATAAAATTAGGTGTTGGCACAAAGAGCTTATTCTTGGCTTCATAAAAAACAAAAATAAACAACAAGAGCTAAAGAAGGAATCTTCTCAAAACTAAACAATAATCAAACCAAACAATTCTGCTCTCACATGCTGCTTCTCATTCACAAACCTGCTTTGCTGATTCATGTCTGATAACAGAGAATAAATAATGCATTATCACTGATTTATGGAGAGATAAACTGCATCTGAAACTGGCATGCATGATCCTTTCTCACTCTCTGTCTCTCAGTCACCCCTTCCCCCAACCAATTCTCGCCACATACACACACCACATACATATAATATGTATAAAACCTTCACCAAGAGATTTCTATTGTCCAGTGCAAGATTTTGTAATAAACATTAACTAAATCTGGTAACACACACATACACACAAACACACACACACACACAAACATACATATAGTGATATACACTTTCTCTCTCTATCTCTCTCTCTCTCACACGCACACACACACACACACACACACACACACACACACACTGTACTCTCCCTCTCACACAAACACACACACACATACACACACACACACACATTGTACTCTCCCTCACACACACACACACAAACACACACACTGTACTCACACACACACACACACACACACACACACACTCAAACGAACTCTACTGTGCAGAAAATCTGAGCAGAAAAGCGGAGTCGGGCAGAACGGACAATACAGATGCTAACGGCCCTGATCAGCGAAGCCACAGCCAACACAGACAGGTCCCACAGGACACTGGTCTCCCACAGCACTCCAAAAATCATTCTGTCCTCATGCCATCACCCCACCATCCAATCTTTTAGACCTCGGCTACCTACGGCCTGTTGTGAAATATTGGTAGACACCGCTACAGCTACTGTCTATTCTGATACAATACCACACACACATGCACACACACACACACACACACACACTCACACACACACACAAACACATTCTCTCTCTCCCTCACTCTCACATACTAAGTCAGTAAGTGTCACACACACACACACACACTCTCTCTCTCTCTCTCTCTCTCTCTCTCAAACACACACACACACACACACACACACAGAGAAACATGAAACCAAGTCAGTACCCTTAGCAAAAGATCAGAATCAGTATCAAATCTGCATATTCTTAAACCCAATTAAGATTTTCTTTAGTGCCTGGTATTGTTGCAATGCACTTGCTGCTGCTCTGTAATATACAGAGGTGCGTTACTTTCTCAAATGTCTGATTTGTGTTTGTTTCCAATTCCAGGATTGTTTTTCAATTCCTTTCTTCTTTTTTCTTTCACCGACATTTCAGGCGCATGTTGCATGCACACAAGATCATGCTTTACTGTCTCATCTGAATGACTAGCGTCCAGACCACCACTCAAGGTCTAGTGGAGGGGGAGAAAACACTGTCGAGTGTTGGGTGTACACATGCACACACATACATGCATACAAACAAGAGCATGCACACAGAAAAAGGGACTAAATAAGTGGTAGAAAGAGAGGAAAGGAGTGACTGATGAGATTAGATTGTGTGTGTGTGTGTGTGTGTGTGTGTGTGTGTGTGTGTGTGTGTGTGCATATGTATGTGTGGGTGTGTGCATGTGTACATGTGTGTGTATGTAGGTGGTTGTATGTGTGTGTGCACGTGTGCATTTGTGTTTGTGTTTGTATGTGTGTGTTTGTACATGTGTGTGTGTGTGTGTGTGTGTGTGTGTGTGTGTGTGTGTGTACAGGTGTATGTGTACATATGTGTTTGTGTGTGTGCATGTGTGTGTGCATGTGTGTGTGTGTGTGAATGTGTGTGTGTGTGCATGTGTGCATGTGCATGTGTGTGTGCGTGTGTGTGTGTGTGTGTGTGTGTGTGTGCATGAATGCTTGTATGAAATGTGCCATGCATGTGAGTATTTTTTATGTATGTGCAGGCATGTACATATGTCATGTGTGAGCATGGATGCCAAAAAAAAAAGTTGCTGGCTGTATAGATAAATATCATATGCGCATGTGCATATGCTTGTGAGTGATCATAATGAATTCCATGTGATATGTATGGAATTTATTCCATTTAAATTATCAAAGAAAAAAGTCAGACAATGAACTTTTCAAGATAGTTTATATTTATATATTCAAACCAACACACAAAAAAGTTATAAATGTATAATATGGGTATGTAATATCACACACCCACCCACCCACCCACACACACACACACACTGGGGAACAGTTATATCAACAAATCTGTCTGATCAAATGTTGCTTCTCCAAAATGCTCTCTTTCTGGCAGTGAAACAACCAGATCTATCCAATGGAAACCAGTCCGCTTCTATAGTGTTTTGTGCAACGTTAACAATCATTAACTGATCGAAACTAAAACGCCAGAAACGTAAAACGTAAAACGCCGACACATCTAAAAAATGTGATTGTAAGCAGACGACAAAACCTTCCCCCGCCCCCACTCACCCACCCTCACGCAGTTGGGGGAAGGGGGAGGGTTTTGTCAGCGCTATGTTGCCGTTTGGTTCTCACATGAAAATTTCAAAGCTGCTCTGAGCTCAGATTTGTAGCAGTTCACAACATTTGCCCCTTAAATAACCAGTTATAGACCAGAACTAACAGGAACCGACAATAGTTCATTCTGCAATTGAAGCACATCTGTTAGACAACTGTACACCTGTGGCAAGCATGACACAAAACAGATCGTCAAATGGTGGTGGCAGACGACAATTTGGTCGACTTTTCCCCAAGTCACAAAACAGTTCGTCTGAAGAATTTAGAAAATAAAACAACTGACCTTTTGGTGAGCTTCTTGCAGCCGCTGCCTCCTAATTTGTTCAGCAGGCTCTGCAAACTCCGGAAGAACGCACGGAAATGCTTTATCAACAACAAATGCCACCTGACCCCAACAGTTGTGTCGCGAGGAAAATATCAACCCCGCTGTGCGCGGATAAGGGTTCTGTTCAGAATGGAAGGCTGCCCGCTGAAGTGCATAGAGCGTGCGCGGTGTTGTTCTGCTTCGTTTCAAGCTTGCTTTGAACAAACCCCGGGTGGGTGGCGAATGTCGCATGACTTTCGGTTGGTTCATGTATCGCTCCCTGTTCCACAAATGCGCTGAGATAATTTTATTTTTTTCAATAAGAAGATTGTATTCTTCATATTTAAAGAAAAAGAATATTAGGCTGATATACAGAGTGCAGGAGAGGAGGAAATATAGGGTGAGCCAAGTTTGTAGGCTGCGGCCGCGGCATTGTTGAAAGATAAAATGATCCCCCCCAACCCCATTGTGACACCCCCGGCCGCGCGCGCGCATGCGTGTGTGTGTGTACGTGCGTGCGTGCGTGTGTGTGTGTGTTTCATTTGGGAACATAAGGTAATTTTTTTTTAATCATTTAACTCGAGGTAGTATGTTTTTAGTTTTAT
>NC_134910.1:21369648-21372148 GCF_041734735.1 Babylonia areolata | reverse complement strand
GAATGCCTAAACACAAACAGCTCTTTCCAGGTCTCGCCAGCTCCGTTCTTCCTCTGATACTCGACTTCTCAGGATACCTCACGTCAGAAGTAAGACCTATGGACACAGATCGTTTTCTTTTCGATCGCAAAAGACGTGGAACAAGCTCCCTGATAACTTCCGTCATTCTGATTCCCTCGCATTTTTTAAATCTCGCCTCAAAACTCAGCTTTTCCCTCAGCAAAAAGTTCAATTGTGGCAGGTCCACTTCTTTTGAGTAAGCTGTGCTTGACTATGTGTGTATAAATATGTATGTGTACATAACTACGTGCATGTATATGAATGTGTATAGTGTGTGCGTGTGTTTATGTACTAAGTTTGTGCCTGCCTATGTGTGCGTATGTGTTAGGGTAGCTGTTAGATACACATGTATGTTAAAATGTATTATCCAGTGTGTGTGTGTGTGTGTGTGTGTGTGTGTGTGTGTGTGTGTGTGGTCACATTTTGGTGTGTGTATGTAACATTGATGTAATGTTTTATGTGAACAATAGCGTTTCTGGATAGTGTGCTATATAAGTATCCATTATTATTATTATTATTATTATTATATAGGCAGCCTGTTGTGCAAATGACGGCCGGTGTTTGTAAAGCGATTAGACTACGTATTGTTCTCTCACTGAGGACAGGAGCTGTATAAGTATCAGTTACATAAATCGATCGATCAATCAATGTGAGTTTGGGCCATATCTGCGTCTGTAAAAAGTCACAGCGACCTGAGAGCAGCGCTGTTGATATCAGTTCTTTCTTCTTCTTCTCCTGTTCAGTTATTTAATGATGATAATAATAATAATAATAATGTACATTTATATAGCGCCCTTTCTCACTAAGAGCTCAGGGCGCTTTACATGAAAGAAAAATATTACAGATAACATAAAACATTCATGACCACTCTTAAAAAAAACCAAAACCAAAAAAAACGACCCTCCCCCCACTCACACTCTCCCTTTCCCACTCGACATACTTCCAGAGCTGACATGGGTGGTGTTGGAGAAAAGGAAGCTGAGAGTACTTATGAATAGGTCATAAAAAGATGAGTCTTTAGTATTTCTCTTCTTGTTCTTGTTATTGTTCTTGTTCTTCTTGTTCTTGTTTTTGTTCTTCTTCTCAGTTCTTCTTCTTCTTGGTTCTCCCTTTTGCGACAAAACGTATCACTACTGACAACCCACCACTGACCACCCCCCCCCCACCCACCCCTTTAATACACTAAAACACGATAACAATGTAGCAGGCCTCCTTCGGTCATGGCTGACCATGGATAGAGTATATCCGACCTAATGTCTAATTGGGCTGTCTGCTTGGACCAAGCAGCGTCGCCTGTGACTGAAGCGACCCATGCGAGAGAAACAGTCTCTGTCGCAGCGGTCACATGTGTTAGCTGATGCTGGTCTGTTCGCTGCCGTCCCTTATCTGCGAGCTCGCTTTTCTGCTGCAGCAGCTGACAGTTTGTCCTCACCAATCCGTAGCTGATTCTTGAGAGTGCTTCTCCATCTGTTGCGGTCATCTGCAAGGTCCTCCCAGGACTCAGTGTTGATCTCAAGCGCCTTCATGTCATGATAACAATGAAAGACAGGCAAACGCATGAGTTAAAAAAAAAAAAAAAAAAAAAAAAAAAAAAAAGAAGAAGAAGAAAAGGAAGAAGAAAGAACAAAGAAGGGAAGAAAGAAAGGGAAAAAGACAGAGAAGAATTCGGAGTCGCTTCCCTGATTAGGACAAACGTCATCACAGTTTGGGTCATCAGTGAACCTTTGGTGTAAAATAAAACGGTTTACCCTTTTGCATCTTGTCTCACACCTCTTGATTTAACCATACTATAAAAAAAAAAAAAAGAGATAAAAAACGAACGAACAAATTAACAAGGACAACAACAACCAAACCTGAATAATTCTGAAACAAAGTTTAAGAAACATTTTTGCACCCATGCCAGTTTCCCACAAAAACGCAGACAGGTGGAGGTTTGCGAGGGGGGATAACTGCAGGTATACTTTAAAGTGCTCTATTAAAGTGAGTTCACTCCCTTCCGTCACCCTGGCGCGACCGGTGAAGTGCTCGAAAGTCATTTATTTATTTCAGTTTGCTTAATCATTCATTTATTGATTGATTGGTTGATGTTTTAAATATATCTATTTATTCATTTGTTTTTTATTTTATTTTAAATACTTGTTTATATATTTGTTTATTCATTTATTTACTTTTTTTTTTTTTTTATTATTTTTTTTTTAATTTAATTTAATTTAATTTTATTTTTTATATTATTATTATTATTATTACTACTACCTTTTTCTATATTATAATTATTATTTATTTATTTATTTATGTAAGCTTATCCATTATTTATTCCCCCCCCCCTTTTTTTTTTCTCAAGGCCTGACTAAGCGCGTTGGGTTACGCTGCTGGTCAGGCACCTGCTTGGCAGATGTGGTGTAGCGTATATGGTTTTGTCCGAACGCAGTGACGCCTCCTT
>NC_134910.1:21339648-21364648 GCF_041734735.1 Babylonia areolata | reverse complement strand
GGGGGGGGGGCGTAGAGGGGTGGGAGGTGGTGGGAGAGGTGGGAAGAAAGTAAACCCAAACTATATTTTGAAAAAAAAAAGAAAGAAAAAAAAGACGCAGTAAAAATGGTTGATTTTGTATTGAAAGCTTAATGACGAAGTCGATGAATAAATCAAGCAGAGAAGAGAAATAGAAACTAAAGGACAGATAATCATATACAGATAACTGGTAGGGGGAATGAATCAACCGATAAACAAATGAATAAGTAACTAATCAAATGGGTGAACGTCGGTAGTGAAGACATTGGAAAAAAAAAAAGACAAAAAATTCAAAGATTCTTAAAGAACAAAGTGGATAAAAGAGTATTAATAATTACTTTGCAAGAAAGTAGTAAAATGACAAATAAAAAATCAACTTGTACAGAAGCAATGACACCATAATTTTTAATATATATATATATATATATATATATATATATATATATATATATATATGGAAAAAAAATATAAAAGAAACAAACGAACCAAAAAATAAACTGGACGAAAATTTAGTCAGAAAGACGAGTGAATAAATAAAGAAATAAATGAATAATTAAACAAAGAAAGTAAAACGAATAGAACGTAAATAAATAAAATGTAAGAAATGAATAAACAGAGAAAAACAACAGATGAATGAGCAACATATCATTGAATAAATAAGCAAATAAATAAATAATAAGCAAACAAACAATCAAATAGATAAACAAATAAGTTAATGAACAAATAAATGAATAAGTAGATAAACAAACAAACAAATAAATAAATAAATAAAAGAATGAATACATAAATAAATAGATAAGTAACCCGCCCCCCAACCCTCCTCCCCCGGAAAAAAAGAAGACAAACGAAAAACCAAAAATATCTACACGAAACGCAGTCAGTCCAATAACCAGTCAGTCCACTGATCAACCAGCCTCTTGTTCCATCAGTCAGTCCCTCAGTCCACCTACTTCATCTCACGTTCAATAGATCGGTGCATGTCCCATTTCGCCTGTTCCCCATTTCGTGCACTCCCATTTCGTCTATTCCCATTTCGCCTGTTCCTATTTCGTCTATTCCCATTTCGCCTGTTCCCATTTCGTGCACTCTCATTTCATCTATTCCCATTTCGCCTATTCCCATTTCATCTATTCCCATTTCGCCTACTCTTGGCTCGTATCGCCACCCTTCAGTTTTGAGAGTTTGACTCCTTGGTCCGTTTCGCCTACCTGTCGTTCCCGTTTCGCCTATTCAGCCTCTCTGTATCTGTTTCTATCTATTTGTTTATCTCCGTTTCTGTCTCACGTCTCTGTCTCTTTCTTAAACGCACATACATACACACACACACGCGCGCGTGCGCGCGCACGCACACACACATACACACACACACACACACACACACACGCAAACACACACACACACACACACACACACACACACACACACACACACACCACACACACACACAGCAACTGAATACGTAGGCCGAACTGGAAACAGACGAATCGGTATCACCAGTTTGGTGATAGGCGAATCGGGTATAGGCGAAATCGGAACAAGGGAATTGGAATGCCACTGATCCATCAACGGGTTGATCAACCAACAATGACACAACCAACATGCACACACGAGGGAACGTGGGAGTTGCAGCCCACGAACGCAGAAGAATAAGACAAGGAATTAGAAGAAGCGCAGTTCAGTTCAGTACAGTTACTCAATGAGCATCACATCGTTCAGACAAATCCATATACGCTACACCACACCTGACAGGCAGATGCCTGACCATCAGCATAGCCCAACGCACTTAGTCCAGCCTTGGGTACATGCATATAATATATTTGTGTGCTTATCGGAGTGGATTCCTGCTACAGAGGACAACACTCTCGTTGCCATGGGTTCTTTTTCAGTGCCCCGTGTGCGTGCTGCACACGGAACCTCGGTTTATCATCTCACCCGAACGACTAGACGCTCAGCTTGATCACCCAGTGAAAATTGGGAGAAAAGACGAGAGGGGGATTCGAACCCAGACCCCACCAAGAGAAAGAAAGAAAGAAGAAGAAGGAAAAGAAGAAAGAAAGAAAAGAAAAAGTGATAAGTTGACCAACGGGTGCTGTGGCTAATGAAAGACTGATACCACTGGACTGACCGATCGATCAGTGACTGATTATCAACAAGGACTGACTAGTAATCAGTGTTCGAAAGCAGTCTTTACGAAAAAAAACAACAAGAAAAGAATGAAAAAAACAAGCTTCTATATCCTGCAAAACTTGCTTGATCAATCAATTCTCAGGTAAGGCAACACCAGCTAAGTATGTTCCTCAGATTGGTCACAATCGTCATAAAACAAAATGCGGCAATGTTGCTTACAGCCTTCTGTTCATCTCGGTCCGCCATTCATATACCTTTTCATTCATCCATATATACATTCGTTCATTCATTCGCCCATTCGTCTATTCATCCATCCATTCGTTCATCCATTCATTCATTCGTACATTCATTCATCGATCCATTCATCCATTAATTCGTTTGTTCATTCATTTGTCTATTCATTCATACATTCGTTTATTCATTCATTCATCCATTCGTTCATTCATTCATCCATTCGTTCATTCATTCATCCATTCATTCGTCTATTCATTCATACATTTGTCCCTTCATTTATCCATTCATTCATCCATTCGTTCATTCAGTCATTCATACATTCATTCATCCATCCATTCATTCATACATTCGTTCATTCATTCATCCATTCGTTCATCATTCATTCGTCTATTCATTCATTCATCCATTCGTTCATTAATTCATCCATTCATTCATACAATCGTTCATTCATTCATTCATCCATTCATCTATTGATCCATTCATCCATCCAGACATTCGTTCATTAATATTTTCACTATTTCTTTCATTATTTTCTTTCTTTCGTTTTCGTAGAAAGCTAAACAGAGCTCCCCTCAATATTCAACCAACTGCTTTTTTCGTTGTGAAATAACTCACTGGATTACAGTGAATTTAAAACTGAGTATCCTGATGATGGTAGTGGCGTAGTGTGAGTTTTTGTTGTTGTTTGTTTGTTGTTGTTTTTTGTTTGTTTGTTTGTTGTTTTTTTTGTTTTGTTTTTTTGCTTCTTCTTCTATTTTCCTCTGTTCTTTTCTTTCTCTTCTCTCTTTCTGTTATTTTGGCTTTCTTTTCACAACTACCTGATTGAAAACTAGCTTGTTTTTCAAACAGATGATGAAAGCGAAAAGATGTACTTTTCTCTCTCTCTCTTTTTTTTTGTGTGTGGAAAACTAACCTTAAGAATTATCAAGCCACACACACACACACACACACACACAAACACAGACACGCGCGCGCGCACATACCATTATGTAGATAACCGTCAAATAAATAAAGACCAAACCCGGTCATGCAGAAAACGAAAAGTGACCTTCACCCACCCTTTGACCTTACCACTGACCTTGACCTTCCAACACCCTTTTTGACCTCGACCTACAGAAAGGTCATGGGATCCCAGTCCGACCTATCCTTGCCCTTGGCAACAGCAGCAGAAGGTGGCTCCCTGCAGAACATGAAGACGTAGGAGCAGGCCTCACAGCAAGGGTCCAGCAGGCAGCGCGTGCACAGGCGAAGGCACGTGGCCGGCACGTGCAGCAGGTGTCGGAGAAAGCTGGTGAAGGGCCCGACGCACCAGACGTGCCAGAAGAGCAGCTGGCCGAACTCAATCCCCCATCCCAGGGCGACACACAGGTGACAGAGGGCCACAGGCAGCCCGTAGCACAGCGGGAAGGTGAAGTTGTAGCAGCAATCCACGCTGTCCCACACGCAGCGGCAGCTGTGGAACTCGTCGGGTTCGGCGAGCACGTCATGGAACTGTATCTGTACAGAAGTCAGTGATTTAATTAAAAAAATAAATAAATAAAAAATAAAAAAGGGTGGATAGCGCACGCCTTCTTTTCTGCCCCTTTGCTAACTGAAGCCAGCGAAAGCGTTCAACCAGCCATTTTGCTACTCGTGTCAGTACAGCACAAAGCGGTAACTTCAAAATGTAGCCAAGCGCTAAGCTGGCTACGATGACTGCTTCACGGCAAGCTTTCACTTGCTCACTGCACGAGTTAAGCTGACATTCATGTGTGTGCCTCCACAGCAAGTTTGCATAACGTGTCACTGCAATGGCATCATTGGCAGATATCAATCAAGACACAACATTTGGCATGTCGTGGGGGCGAGCATAACACGATTTTCATCAAAGATACACGGTTACAGTTCAGAAACTACCTCCAGTTAGCAGACGACTTCTCAACAGACTTACAGCTGGATATGAGTGTCAGTATGGCGTCGAGCTGGCTTTAACTTTCCTGGCCAATGATTTAAAAATCAGTGGTAGAGAAGTCACTGAACATGGTTTTTTTGTTTGTTTCTTTTTTTTTTTTTTTTTTTCCCCCCCTTGTATTGAAGGTTATAACACACGATAGGAAAAACAAATAAAACTGCACACAGGAGAAAACAAAACGAACAAGAGAGGCAAGGCCTTCAAGACTCACTTGTGATACACTTAAAAAAAAAAAAAAAATCTAATCGTTAAAATGTGCTCTGTATTTGTTATTATAAAGCTTCGGGTTAAAAGAAAAAGAAGAAAAACAAGTCCTAACAGCAGATTCGAACCCCGCGTGTTCTGGTGAGAAGAAACTGTCCTACCTGTTACACTATTGTGGCTCCTTAACTGACGCTCAAAAATATAATATTTAAACATGCTTTTTTAAAGGGCGATAAATCGATCGCAGTATTCGCAGTGAGAACGCTGTTTAAATCATATTATTCTAGTGTATCTTGGGCATTCAAAAAATCTTTAAGGGCAATTAAAAATTCTTTTTAAGTCCGCGGTAAAGGAGACGCGGCTACTGCCGCAAACACACTGCAACATTTAGCCGTTTTCTCTGGATCTAGATAGATGTAAAGTTTAGTTACACCCGGTTGACACGGTCTTTTATGTTCATTCTAGTTTTACAGTTTTAAAGTTGATATGAAAACTGAGTATTTTGTTAAACTAATAACATGTAGAGCCAAGAACAACTACTTCTAAACGTCGTATGAAGTGAAAAAGACTTCATTTTGAGAAAAGTCAAGACTGGAAATTTTTACGTTTCATCAATTCAAGGGTATTAACTCTCATGGTTTATTATTTTTAACTGTGAATTCCAACTGATTCTGTGGATATTTTTATGGCAGTTTGGGGCATAATCCAGTAAGTGATGAGGCGTTCACAAATCTTTCTCTGAATAAATATTTAACGGTCTCCTTCTCCAACTTTCCATCACATGTTATCGTGTATTGTCCATTAATATAGGATTGAACGGGCAGGTCAACAACTTGAAACAAAATAGCGTCGTTCGCGTTCGCGAAGAATATGAGCACACACTTTGAATATGTATAAATATGTGTACGCAACTGATTTTTGCCCATGACCTTCAGGGCTCAGCCAATATATATATATATATATATATATATATATATATATATATAAAGTCCACTTGTCATATTGATTTTAGTATTTTCCAAAAAAGACCACTTGGGTGAACAAACATAGTGAAAGCCCTGTACACAAAGTAAAACACACAAGCTTTTCATGTATTGAGTATAATTTCAAAATGTAATGTTTAAGATGAGAAAGATCAGTTTAAAGCAAATTAAGCCCCCTAGCATTAATTACAGATTAATTTCCCTTTTTTACTATCTGCACCAAAGACATGCAAAATAAATATAACTTCCATGCTTAGCAAAAGAAGTTCCTGTTTGAACAAAAAAATGATAAAAAAAATATCTGTTCTTGTTGTTGTGTCAGAATATCAGATCAAAGTGCCAAGTTTAGAGAAGAAATAAAAATATGAATATAACAGTAAATTCAGTTTGCATATAATTTGGTTTCTTTTGTGTGTGTGTGTGTGTGTGCCCATCCCAGAGGTGCAATATTATTTTAAACAAGATGACTGGAAAGAACTGAATTTTTCCTATTTTTATGCCAAATTTGGTGTCAACTGACAAAGTATTTGCAGAGAAAATGGCAATGTTAAAGTTTACCACGGACACACAGGCACACACACAGACAAACGAACACCGGGTTAAAACACAGACTCACTTTGTTTACACAAGTGAGTCAAAAAAATGGGTGGCGCTGTAGTGTAGCAACGCGCTCTCCCTGGGGAGAACAGCCTTGAAATTTCACACAGAGAAATCTATTGTGATAAAATGAAATACAAATACAAATATATTTTCTCTTCAACATCATCACTGTAACATTTCTATGTAACGAATTACATATTATCGCACTGAAAATATAACTTGTGACACATTTGATAATTTCAGTACATGCATGGTCACAGTGATTGTGTTTTTGTGTTGTTTATTTTTACTCAGCGAATACAGAAAGACAACCAGAAAGAACACACACACACACACACACACACACACTGATGCACGCACTTGTTGACTCACCCACATGCACACACATCGACACACCCTCACAGTCACACGCACGCATGTGAACACGCACACGTGACTGAAAGCGGAAGAAAGAAAGAGAGGGAGGGAAGGAGAGAGAGACTGAGAGAGAGAAAGGGAGAGAGCTAGAGAGGGAGAGACGGAGAGAGAGAGAGGGGGAGAGGGAGAGGGATACAGGTAGGGAGAGAGAGAGAAAGAGAGGGAGAGACAGACAGACAGACAGACAGACAGAGGGAGAGAGAGGCAGAGAAAGGAGAACGAGACAGACAAAGGACAACAAACATGAAGACAGAATGACTCACAACAAAGCAGACAAATAAAAAATAAACGCACTCAGATTCATCACACACACACACACACACACACACACAGACACACACACACACACACAAATTACCCTGTCCCCGCCCCCCACCCCCCTCCTCCACACACTCATTCGTAGGCTACATATCGCAGATTCCATGGCACACACACACACACGCACACTTACTTATACAAGCACACACACATTCGCCCAGCTCCCCCCATCGTCTCATCCGAATGACTTGCGTCCAGACCACCACTCAAAGTCTAGTGGACGGGGAGAAAATATCGGCGGTTGAGCCGTGGTTCGAACCAGCGCACTCAGATTCTCTCGCTTCCTAGGCGGTCGCGTTACCTCTAGGCCATTACTTCCCCCCCGCCCCCCTACCCTTCCACTAGACCTTGAGTGGTGGTCTGGACGCTAGTCATTCGGATTAGATGACAAACCGAGGTCTCGTGTGCAGTATGCACTTAGCGCATGTAAAAGAACCTGCGGCAACAAAAGAGTTGTCCTTGGCCCAGTTCTGTAGAAAAATTCACTTCGATAGGAAAACAAATAAACAACAAGAGAGGCAAGGCCTTCAAGACTCACTTGTGATAAATTAAGTCCCCTAGCATTAATTACAGAGTAATTTCCCTTCTTTACTATCTGCACCAAAAACGTTTGCAAAATAGATTAAAAAAAAAATTCCATGCTTAGCAAAAGAAGTTCCTGTTTGAACAAAAAATGATAATAATGACTCCTCTTGTTGTGTCAGAATAAAAGGTCAAAGTGCCAAGTTCAGAGAATACAAAAAATATAAATATAACAGTAAATGTAGTTTGCATATAATTAGGCTTCTTTTTTTAATTATTTTTTTGTGCCCATCCCAAAGTGCAATATTGTTTTAAACAAGATGACTGGAAAGAACTGAATTTTTCCGATTTTTATGCCAAATTTGGTGTCAACTGACAAAGTATTTGCAGAGAAAATGTCAATGTTAAAGTTTACCACGGACACACACACACACACACACACACACACACACACACACACACAAAACCGAACACCGGGTTAAATCTGTTGTGACAAAAAATGAGTAATACAATAATACAACACAAGAAGACACCATTCGCTATTCTGGGTTGTCTTTGGTGGCTCGCTGGTTATTCAGCGAGCAAATGATCACGATTTTCTCGCTTGCGCCCAGTTTTGCTGGTTCAAAACGACACGGAAGAGAGACGAGGTGAACAGAGTTGATCGGTATACAGTCGGGCGCAATAGCCGAGTGGTTAAAGCATTGTGACTGTCAATCTGAGGGTCCCGAGTTCGAATCTGGGTGACGGCGCCTGGTGGGTGAAGGGTGGAGATTTTTACGATCTCCCAGGTCAACATATGTGCAGATCTGTTAGTGCCTGAACCCCCTTCGTGTGTATAGTAACGCTGAAGGTCAAATACGCACGTTAAAGATCCTGTAATCCATGTCAGCGTTCGGTGGGTTATGGAAACAAAAACATACCCAGCATACACCCCCCAAAAAACGTATGGCTGCCTACATGGCGGGGTAAATATACAAAAACGGTCATACACGTAAAATGTTACATATCTGTCTGAGTGTGTGTGTGCGTGTGTGTGTGTGTGTGCGTGCCTGAAACCTGACTGAATGAAACAGGAAACGAATGATGAGCGCCCAGTGGCAGCCATCAGTCGACTCTACCTAGGTAGGCAGCCTGTTGTGCAAATGACCCCGTGTTTGTAAAGCGCTTAGAGCTTGGTATCCGACCGAGGATAGGCGCTATATAAGCATCTCTCTCTCTCTCTCTCTATATATATATATATATATATATATATATTTTTTTAATGGGCAGGATCGATAGGCAGATAAGATAGGTAAGTAAAGGTAATGTCCTGTTATAGCGTCCTAAATCATTACACCCATTCAAACGAAACATTTCACTTGTTTTGCAATGGGGGCATATGAAAAAGGCATGCTGCGTTTGGACGATCCTCCCAATCTTCTTCTTCTTCTGCGTTCGTGGGCTGCAACTCCCACGTTCACTCGTATGCACACGAGTGGGCTTTTACGTGTATGACCGTTTTTACCCCGCCATGTAGGCAGCCATACTCCGTTTTCGGGGGTGTGCATGCTGGGTATGTTCTTGTTTCCATAACCCACCGAACGCTGACATGGATTACAGTATCTTTAACGTGTGTATTTGATCTTCTGCTTGCATATACACACGAAGGGGGTTCAGGCACTAGCAGGTCTGCACATATGTTGACCTGGGGGATCGTAAAAATCTCCACCCTTTAACCCACCAGGCACCGTCACCGTGATTCGAACCCGGGACCTTCTGATTGACAGTCCAACGCTTTAACCACTCGGCTATTGCGCCCGTCACCCATTCAAACGAAACATTTGACTTGTTTTGCGATGAGGGCATATGAGAAAGGCATGCTGCGTTTGGACGATCACCTCAGGTGAAAATGTGTGCGAACGTCCTGAATGGGTTAATTAACCTTTCTCAAAGCAAGTCAGGTGGCAAAGATGGACGTTTGGACGATCCTCCCAACCAAGAAGCAGGCCCAGTACGACACGAAATCACCCACAACATGAGTCCGAACCAACACTTGTCTTCTCAAGCCGCCACGTGCTTTTGTTTGTGGGGCAAAAACCGAAAAGAGCAAGATGGTGGCACGTTAGGGTAATCCTGCAGTTTAGAATACTAAACTCAGGGGGCCGTTCAAATGAAAAAATAGAGGTTGTTTTAGACTGACCTTGATGCTCTGAGTCGAATGCAATCCTCAGCTAAGCTCTACGGCCACTCCTTGTCAATGAAACAGAGACATAATAAATAGTAAACTCAGTCGGTCACTTCCCGAGCAACTATCGGCGAGCCATTTTGATTGCTGGTGACGTGGTGTTTACGTCATCAACTTCTGTGTGTTTTCAGTAGAAGGAGTACTACTTACCGTGCATTTGATCCAGTTTTGTGGCAAAAGGAGTGGTCTTAGAGCTTAGCTGAGGGTTGCATTCGACTCAGCGCATCGAAGTCAGTCTAAAACACCTTCTACTTTTTCATTTTAACGGCCCCTGAGTTTAGTATTCTAAACTGCAGGATTACCGCACGTTAGTTTAGTGACGAAATCCGCATCGAAATTGAGTAAAATAACAGTTCAAAACGGAGTCGAAAACCACTGAAAATGGGTTACATCTACTGATGGTTTTGTCGTTTCATCTATGCACGAAAACTTGCCGGTAAAATAGGTGTTTGAATTTTCGGGGGCTAAATAGGACCTCACCCGAGGTAAACTAGATAGCTGAACAGGCAAACAGGCAGGCAGACTGACATACAGACAGACAGACAAACAAAGAAAAACGATATGGAGAAAAGAAGAACAATACCTTGATATGACTGTTGATCCCATGGGGGTCATGATCCTGCAAGTCTGGCTCCGTGCCGTAACACATGACGTCACTTCACTCCCCCCCACACGTCAGCAACCTTGCTCAATGACGTCACTGGTGGAAGATTGTTGTAGGGGTGTGTTCAGCTGTATTCGCACTGTGTCGGTGTTTCCAACTGATGTAGGGGGTTGTTGTCGTTCACTGGTTTGTAGCCAGGTTCAAGGCAGAAACAGAACAGACTTCTTGGACCATCAAGTTACGTGTCAGTGGTGATGGCGTGACGAAAACTTCGTGGTATGACGTATTTATTATGACGTCAACGTTGATGTCAGAATTATCCTTAGCGGGAGCTGCTGCTTTGTTGGTCGCATCTGTGATGTACACAATGTGTGAGCTTCGATTACATGCGTCAGTGAACTGCAAAAAAGAGACTGGTGTAGCGTGCATGGACACGCACGCACACCGTGAACCACAACAAAGGGAAAACTGTCAGTCAAATATCACTTTTCAGAATCTCAGAGTATTTGGAGCTTGATAATTGTATGATAACAGAACGAATAGTGTTAAGAAAAAAACAACAAAAAACAAAAAAACACCCGAAGAAAACAATATTTCATATCTTTCTACAAAACAAATTAGTTGACAATGCCCTAAATACGTAACAAAAGACGCAGCACCTTTTTCGTGGACTTTTGAAAAGCTTTTGATGACACTTGGTATCAAGCTCTATAAATGAAGCTGAAGAAAATGCTAAAAGCAGGCAACACCTTATTGTGAATGAAAATTTTGTTAAAAAAATTCAAGAAGTATGCACAAAAATGAAATACAGCCATCCAGATAAAATACTTATAAAATGTAAGGTACTCGAAGGAGTGAAATACAATTTCCAACATTATCATAAACGATGATTATTGTCGACTACTTTCTGACTCACTTGTGTAAACAAAGTGAGTCTATGTTATAACCCGGTGTTCGGTTGTGTGTGTGTGTGTGTGTGTGTGTGTGTGTGTGTGTGTCTGTGTCTGTATCTGTGTGTGTCTGTGTGTCCATGGTAAACTTTAACATTGCCATTTTCTCTGGAAATACTCTGTCTGCCAGTACCAAATTTGGCTTAAAGTTAAACACAGTATGAAAATAGACTTCACAGTCATACCATGAACAGGTTGTAAGTCTCCCGAATTGAGCCGTATTTCCGAATCATTAACGGTTTATTTCGATGAGATTCGTTCCCAAATCCGAAAATTCTAAAAAAACTGCTTCCCACTGAGAGAAAAAGATAGATAAGAAATCGTCCTAAGAGAGAACAGTAAAAAAAAAAAAAGTTGTGGCACAGAAATAACACTTGATTTACTCGATGGGTGTAAATTACGATTTAAGTAGTTATGAATTATTATAATGGTAAAGAATAGGGGGGAAACAACAACAACAACAACAACAAACAAAAACAAAACAATACGTTACATCAATACCATTGCTAATGATCAGACTACCCTAATAAAGTATTTTCTTAAGCGTTTCGATGAAACAGAAAAGCCTGAGTGAATATTGTAACATATCTCATGAGTGAATATTGTAACATATCTCATGAGTGAATATTGTAACATATCTCATGAGTGAATATTGTAACATATCTCATGAGTGAATATTGTAACATCTCATGAAGCAAATTTCCTATCAGAGCAAGATTTGTTGTTTTTTTTTCTAACTAATGTTGATGTTTCTGGTTTATCTGTGTCAAATACGTGAGTGTGACTGACCTGTTTGACGAATAAAAATATTCGGAGTTCAATTCACACCAGAATGACAGACGGAAAGAAAGAGAAAAAGAGAGAAGGGGGAGGAGGGTTGGGGTAGGGGGCGTGGGGGGTGGAGGGGTGCTAAACACACACTTACCTGTCAGCGTCAATTATGAATCCCTTAATTAAAACATCTGTCATCAATCATCAATCTGCCACTTTGCACAGAGCTCGGAAACAAAGAAAATGTCCCATTCAGACGCACCTTGTTCTTTCGTGGTGTGCCCTCCAACCAAACGTAACCACAACATGATTAAGCAACTCCTCCAGATCAGGTCATAGTTACCCCAACCCCCCTAACCCCTCTCGCCCTCCCCCCTAGCCCCTTCCTCTCTTCCTTCCGTCCTCAGTCCCCAATTCCCACTTTATCCCCCCCCCGCCGCGCCCCCCCAACTCCCCCTGCCCCCCCCGCCCCCCTTGTGTCCCCCCAACCCCATCCCCACCCCAACCTGCACTACCACTCCCCCCCCCCACCTCACCTGACCAAGCAAGCAGTTAACCCACCCACCTACCCACCCATTTACACGTCCCCCCTCCCTCACCCCCCTTTCCGCATATATATATATATATATATATATATATATATATATATCCGATTCTCTCTCTCTCTCTCTCTCTCTCTCTCTCTCTCTCTATATATATATATATATATATATATGTGTGTGTGTGTGTGTGTGTGTGTGTGTGTGTGTGTGTGTGTGTAAGTATACACACACACACACATGTATATATATTCCTCTCCCTCTCTCTCTCTGTCTTTCTCTCTCTCTCCCTCTATTATATCTATCTATCTATCTATCTATCTATCTATATCTGTGTGTGTGTGTGTGTGTGTGTGTGCGCGCGCGCACAAACACCACTCCCCATAACACACAAACACATACACGGAGTCTCAAGCTGGCCTGGTGATTTAAAGGGCTTCCTCTGATCCACGTCATCGTGAAGGGCGCAGAGGGTGAACCTCCACATTTGCTCCCACATGTGATTTGACCCTGGAAATTCATTTCCTATGTCATACATACATACATGACAAAAAGAAATACAAATACCTACCTACATACATACATACATGCATGCATACGTAATTACAAATAATTATGCACACACACACACACTGACCCCCCCTCCGCACCCCCCTCACACACACACTACATTACACTTCAGTACACTGTCACAACACGATGAAGCACTAATCACTACACTACACTACACTACACTACACTGCACTACACTACACTATACTACAAAGTCACAACAAACTGAAGCGCTACACCCTACACTACACTACACAACAACGTCACAACAAACTGAAGCACTACACTACACTACACTACACTACAACGTCACAACAAACTGAACCGCTGCACTACACTACACTACACTACACTACACTACACTACACTACACTACAACGTCACAACAAACTGAAGCACTACACTACACTACACTACACTACACTACACTACACTACACTACAACGTCACAACAAACTGAAGCACTACACTACACTACACTACACTACACTACACTACACTACACTACACTACAACGTCACAACAAACTGAACCGCTGCACTACACTACACTACACTACACTACACTACACTACACTACAACGTCACAACAAACTGAAGCACTACACTACACTACGCCACAACGCCACAACAAACTGAAACACTACACTACACTACACTACACTACACTACACTACACTACAACGTCACAACAAACTGAAGCACTACACTACACTACACTACAACGTCACAACAAACTGAAGCACTACACTACACTACACTACACTACAACGTCACAACAAACTGAAGTACTACACTACACTACACTACACTACACTACACAATACAATACATCGTCACAACAAACTGAAGCCCTTCACTACACTACACTACCCTTCACTACACTACGCTACACTACACTACACAATACAATACATCGTCACAACAAACTGAAGCACTACACTACACTACACTACAACGTCACAACAAACTGAAGCACTACACTACACTACACTACACTACAACGTCACAACAAACTGAAGCACTACACTACACTACACTACACTACACTACACTACACTACACTACATCGTCACAACAAACTGAAGCCCTTCACTACACTACGCTACACTACGCTACACTACCCTACACTACACTACACTACAAACTGAGCTTCACTACACCGCTACACTACACTACGCTACACAACAACATACTGAAGCACTACGCTACGCTACACTATACTACCCACAAACCACACCACACCACACCACGCCTACACCACACCACACCACACCACATCTTTACTAACCCATTAAATTAAATTAAATCATACGCATGCTCACTAAAGCTCGAAACATTCGGCCCACAGTCTCTGGACTTGCAGCAATAGAAACAGCGGCAAGAAAAAACTTCAGCGGGGAACCATTATGAGATGCCCTCAAACCTTCCCCGTGAAATACGACCCCCCCCGCCGCGCCCCCCCAACTCCCCCTGCCCCCCCCCCCCCCCCGCCCCCCTTGTGTCCCCCCAACCCCATCCCCACCCCAACCTGCACTACCACTCCCCCCCCCCACCTCACCTGACCAAGCAAGCAGTTAACCCACCCACCTACCCACCCATTTACACGTCCCCCCTCCCTCACCCCCCCTTTCCGCATATATATATATATATATATATATATATATCCGATTCTCTCTCTCTCTCTCTCTCTCTCTCTCTCTATATATATATATATATATATATATATATATATATATATATATATATGTGTGTGTGTGTGTGTGTGTGTGTGTGTGTGTGTGTAAGTATACACACACACACACATGTATATATATTCCTCTCCCTCTCTCTCTCTGTCTTTCTCTCTCTCTCCCTCTATTATATCTATCCATCTATCTATCTCTCTCTCTCTCTCTGTGTGTGTGTGTGTGTGTGTGTGTGTGTGCACACAAACACCACTCCCCATAACACGCAAACACATACACGGAGTCTCAAGCTGGCCTGGTGATTTAAAGGGCTTCCTCTGATCCACGTCATCGTGAAGAGTGCACAGGGTGAACCTCCAGATTTCCTCCCACATGTGATTTGACCCTGGAAATTTATTACGTATGTCATACATACATTCATGACAAAAAGAAATACAAATACCTACATACATACATACATACATACATACATACATACATACGTAATTACAAATAATTATGCACACACACACACACACTGACCCCCCCCCTCTCCGCACCCCCCTCACACACACACTACATTACACTTCAGTACACTGTCACTGAAGCACTACACTACACTACACTACACTACACTACACTACACTACACTACACTACACTACACTACACTACAGTACACTACAACGTCACAACAAACTGAAGCACTACACTACACTACACTACACTACACTACAACGTCACAACAAACTGAAGCACTACACTACACTACACTACACTACACTACAACGTCACAACAAACTGAACCGCTGCACTACACTACACTACACTACACTACACTACACTACACTACAACGTCACAACAAACTGAAGCACTACACTACACTACACTACACTACACTACAACGTCACAACAAACTGAAGCACTACACTACACTACACTACACTACAACGTCACAACAAACTGAAGCACTACACTACACTACACTACACTACACTACACTACACTACAACGTCACAACAAACTGAAGCACTACACTACACTACACTACACTACAACGTCACAACAAACTGAAGCACTACACTACACTACAACGTCACAACAAACTGAAGCACTACACTACACTACACTACACTACACTACACTACACTACACTACACTACAACGTCACAACAAACTGAAGCACTACACTACACTACACTACACTACACTACAACGTCACAACAAACTGAAGCACTACACTACACTACACTACAACGTCACAACAAACTGAACCGCTGCACTACACTACACTACACTACACTACACTACAACGCCACAATAAACTAAAGCACTACACTACACTACACTACAACGTCACAACAAACTGAAGCACTACACTACACTACACTACAACGTCACAACAAACTGAACCGCTGGACTACACTACACTACACTACACTACACTACACTACACTACACTACAACGTCACAACAAACTGAAGCACTACACTGCACTACTCTACACTACACTACACTACAACGTCACAACAAACTGAACCGCTGGACTACACTACACTACACTACACTACACTACACTACACTACAACGTCACAACAAACTGAAGCACTACACTGCACTACACTACACTACAACGTCACAACAAACTGAAGCACTACACTACACTACACTACACTACAACGTCACAACAAACTGAAGCACTACACTGCACTACACTACACTGCACTACACTACACTACACTACACTACACTACACTACAACGTCACAACAAACTGAAGCACTACACTACACTACACTGCAACGTCACAACAAACTGAAGCACTACACTACACTACACTACAACGTCACAACAAACTGAAGCACTACACTACACTACACTACACTACACTACACTACAACGTCACAACAAACTGAACCGCTGGACTACACTACACTACACTACACTACACTACACTACACTACACTACACTACACTACAACGCCACAACAAACTGAAGCACTACACTACATTACACTACACTACAACGTCACAACAAACTGAAGCACTACACTACACTACACTACAACATCACAACAAACTGAAGCACTACACTACACTACACTACACTACACTACACTACTGCAACGTGACAACAAACTGAAGGACTACACTACACTACACTACACTACACTACAACGTCACAACAAACTAAAGCACTACACTACACTACACTACACTACACTACACTACACTACAACGTCACAACAAACTAAAGCACTACACTACACTACACTACACTACACTACAACGTCACAACAAACTGAAGCACTACACTACACTACACTACACTACACTACAACGTCACAACAAACTGAAGCACTACACTACACTACACTACACTACACTACAACGTCACAACAAACTGAAGCACTACACTACACTACACTACACTACACTACAACGTCACAACAAACTGAAGCACTACACTACACTACACTACACTACACTACACTACAACGTCACAACAAACTGAACCGCTGCACTACACTACACTACACTACACTACAACGTCACAACAAACTGAAGCACTACACTACACTACGCCACAACGCCACAACAAACTGAAACACTACACTACACTACACTACACTACACTACACTACACTACAACGTCACAACAAACTGAAACACTACACTACACTACACTACACTACACTACAACGTCACAACAAACTGAAGCACTACACTACACTACACTACACTACAACGTCACAACAAACTGAAGCACTACACTACACTACACTACACTACACTACACTACACAATACAATACATCGTCACAACAAACTGAAGCCCTTCACTACACTACACTACACTACACTACACTACACTACACTACACTACACTACAACGTCACAACAAACTGAAGCCCTACACTACACTACACTACACTACAACGTCACAACAAACTGAAGCACTACACTACACTACACTACAACGTCACAACAAACTGAAGTACTACACTACACTACACTACACTACACTACACAATACAATACATCGTCACAACAAACTGAAGCACTACACTACACTACACTACACTACAACGTCACAACAAACTGAAGCACTACACTACACTACACTACACTACACTACACTACACTACACTACACAATACAATACATCGTCACAACAAACTGAAGCCCTTCACTACACTACACTACCCTTCACTACACTACGCTACACTACCCTACACTACACTACACTACAAACTGAGCTTCACTACACCGCTACACTACACTACGCTACACAACAACATACTGAAGCACTACGCTACGCTACACTATACTACCCACAAACCACACCACACCACACCACACCTACACCACACCACACCACACCACATCTACACCACACCACACCACACCACACCACACCACATCTTTACTAACCCATTAAATGAAATCCTACGTATGCTCACTAAGGCTCGAAACATTCGGCCCACACAGTTTCTGGACTGGCAATAAAAACAGCGGCAAGAAAAACTTCAGCGGGGAACCATTATGAGATGCCCTCAAACCTTCCCCGTGAAATACGACCACCACTTTAGCACTCTGCGGACCCCTTCTGTCAACAAAGCGGCCACTTTTTCGTTTGTGTTCTATATTCCCCCCCCCCCCCTCTCAACACCCTTCCCCCCTCCACCCCGCGCCCCCTCCCCCCCCCCTCCCCCCCTCGGGAACCAGCTACTCCCTCCGGGACATTACGCTATCCTTTCAACCACCACCACCTCTCACTTTTTCTTCCACTCAAGTTGACCACTCACAGAGTACGTAATATAGGTTGAGCGCTAAGAACAACACAAGGCGAAAGGCCGCCCCCCCTCCCCCCGACCCCCCCCCCCCCCCCCCCGCACCATCTCTCTCTCGTACACATACACACACACACTCTCTCTCTCTCTTTCATGAACACTCCTCCCTCTGTCTCTCTCTCTCTCTCTCACGTACACTCCCCTCTCTCATCCCTCCCTTCTCTCTCTTATCTCTCCCCGTCTGACGGAAGTCTTGTTGTGGTGTGATTGACAAACGTGATTTACAATATGTATCTGGTTATAAAAATATATGTATCACAGTAAAATGCAGAGATTACAGACTTTTTCTTCTTTTTTTTTTTTTTTTTAAAGTTCGTGAGGGTTTTTGTTTAGTTCACAGGCAGAAAAAAAACGTCACGGATCTGGGAGATTTTTAAGAGATTTTTTTTTTTTTTTTTTTTTAAAGGTCCCATAGCATTTTACTGCCATTGGGGCGGTGAATTCATATCCACTTTGTCTTTGGCTCGGCATGGGAAAGCGGGATTTAACACTCTCCTTCCGTTGTTTTAATCCATTCAGTACCGTACACACGTTTACACATTATGTGCTTTATTTGTCCTAAAAAAAACCACAACAAAAATAACAAAACAAAACAAAAACAGACGAACAAACAAAAATCCACCAAAAATCATTGCACGCATTAACAAATAGTAAAAAGTGATAACTCTCTCCATTCACAAGGTACACAACTTCAAGTCAGTGTTGCTTACGCTACTGATTTCATCTCCTGGCCTCATTATTTGTTACTTTCCATTGCACGCATTACTGAACATCGTACTGATGAAAGACGAGACCGCCATACCATACTGATGAGTATGTTCCCAGTTCATACCATGTTCAGTGATGTGTGAGATCAGTCCACCAGTGGTGGTGGTTTCTCACAGACAATCAAGACACCTCGGGTGAAAATGTGTGCAAAGGTCCTGAATGGGTTAATTAACCTTTCTTTGGCAAGTCAGGTGGCAAAGATGGGGTGGGGGGAGGGGGGGGGGCTGGGAGTGGGAGGTGGGGGGGGACATGAACCATTGGAGAAACAGATCCTGAGACGGAACTGCGGGGTGGAGGTGGTCATACCTTGAGGAAATCGCCATCCAGCACAACACGCCAGGCCCTGACCTGGGCAACCCCGCAGGGGGAGAAGGAAGAGAGGACGGCCCAAGAAGAGCTGCAGGTGGGTTGGACACTGGAGCAGAGCTAAAGAGGCTGTGATCCAGCTGGAGGGATGCAGAAAGGACTGCCCAGAGTCAGAAAGGACTGCCCAGAGGACTGCCAAGAGTCAGAAAGGACTGCCCAGAGGACTGCCCAGAGTCAGAAAGGACTGCCCAGAGGACTGCCAAGAGTCAGAAAGGACTGCCCAGAGTCGGAAAGGACTGCCCAGAGTCGGAAAGGACTGCCCAGAGGACTGCCCAGAGTCAGAAAGGACTGCCCAGAGTCGGAAAGGACTGCCCAGAGGACTGCCCAGAGTCAGAAAGGACTGCCCAGAGGACTGCCAAGAGTCAGAAAGGACTGCCCAGAGTCGGAAAGGACTGCCCAGAGTCAGAAAGGACTGCCCAGAGTCGAGCTCATAGGAGAAGCGTCGTTGGTGGCCTATGCTCCACAGCCGCAGCGTAGGGTCTTAGTAAGAAAATAAATAAGTAACCAAGTCAGGTACCATTCACATCTGAGTGGAGTGAGGATAATTGGAATACAGCGCCTTTCCCAAGAGTTTCAGTTTCAGTTTCAGTAGCTCAAGGAGGCGTCACTGTGTTCGGACAAATCCATATACGCTACACCACATCTGCCAATCAGATGCCTGACCAGCAGCGTAACCCAACGCGCTTAGTCAGGCCTTGAGAAAAAAAAATAGAAAAGGTGAATAAATAATAGTTAAAAAACAACAACAACAAAAAACAAAAACAAAAACAAAAAAAACTACTACTACTAATAATAATATGTATAAGGCGCAAAAACATGATGAAGTCAACTATAAGCGTACATAAATAAATATTTATTTTTAAAGTAGTAGTAATAATAATAGAAATAAAAAATATAAAAAAAGACAACAGTGATGATAAATAAGCAAATGAATGTAAAACATGGAGACACACATTCACACATACACCCACATATACATGACAGATATACACCAAACATGCAGTTTCACAGGTATGAAAGCAGTCAAATACACATAAACGTACATGAGCCTCAACACACACACACACACACACACACACACACACAAACACACACACACACACACACACAGATCAGAAAGAACACAACAATCATGCCGAAACAGCAACTGCGGATCCCTGATCCCTGCATTGGAAACCTGACGCCTTTACCAGTTCTGCCACAAGGAAAGGCACATTAGGATGAGTTCGTCAAGGTTTTTTTTTTTTTTTTTTTGCGGTTCACAAAAAGGGCACAGATTTGAGACTCCTTAACTCTTTCCATACGAACGGCGAAAGAGACGACGTTAACAGCGTTTCACCCCAATTACCATCATCAAAATATTGCAGGCGGAAGGCTCTTATACTTAAAACGTGAATGTTGACAAAGAATACCACAATTCTGACGACGGAAGCTAAAGGTTGAGTCATTCAGACACCCACTGGACATCCGAGGGGTCTGTGTAGAGGAGAAGAGAAAGGTGTAGAGGAGAAGAGGAGAAGAGAAAATTTTTAAAAGTTCATGAGGATATTCTTACATCACGAAAAGGACACACGTTTGAGACTTTTTAAGCTTAAGAGGATTTTTGTTTGTTTGTTTGTTAAAAAAAAAAAAGGTATACGTTTGAGACTTTTATAAGATCATGAGGATTTGTATTTAGTTCACAAAAGGGACATATGTGACTTTTGTAAGTTCGTGTTTTTTTGTTGTTGTTGTTAATTAAAAAAGGTATATATTTCAGACTTTAATACTATCCTGAGGATTTTTTTTCGCTCATAAAAAGGACACATATTTGAGACTTTATAAGTTTATGAGGATTTTGTTTCCTTTTTCTTTTTTTTTGCTTAATAAAAGGTACATATTTGAGACTTTTATAAGATCATGAAGATTTGTATTTAGTTCACAAAATAGACACAAATATGAGACTTCAATTCAATTCTTATTCTTCTTCCGCGCTCGTGTGCTGCAGCTCCCACGTTCACTCGTATGCACACGAGTGGGCTTTTACGTGTATGACCGTTTTTACCCCGCCATGTAGACAGATATGTAACATTTTAGGTGTATGACCGTTTTTGTATATTTACCCCGCCATGTAGGCAGCCATACCTCGTTTTCCGGGGTGTGCATGCTGGGTATGTTCTTGTTTCCATAACCCACCGAACGCTGACATGGATTACAGGATCTTTAACGTGCGTATTTGATCTTCTGCTTGCATATACACACGGGGGGTTCAGACACTAGCAGGTCTGCACATATGCTGACCTGGGAAATCGTAAAAATCTCCACCCTTTACCCACCAGGTACCGTCACCGTGATTCGAACCTGGGACCCTCAGATCGAAAGTCCAACGCTTTAACCACCCCGCTATTGCGCCCGTCCTTTATTTCAATTCAATTCAGAATACTTTATTGTCTGCTCCAACCAAACAGAAAATTTTCTTTCGGCTCGCTTATTATGCATGTCAGCAAATATCGAAGAGAATAACGAATAACTGTCACACCCTTCAATTCACTGATCACCACACACACACACACACACACACATCAGTTATCATGTAAAAAGAAAAACATTTGGGTAAGATATCACATTATAAGACAAAGTGAAACAACTGTGTGTTGTGTGTGTACGGTGTGTGCGCGCGTGCGCACATGTGTGTGTATGTACATGTGCATGCAAGTGCGTCGGCGTATCAGTGTGCGTGTGTGTGCCTGCGTGTGTGCGAGTGTGCGCGCGCCCATGCGCGCACGTGTGTGTATGTTTCAATCATTATAAAAGGGAAAATAATCAGTAAGATAATCATAACATTTCAAAAGACAAAATTAATGCTCATCAACAAATCAGATCGAAAAACTTCCTTGATCACAACGCAAATAAGAATTTTAATGTAAAAAGAAAAACTTTCAGGTAAGAAAACAAATTTACATTTTAAGATAAAATGAAACATTCTAGTCATATAAAAAGAAAATATTCATCAAGAAGATCGCAACATTTCAAGACACAAATGAAATGAAAATAAACTAGTACATATTCCCTCGCAGCTACACATACATCAATCGTCATCATATGAAAAAGAAAATTAAGACAGATTTAACTTAAAGACAAAAAAAAAAAAAAAAAAAAAAAAAAAAGAGGAAGGCCTTCAAGACTCACTTGTGATACACTTAAAAAAAAAAAAAAAAAAAAAAAAATCCAAGCTTTTTATGTATTGAGTATAATTTCAAAATGTAATGTCTAAGACGAGAAAGATCAGTTTAAAGCAAATTAACTCCCCTAGCATTAATTAGAGTAATTTCCCTTTTTTTACTATCTGCACTAAAACGTTTGCAAAATAAATAAAACTTTCATGCTTAGCAAAAGAAGTTCCTGTTTGAACAGAAAATGATAATAATGACAGCTCTTGTTGTTGGGTCAGAATATCAGATCAAAGTGCCAAGTTTAGATAATACAAAAAATATAAATATAACAGTAAATGCAGTTTGCATATAATTAGGCTTCATTTTTTAATTTTTTTGTGCCCATCCCAGAGGTGCAATATTGTTTTAAACAAGATGACTGAAAGAACTGAATTTTTCCTATTTTTATGCCTAATTTGGTGTCAACTGACAAAGTATTTGCAGAGAAAATGTCAATGTTAAAGTTTACCACGGACACACACACACACACACACACACACACACACACACACACACACACACACACACACACACACACACACACACAGACAACCGAACACCGGGTTAAAACATAGACTCACTTTGTTTACACAAGTGAGTCAAAAATCACAGTTGAAAAGTCTAAAACCGCCTCCCAAACTGCAAGCATACAAAACCCCCTTTCATACCCCTCTGCGGCGAAACAGTACACCCAGCGCGCACGCGCCTCACATCGTGATGAAGAGGCACAGAGTTGCTGACTGTGCAGCTTCAGTTTCAGAGTTTGTTTATTCCCATTAACCCTTTTGAGCCATAGAGAAACAAGGAAACATGACAATAACAGGATGACGGCCACAGAGGAAGAGCGAAGATAATTTGAAAAAAAAAAAGAAAAAAAAAAAGAAACAACACGGGGGGATAATACAAATGACGAAAAAAATAAAATGAAATAAAATAAAAGGCCAAATGTCATCATCAGTCTGATACAATGCAATAGGAATAGCGAAAGCAATACTCCATAGACAAATGCACAGATCACAACTTAGATTCACGATACGGGTCTGTATCTGACTAATTGAGCCTGAACTGGGAACTGAGGGGTTAGTTGGAGCCTAGCAATAACAATGACATGGTGTAACAAAATAAAATACACAATAATTTGTTATTTTAGCACCCATTTGCCAGTAATACTGGAATTGGTTTGATATATACAGGAGAGAAAAAGACATATAAAAAAAATATGGTCATGCAATTACAAATGGATATGTACGGGATGCAGTGTCAAGATTAACACATGTCATTGTTCTTATTCCCATTCAACAAGTACAGTTGAAGCATAAGTGGTAAAGAATCCAGACTGAAACTGACTCCTAACGAAACACATTAAAACCTTCTTTAATGAATTTAGCAAATTTTAGCAACTTTTTCTTACTACTAATAGACATTAATGTTGCATATTTGTGGAAGTTGGGACGTGTTCTGTGATGGAATCCCCCGTCGGACCGACGGATGAGTAGGCAGGCAGGCTTATCTGTCGGTGTGGGTCCTCATATGGGAGAAGAGGCCGATTCTGGATGCACAGCACTTCCCACAGGTGTTGCAAGGGAAAACGTCTCCAGAAGTTGAGCCCTGCTTCCTTCGCTCACGCTTCCCCTTAATGGCCAGCGTTCTCTTATTTTCAAACGTCTTTAAGCCACTAGAGCACAGCATCCTCCAGCGAGAGTGGTCAAGGGCATCAGTTTCCCAGGAAGCGATGTCTATGTCACAGGCTTTGAGGTTTGTCTTCAAGGTGTCCTTGAAGCGCTTGCAGGGTCTTCCAAGTTCACGGTGGCCTTCCTTCAGCTGGCCTTACAATAGGATCTTCGGGAACCTGCTCTGTCATGCGGACAATGTGTCCTGTCCAGCGTAGCTGGCACTGGATCAGCAGGCTTTCGATGCTGGGCAGGCCGCTCCTCTCTAGGACCTGGAGGTTGGAGACCCTGTCTTGCCACTTCATGCCGAGGATTTTTCGTAGGCATCTCTGGTGAAACTGCTCCGTTGCTGCATAGGGTGATTACCAGGTAGGTCGACTGATTTGATCTCTGTGTCATCGATCTTGGTTGCAGGTAGGGGGGGGGGGGGGGGGGGGGGGGGGGGGGGGGGGGGGGGAGGGGGAAGGCAC